>NC_135631.1:15395681-15705000 GCF_053574225.1 Canis aureus | reverse complement strand
ACCTAACCAAAAGATATCCCTTTTAAAGTGAAGAGTATCTTGGTCCAACTATCCCCTCCAATACCAAAATGATGCACAACAGCCAGTAGGCCTCCTTGGATTGGAAGGGCAACAGATTCTTCATTTGAGTGTTTTACTATGGTCTATTTATCAAGTGATTCATGTTTTTCTTTCCATGGTTATAATTACCTTGAATTCAGAAGCAGATGATCCTTCTCACATATTGTCAAAAGGTCAGTAGTAGAGTCATGCTATAATACAATGTCTGTGTTATTCCCCTCACTTCATCTCATCACAACAGCATTTTATCATCTCACATCATCCCAAGGAGAAGGGTGAGTACAATACATTCAGGTATTTGAGAAAGACACACACACACACACACACACACACACACACAGACTATATTCAGATAACTTTTGTTATAGTGTATTGTGGTAATTTTTCTATTTTATTATTGTTGTTAATCTCTTACTGTGCCTAATTTAGAAATTAATCTATATCACAGGTATGTATGTATAGAAAATCATATTATATATAGGGTTCAGTACTATCCATAGATTCAGCATCCACTGAGGGTCTTGAAACACATATCTCCCCCAATATAAGGAAGGATCACTGTATATGTGATCTGGCCCAAAAAGGAACTGAAGAAAAATTAACATGAAGAAGTGGCCAGATACTCATTGTCCCTACTTTTGCTTTAATGCTTTCTCTCTCCTAGCCTGTACCCAAGGCCTCATGAGGGATTCACTATGATCAATTGGCAGAAGTAGAAAAGATTTGGGCCTGCTGTAGAGAAAATTCTGCAGTGATATGTGAGTATAGCTCAAAAGCAAATTGATGCAACACCACAGCCCCATTCTGGAAAATCCATGAAGGACAGTGGTGAAGAGAACTGAGTGGTGAGAACTTTAAGCAATACACCTGGTATTCACATTCTTGGAAGGAGAAATGGCCAGATGTAGATGGTATACTGATTCATGAGTTTTGGCCAAGGATTTGGTTGAATGATCAGGGACACGAAGAAAACATTATTGGAAAATTGGTAACAAGAAACTGTGAGAAAGAGGCATGTTTGCATAACTTTCTGAATTAGTAAAAACACACAAAGATATTTATGTTCTTTATGAGTACCCATCAAAGAGTGACCAGGAGAGGAGGAATTTAATAATCAAGTGGATAAAATGACCCAACATCATATACCAGTCAGCCTCTATCCCTTCTGTCATCACCCAGTGGGCTTATGAACAAAGTGGCCATGGTGGCAGAGATGAAGATTGTACATGAGCTCAATAACATGGACTTTCCCCTACCAAAGATACCCTGATCATGAAAGCACTGCTAAGTGCCCAACCTTCCAGCAGCAGAAGAAACATAAAGTCCCCAATATGGCACCATCCCTTAGCATGATCAGCCTGCTTGCGGATTGATTACATTGGACTGCTTCCATCATAGAAGAGAAGGATTTTGTTGCTAATAGCATAGACACTTTCATTGGATAAGGATTTGCCTTCTCTGCATGCGACTCTTCTGCCAACCTTACCATCCATGGATTTAGAGAACATTTAATCCACCATTATAGTATTGCATACAGCATTGCTTCTGATCAATGATCTCACTTCACAGCAAATGAAGTGTCACAGTGGTCCCATGCACATGGAACCCACCAGTCTTATTACATTTCACACTATGTTGAAGCAATTGGCCTGACAAAATGGTGCAGTGAACTTATACTACCAGCTAGGTAGAAACACCTTCTAGAGCTGGAGCAAGAGTCTTCAGATCTCTGGAAGGCCTTATATGCTCTGCATCAACACTCATTACTTGTTGCTTTTCTACCCAAAGCAAGTCCTGTAACCAAAGGTAGAAATGGAAGAGGCAGCACTCATACAACCCTTAGTGACCCAGTAGCAAAAAGTTTGTTTCCTGTTCCCATTAACTTATGTTCTTCTTGCTTTGAAGTCCTCATTCCAAAGGGAGAAATTCTCCCGGCAGGAGAGACAAGACTCAACTGAACAGAGAGCTGAGACTGCCATCTCACCCCTTTGGGCTGCTCATACCTTGAATCAATAGGCAAAGAAGTAAGTTGCTGTGCTGGCTGTGGTGATTGAAACTGGCAACCAAGGGTAGTTGGACGACGGCTCCAGAATGGAAGGAAGAGTATAGCCAGGATACAGGAGATCCTGTAGGACCACTGTTAGTACCCATGCTCTGTGATAAGGTCAATGGAAAACTACAACCATAGAGGCAGAATTACTAATGACCCAGACCCTTCAGTAATCATATTTATAAAAGGAAAAAAATCTCATTTTTAGAATCCAGTGTGCTTAGAGAGAATGATACGATTAAAATAAATTTGACCCTAATTTTGACCAGAATTTCCTTAATTATGATAAAAATTTTGTTAAAAATTTTTATTTTTAAATAAAAATAATAAAATAATAATAAAAAATAATAAAATTTGTTATTTAATATTTTCTGGAGTAGTATTTTGGGACTAACTTGCCAGATTTTTTTTTTCTTAAAAGTGTCAAGATTCAGGGGAGCCTGGATGGCTCAATTGGTTAAGAGTCTGCTTTTGGCTCAGGCAATGACCCCAGACTCTCTTCTCCCTGCTTGTGCTCTCCATCTCTGTCTCTATGTCTCTCTATGTCAAAAAAAAAAAAAAAAACTTTTTAAATAAAGTAAAAAATGTCACTCCACCAGCTAAAGAACCAGCTATGACCAGCTTTGGTGCTTGCACCAAAGGCACATTGAATACAGGATGATTAACAGAAGAAACTATAAATTATTCATGTAACTATTACAAAAGTGAAGATTGTATTTACTCTTTGTATTACGAGTATATTTGTGTGTGAATATATATAAAGCAAATATTTTTTGTTTTCTTCCCTCTCTTATTACCTTATCATGTAACAGAACACATATTGGCTTTCTGTCATAGCATTTTAGAATTTTTCTTTTTTTTTTAAGATTTTATTTTTCTATTCATGAGAGACACAGAAAGAGAAGGGAGGCAGAGACACAGGCAGAGGGATAAGCAGGCTCCATGTAAGGAGCCTGATGTAGGACTCAATCCCAGGGTTCCAGGATCATGCCCTGGGCCAAAGGCAGGTGCTAAACCGCTGAGCCACCCAAGAATCCCCAGGATTTTTATTTTTCATCTTAGTATTTAACTTATTGAATATGAACGTAAAAGTAATCACCCTCAAAAATCACCTTCCCTATTGTGGAAATTTTAGTGTATTTTCTGTTGTATAGAGAATAGCTGTATGATGTTAGATAGAATTATGACCTTGAGTTGTCTTTATTTGGAGATTCAGAACAATTTAAGGAGATGTCTATTGATGCTAGTGGATAAGCAATGAACTTATACTGGCTACAGAGTGCCTGGACCACAGAGTGCACACATATTTGTTTGTGTGTTGTCTTGGGTTGTGACCATGAGATTTTTTTCTGGATGACATTAACTTTTGAATTGGCACACTGAATAAAGTAGATTGCTCTCACTAATGTAGGATCCTCATCCAGCCAAACAAAGGCCTGAAAATTACAAAAGGCTAACCTCACCTGAGTAAGAGGGAATTCTCCTACCTGGGGCCCAGACTGAACCATAAGCTCTTTATGTCTGAGGGATTGTCATGGACACATTAACTCTTCCTGATTCTATAGTAGCCTCCTGCCCATAGACCTGAACTGGGACATTGGTTCTTACTGGTTTATAGTAGTTTCTGGTCTGCAGACTCAAAATGGGATATTGTACAGATTTTCACCTGCCATCTCCCGTATACAAAAAAGCCAATTCTTTACAGTAAATCTATTTGTGTGTGTGTGCTCTGAAAGATATCATATTTTCATGGATCAGAAGACTCAATATTGTTTAGATGTCAATAATATCCAAAACAATACACAATTAATACAATCCCTATTAAAACTCCAATGACAATTTTTGCAGATATAGAAAAATCAGCTAAAAGATTCACATGGAATCTCAAGGGATATGTAGTCAAAAAAAAAATCTTGAAAAAGTTGTAGGTCTCACATCTCCTGATTTTAAAACTCATTTTAAATTGACAGTGTTCTAAACAGTATGGTACTGGCATAAATACAAATATTGGCATATATACAAATGGAATAGATTGGAGATCCCAGTAATACACCATCACATATATGGCCAAATTACTTTCTATAGGCGTTCCAAAATCATCCAATAGGAAAAGGTAGTTTTTTTCAAAAAATAGTTTTGGAAAAACTAGATATTCACGTGTAGAATGAAGGCAGACCACTAACTTCACCATCTACAAAATAAACTCAAAATGAATCAAAGACCTCAGTATAAGGGCTAAAACTATAAAATGTTTAGAAGAAAATGTAAATTTAAAAAAAACTTCAGGACATTATCAGGCAATAATTTCTTGAATATGACACAAAAAAAACCCAGGCTACAGAGAAATAAATGAATTAAACTACCTTAAAATTAAAAACTTCTATCCATCAAAGGCCACGATCAAAAGAATGAAAATGCAACTCATTGAATTCCTACAACTAAATATCAAAAAAGACTTGATAAACATTTCTCAAAAAAAACATATACAATAGGGAAAGAGCACATGAAAAAAAATACCGAACATCACTAAACAAACTCAGTGTTCGTAAGAATATAAAAATGGTGCAACCACTGTGAAAGGCAGTATGACATTCATCAGAAAGTAAAAAAAAACAAAAAAACAAAAAACAAAAAACACAACTGACCTAGCATTTCCACTTCTGGGTATATGCCAAAGCATTGAGTGGGCACCAGAAGAGATCTGTGTACACTCATGTCCATATCAGCATTAGTCATGATAGTGAAAATGTGTAAGCAACCCAAGTGTCCATAAACATATGAATAAACAAACTGTGATATGCATACAGTGGAATTTTATTTGGTATTGAAAAGGAAGGTATTTCGGACCCATGCTAAAACACAAACTTTTATGACATATTAAGTCAAATAAACTATTTTTAATAAACTTTATTTTTTGTAACAGGTTTACACTTACAGGAAAATTGTGGAAATAATACACAGAGCCCCCATATATCTTATACTCAGTTTCTCTTATTACCATCTTGTATAGTGTGGTACATGTGTCACAACTAACACACCTGATGTGAATACATCGTTAACTAACATCCATACTTTATTTTCTAAATAATGCCACTTTTCTTCTCCAGAATTTCATCTGCCATACCACATTACATTCAACTATCATGTCTTTGTTAGCACCCCCGAAAAAAATGACCATTTTTCTGAATATTCTTTTATTTATTTATTTCAAGTAGATTAATATACAGTGTTATATTAGTTCAGGTGTGTAATGATTCAAGAATTCTACACCTTACTCAGTATCCATCACAATATTTGTGCTCAATATTTCTTGTTTTTGATGATCTTGACAGTTCCAAGAAGAACTAGTCAGATATTTTATATAAAAACCTTCATGTGGGGTTTGTCTGGTACTTCATTCAAGATTAGAATGGGGTTGTGGGTTATTGGGAGGTCACAGAGGCAAAGTGCCATTTGCATCACATCATACCAGTGGATACTTTCAATGTGATTCATTACTGTTCATGTTAATCCTGATCAACTGGCTGAGGTGGTATTGTCACATTTCTCCTTTGTAAATTTGTACCCCTGCCCCATTCCACAATGTGCCTTTAGGAAGGAATTCAGTTGTGTACAGCACACAAAGTAGAGATTGAGAGTTATTCTGTAACCCTTTGAGAGCAGACAACCTACAAAATCATTAAGAATTATTTTAATGGAAGAATTGTCTATTAACCCCATTTTAATTATTTATTTAAGGGTTATATAATTATGAACTTGTGGATTTTATGAACTATGAGTTATATACTTCAATTCAGTGTCATTGATTTTGTTGCTCAATTTTTTTTTCCAGCCTTTGGCATTGGAAGGTCTATCCATTGGCTCTTGTGTCCCTTTGGCATATTCTCAAGAGTGTGAGTGACTGTACTTGTGTGTGTGCATTAACATCTGTACCTTCTAACCTTACAAGATGCTCCAGTTCATCTTGTACATTCCCTGCCCCAAACCTAGAATCAGCCATTTCTTTAAGAAGTCCTAATTCATTTTCTTGGATAATGGTATCAGATACCAAGTCCTGGGCACTATACCAATAGATAATCACTGTTTGTTTGGGGTTTTTTAGTCAAAAGATGTCATTTATGGCCCAAATAACACCTTAAATTGCAAGAAGAGATTACCTTTTACCCATAATCTATTAATACATATTGAAGATTAAGTTCTTTATCACATCTAGTTCATGTGTCTTAATTAAAAGGGAAGAGACACTTTAGGGAATGACCTTCCCCAGACTCCTATAATTTTGCATCATTCCTGTTTAAATACTACTGCAAGAAAGGCAAAAGAGAAGCATTTCCCAGTGAGAATGGATTTCAGACAGTGTGGGATGAATCCAGGACAACTTTGTCGTCTGCCATGCAGGCGAGAACCTGAGCCTCAGTGACATCAAAGAGCTCAGACAGAATTTTTGAAACACTTTTTTTTTTTTAATTTTATTTGAGTAAAGTGGCCAAATTATCTTGAGAAGACAAGGAGACCACTGAAAATCTTATCCTTTGCATAAGCTCTTATCAAAACTGGTAAGATTTGTGTTGGGGATTCATTTACTTTCATTTAATATGCAGAGAAAATTAATCTTATCAATGTCACAGTGTGCACTTAACACATAAAAGGCATTTGCAGACAGAAAATTTAGAGAGTTTTCCAGAAGTGTTTTACAATCTAAGGTGAGAAGTTGGAATAAAAGAAATGGACAGCAGCTCCTGGTAGAGAGATAAGCAAATAGAAATAATATCTATTGAGTGTTCCAGGAAATGCTCCTTGGAGATGATGATTTTACTTTGGGTGGAGTAGGCTTCCCTGTTCAATGGGAAATGAGTATTGAATAGGACCAAACACTATTGGGTTGTGTCAATAAGAAATTATCTTAATTCTTTCATTCACTTTATGAATACTTATGATTAAAGATGTACTTTTTTCTAGATGCTTAAATTCAGCAGTGAGCAGACAAAAATTACCTTCCTTGCATTCCTTAGTTCAAATGTATGCCACTCTTATCTCTATTATTATGTGAATTATACAAATGTTTTAATTTATATCTCTATCAGGCAGATAGATGATAGATGATAGATAATAGATCAATAGGTAGATAGATGGATAGATAAATAGATATCTTTTTGTAATACCTAATTGTTAGAAACCACAAACAAGTTTTCATTCCTCTTTGGAGAAGAGTTGGACAAAGAACATATTTGGCAATCTCATAAGACTACAGGGGAACGTGTAGTGAATGGCAGTGTGATTGGGGCCTGAGGTGGTAAAGAGCCTTGAGTCCAGAACTGCCTCTACAGCTGACTCACCCTCTTTCTCAGACATTTAAACCTTCCTCTGGCCCTGGGAATCTTGCTGTCTCTGAAGCCTATGTAAGAAGATGGCTGCTATCGACCAGTAATATGCCAATGTGATTAACAAACCATCTACTAAAAGGAGGTTTTTTAAAACTTTATTTTCAATCCAGCATGATTATGACATATTTTCAACTACCAAAGGGAATATTTTAAAAGGTAGTCATCCTCCTAATTTTAATTTCAAAATGCAATTTCCTCACCCTGAGGCCACAACTATTATGCTATCTCAGTACTCTCTTAAATAAAATTAATTGATTTGAGTCCGTGTGTGTGTGTGTGTGTGATATATTATTCTGCTGTTATTGAAAATATTAGCACCCTCTGCATACAGTCTGGAACTCTATCACTTTACAACATATTTTAGAAACCATTTCATAAATATCCACTTGACTTTTTTGATGATTGTATAAAATATTGTCCCTGATTCATTTAGCTTCTTTTTTTTTTTTTTTTTTCATTTAGCTTCTTTCATGATGGGCATTGAAGTTGTTTCTTACCTTTTGCCAACATGGAAAGAACTGCTATGATTGTTTTTGTGCCTGTGAGTGAGATTACTTGGAGCAAATGGAATCACTAGACCTGTGTCTATGTGACACTGAAATATCATTAATGCTGAAAATCACTCCCCAAGAGATTGCACCCCGTTAAACAACTACCAAAAGTGTGCAGGCTCAGTTGTTTCCCACATCATTTTCAGTACTGTTTGTTGAAAAACATTCATTAAAAAGGTCACTTTGTTGAAAAGATACAAAATTAGAATTTAAATTTGAATGTATTTTATATGAATGAAATTTAGTACCTTTTGACACTATTTTTAATAAGAAGAATTTCTTTTGAAATCGGTTTTTATAAGGGAAGGGAGAAGAAATGTGTGGGAAATATCAGAAAGGGAGACAGAACATAAAAACTCCTAACCCTGGGAAACGAACTAGGGGTGGTGGAAGGGGAGGAGGGAGGGTGGTGGGGGTGAATGGGTGATGGGCACTGAGGGGGGCACTTGACAGGATGAGCACTGGGTGTTATTCTGTATGTTGGTAAATTGAACACCAATAAAAAATAAATTTATTATAAAAAAAGAAATCTTTTTTTTGCCAATTTTTATTTGCACTGTTTTTTAAAAAATATTTTATTTTTTTATTTATTTAGAGAGAGCACAAGCAGAGGAAGCGACAAAGGGACAAACAGAATCTTAATCAGGCCCCATGCCCAGCATAGAGCCCACTGTAGGGATCGATCCCACAACCCTGTGATCATGATCTGAGTGGAAATCAAGTCAGATGCTTAACTGACTGAGCCTCCGGGGGGCCCCTATGCACTGTATTTTTAAAGATTGATTTCTGAAATCCATCTATATTTGAGAAAATTATGCATTTGTCTGAAATACATGTTGTAAATAAATGACTTGGCCTTTATGTATTTAACTATGCTACTATTTGGAAAATACATGTGATGTGGACAGAAAAGGACTTTTCCACTGTTTGGTATATGTAAACAAATGTTAATTCCCTTCCTGTTTCTACCTTCTCTTACTGATGTCAGGTTACGGGACAATCAAGAATATAGATTCCAAGAATTCTATTGAAAAGTTCCAGCTATGACTTAAAGCTTCCTTAGCTCATTTTCTAAACCCTGGTGTTTAAAATAACATGAAGTTTGAAAGACTATTTTGATTTATGCCAAATGTTCTCAATTTATCCTTTATTTTAATCTCAGTCTCTCCTTCTGTGTTAAGAAATTATGCGGAAAGACTAATTAAAATACTGAAAGAGATGAAGAATTCAACTTTGGACAACATAGTATAATTTAAAGAGTATGAAGTTTTATGATAGAACTGAATTTAAAGAGATACCTGGGTAATTCAGTGGTTGAGCATGTCTGCCTTCTGCTCAGGGCATGATCCTGGGGTCCTGGGATCGAGTCCCACATTCGGCTCCCTGAATGGAGCCTGCTTCTCCCTCTGCCTGTGTCTCTGGCTCTCTTTCTGTGTCTCTTATGAATAAATAAATGAAAATATTTTTTTAAAAAGGACTGAATTCAGAACTGCAAACAACCAGAAATTATTGAGAGTTAAAGTAAGAAGAAATAAGCTTAGTCAAAGTAACCTATTAAAATAAATTTCATGTTAGAATGGACCAGTTGACTGAAAGTTCACTGCTAAAATTTTGTTTGTTTCTCTTGTTCTCTTTCTCTTTCTCTCTCTCTCTCTCTCTCTCCCTCCCTCTCTCTCTGTTTTAGGTTTCATTAAGGAAAACACTATCAAATGCTCTACATCATTCCTTGAATATTCAGAATATTTAATAGAAGATACTTGTTAACTTAATTCCCAGGTTGAAGTAATGTGAAAGTGGAATATGTAAATCATACATAAATTTTCCCCATTTTGGATCATTCTACCCTAACAGGTCCTTGACATAAAATGAAGAAAGATATTCAGCTCAGAAGATACCTTCTCAAACCAAACCTCATAAATTAATGTTTATTATGCCTGAAGAATCAGGTACTC
Source organism: Canis aureus (assembly GCF_053574225.1). Taxonomy (NCBI): domain Eukaryota; kingdom Metazoa; phylum Chordata; class Mammalia; order Carnivora; family Canidae; genus Canis; species Canis aureus. The sequence goes on along the minus strand of NC_135631.1, from coordinate 15,695,003 downwards.
TTTCATTGTAGATATATTATATTATTTCCATAAGCAATCAGGTGAATAGATTGTGAATAAATATCATGATTTCCACTTTATTCAGAAGAATACAAAGGGATTATAAAATGGAACGTGGCACTTCCATAATCAAGTATATAAATTTGACCTCCAAATTCATTTCATAATATTTTTTTCTTTGCAGATTATATCTAATTTGCATTTTCTTCACTTTGCCTGAAATAATGCAGCAAAATAACAGCGTAACAGAGTTCATACTATTAGGACTAACCCAAGACCCTATCAGACAGAAAATGATATTTGTAATCTTCTCCATTTTTTATGTGGGAACTGTGGTTGGGAATTTGCTTATTATTGTGACCATCAAGTCTAGCCGGACACTTGGGAGCCCCATGTACTTTTTCCTATTTTATTTGTCCCTTGCTGATTCCTGCTTTTCAACTTCCACAGCCCCCAGACTAATTGTGGATTCACTCTCTGCAAAAAAAATCATAACTTACAATGAGTGCATGACTCAAGTCTTTGCACTACATTTATTTGGCTGCATGGAGATCTTTGTCCTCATCCTCATGGCCGTTGATCGCTATGTGGCCATCTGTATGCCTTTACGTTACCCAACCATCATGAGACGGCAGGTCTGCACCATCCTAATTGTTCTGGCATGGATTGGATCTTTTATCCATTCTATAGCCCAGATTATCCTGGCTTTGAGATTGCCCTTCTGTGGACCCAATTTGATTGATCATTACTGCTGTGATTTGCAGCCCTTGCTGAAACTTGCTTGCATGGACACTTATAAGATCAACCTATTGTTGGTGTCTAATAGTGGGGCCATTTGCTCAAGCAGTTTTGTGATTCTGATGCTCTCCTATATTGTCATCTTGCATTCTCTGCGAAACCACAGTGCGGAAGGGAAGAAAAAAGCTCTCTCTACTTGTACTTCTCACATCATTGTAGTAATCTTATTCTTTGGTCCATGTATATTCATTTATACACGCCCCCCAACTACTTTCCCCATGGACAAGATGGTGGCCGTATTTTATACTATTGGGACACCTTTTCTCAATCCACTTATCTACACACTGAGGAATGCAGAAGTGAAAAATGCCATGAAAAAGCTATGGCATATCAAAATTACCTCAGAAAGCAAAAAATGAATTGAGGACTTTGGTAGATACTTAATCTGTGGAAATATCAAATATGATGGAGTATATCCTGACTTTCCTGAAGAACTCTTCTGCATTACACAAAATTTCCTTACTTTTTCTCTGTACTTCTGCCCTCAAACTAGTAGCTTCCTTCATATTGTCACCAGGCATTCTTTCTTTTCCTGAACGCTTAATTTTGACATTGCTGATTGTGAAATACTCCTCACATCTCAGTCTACACTTTGGTTGATAAGAAGAAAGATATTTATACAATAACAACTGTTCAAACAGTGAGTACCCATAAATAAAGTATAGTCTGTTCTCTATGATTTGTAATTACTTCTATAGCACATTTCAAATAAGGTATCCTGCTATCTTTTGAACACTTTCAGGGCAAATGAACTAACTTTATGTGTTAAGAAGTTCTTTTCATTATATATTTATATAATGATATCATTAGTTATATCATCAGTTTATCTTTAAAAAGTTCCATACCAGTGGAGTAAAAGAATGTACCAGAGGCATTCAGAGATACTCACTTGGCTTCTGTGGTCAATGGGGCTAGACACAATCTACTTTTGCAGTAGGAAGCCACTTTCTATGTTTGTACTTTCTTAGCAAAGGTGTAGTATCTATTCTAAGTTAGACTTGCCAATTGAATTTTGATGCATATAGTGAGCAGAGCAGATTAGCAGCCATACATTGAATATGTACATACCAGAGGTTGTATTATGAACTTTTAAAATTCATTGATTTCAGAGAACCAAAATACTAATTCAAAGACATATATGCACCCCAATGTTTATAACATCATTTTCAACAGTAGACAAATCATGGAAACCACTCAGGTGTCCATTGACTGATGAATGGATAAAAATGTGGCATTTATAGATGATAGATAGATGATAGATAGATAGATACGTAGATAGATACGTAGATAAATGATAGATGATGATAGATAGATGATAGATCGATAATAGATAGATTACATATATAATGGAATATTACTCAGCAATAAAAAAGAAAGAGATCTTGTCATTTGCCATGACAAGGATGGAGCTAGAGAGCATTATGCTAAGCAAAACAAGTCAGTCAGAGAAGGAGAAATACCATGTGATTTCATTCATGTGTAGTTTACAAAACAAAACAAAAAAATGAATATAGGGGAAGAAAGAAAAAGAGACAAACCAAGAAACAGGCTCTTAACTATAGAGAACCAACTGATGGTTACCAGAAAGGTGGTAGTAGGAGGATGGGTTAAATAGATGATGAGGATTAAGGAGTACACCTGTTGTGGTGAACTGTATGTCCTCTGTAAATATTTAATCACCTGTATATTACACTGTATGTTAACTAAATGTAATTTAAATAAAACCTTTTTATAAATACATAAATGAATGAATAAAGGAATAAATTCCATTGATTTCAGTGTATTCAAGTATACCACATCCTTATAACTGTTATAATATTCCATTTCATTTTTAATTCTGTTCCCCATTATTTACCTGAAAAAAACTTTTCAATACCAATATTTTCTTCCCACCAAAGAATATCTTAAAATGAATTCATTAAAATACCATGCTTTCAGTGTTGTCACTAATTTTTGCTTTCTGGGATATTATGAAGCTTAGTCACTGCACTAGTGTCTCAAAGTTGGCATGCTGACATTAAAAAAAACTGTATATTTCATGTGTACAACTTGATTTTTTTGATATACATATAGTGTGAAAACATCACCACAATCTAATTAGCACATCTATCTTCTTTATATAGTTTATCCATTCTGCATAACTGAAGCCTTGAAACCTTGTGCCAACATCTCTCCATTTCCTCAATCCCTGGCCCCTTGTAACCACCATTCTACTCTCTGCTTCTATGAATAGAGTTATAGCATTTTCATCTATACATGAGATCATGCAGTATTTCTCTTTGTGTGTCTTGCTTGTTTCACTTAATGTAAAGCCTTCCAGATTCATCCATGCTATTTCAAATGGCAGAATTTTCTTCTTTATAAAGTCTGTATCATATACACCTCACATTTTTTATATTGATTCATCAGTCAAGGATGAGGTTGTATCCACACCATGGCTACAGTGGATAATGATGCAATGAACCTAAGAATAAAGTTAGCCCTTCATGATTTCAGATCCTCTAAATATAAACCCAACAGTAGGATTGTTAATTTTTTGAGGAACCTCTATACTCTTTTCCATAATGGTGGTACAAATTTGCATACCCATCAATAGTATACATTGGATCCCTTTACTCCACAGCCTCACCAATATTTCTGATCTCTTGTCTTCCCAATAATATTCATTCTAACAGATGTGAAGTGATATCTCAATTTGATTTTGGTTTGCCTTTCTCTGATGATGAGTGAGGTTGAGCACCTTTTGATGTACCTGTCAGCCATTTGTACATATTTGGAAAATGTCTATTCAGTCCTTCTGCTTATTTATAGATCAGAGGAGATAAAGGAAATCTCCATAACTTCTGCTCAACTTCCTGTGAAACTGAAATTCTTGTAAAAAATAAAGTCTATTATTTAAAAATATGTCAAGAAGATAAAAATGAATATTAGACCAAAATCATCTACTCAATCAGCTCAAAAGAACATAGAAAATAAATAAAATGAGTTATAAAGGGGAAAATAAACTACAATAAGATGAACTCATTTCAAAATATTTAGTAACTACATTAAATGCAAATATACTACACTTGAAAGACAGAAATTGTCAGGATAGACAGAAAAATCTTGAGCTAAGAAAAGTAATACACACGTGTGATAAATCCCAGAACAAAGAGACCACGCACGATGAGTAAATGCTGTGATTCAATTTACATGAAGTTATAGATTAGGAAACACTAATACAGAGTGATACAAATCAAGATTATAATTGCCTTGAGGGAATTAACCTAAAAGAAGCATGACAGAACTTTGTGGGTTAATTAAAGTATTCTACCTCTGGTCACCATCATTTTGTTCTCTATAGTTAAGAGCCTGTTTTTTTATTTGTCCCTCTTTCTTTCTTCCCCTATATTCAATTTTTTGTTTTGTTTTGTAAATTCCACATGAGTAGAATTCTCATAAATTGCTGGTGGTAATGTAAAATGCTACAACCACTTTGGAAAACAATGTGGCAGCTCCTCAAAATATTAAACATGTAATTATAATGACGTAGCAATTCTACTCTTAGGCATCTACCCAAGAGAAATTAAATAGATATTCACACAATAACTGTATACCAATGTTCATAGCAGCATTATTCATAATGGCTGAAATGGGGAAATAATCTACATGTCAATCAACTGATGCATGGCTAACATATATTTATAAAATGGAATTTTATTCGTCAACAAAAAAGGAAAGAAATACTGATATTTCCCACAACATGAATGAAACGCATACTAAGAACATTATGCTAAATGAAAGAAACTTGTTATAAAAGAAACATACTATATACTCCCTTTTTTTTAAATTTTTTTTTAATTTTTATTTACTTATGATAGTCAGAGAGAGAGAGAGAGAGGCAGAGACATAGGCAGAGGGAGAAGCAGGCTCCATGCACCGGGAGCCTGATGTGGGATTCGATCCCGGGTCTCCAGGATCGTGCCCTGGGCCAAAGGCAGGCGCCAAACTGCTGCACCACCCAGGGATCCCTATATACTCCCTTTTATATGAAAAGTCTAGAAGAGCAAATCTATAGTGAAAGAAAATGGGTTGTGGGGTGCTTGGGGGGCTAGATTGATTAAACATGGGACTCTTGATTTCAGCTCAGGTCATGATCTCAGGGCCATGGGGTCAAGGCCCATTGGGCTTGGCATTCAGCCTGGAATCTGCTTAAGAGTCTCTCTTCTTTCTCTGTCCCTCTCCCCACTGCTCAGGCATGCATTCTCACACTCCTGCTCCTTTAAAAATTAAAAAAATAAAATAATAAGAAAAGACCCCTAATGGCTCAGTCTTTAGGCATCTGGCATGAGCTCAGGTCATGACTCCAGGGTCCTTAGGTCTAGCCCCATATCAGGTTCCCTGCTTGGTTGGGAGCCTGCTACTTCCTATACCTCTGTCACTCTCCCTGCTTGTGTTCTCTGTCTCTCTGTCTCTCTCTCTCTTTTTTTTTCTCTCTCTCTCTCCCTCTCTCTCTCATAAATAAATAAAATGTTTTGACCACTGAGCCACCCAGGCATCCCCTAAATAAAATGTTTTAAAAAGATAGAACCTAGATTAGTATTTGTCTAGGACTGCTGGTGATGGTGATGGAGAGGAATGAAAAGTGACTGCAAATGGATATGGAGTTTCTTTGGAAGGTGGCAAAGATGTTGTAAAATTAGATAGTATTGATTGTTTCACAGCCTTCTGTACTGAAAACTGTTAAATGATATACTTTAAATAAATTAACTGTATATTATGTGGGTTATATCTCAAGAAAGCTGTTAAAAACAGATGAATGTTAAATCTAGTGATTATATTATACTTATAATTAGTGTAAAATAGTGACTTGGATCTCTATTATAATTAAAATGTTAGATAATCAACATTATACTTCATGCAGAATGACGCTTAGAAATTTTATTATTGGGAAAGAAATAAGATACGGCATTAGAAAAGGTCATTGTTTCTAATCTGCAAAATGCTGCCATATGAACTGTACTCAGGACATCTGCCTCAGCAGTCAAGTGCAGAGCCCAGTGCTGTCCCCTAAAGCCAAAGTTTCCTTGTGCTGCTGGAGAAGTACATCCTCCAGGTGCCTAAGGAGCACAGCAGAAAGCTTTAACTGGAGCTGAAGGGTGTAGGGCAGGACCAAACATTATAGTCAGGAGATCCTGACAGGTCTAGGTCTAACGAAACAGCCCCAAATGTCTGCCCTCATAAAAATTAGATATTGTCCTCCTTTTGAGTGTTATCTTTTGTGACAACATGATCTCACAGTCGGCATGTAGGGAACCCAACCTAACACAGAGACAAGGGAGACTTTAAGAAATATTTAAGAGTATAAACAGAAGAACTTGACATGGGTGAAGAAAGAAGTCTTGGTTGAAAACCAGATTCCTCCTTAGATTACTAAGAGGAAGAGGGAACAGAGAAGATCTGTCTTCTTGCCATTGAAGTGGCTTCTCTGTCTTAGTCTGAAGCATTAATTCAGCATTACCTAAGGAAAGTCTCATACTTCCCCTCTGAGGTAGGTGCCCTGAAAGAAGGGGCTGATTCTCCTCAGAATGCACCCCCACCACCATTTTTGTTCCTAGACCTATAACTACTAGGATCTCCTAGCAGATCACTAAAGGTGAAGTATGAAGTGTAAACCATGAGGAGCACACTACACTCCAAAATAACCAAGTACTTTCTATATTATAAAGACAGAAATAAAGAGACATAAAGTCCAATCCAACCAAATTTCTTAATATGGGTTCACTAAGCAGAAATTCTTCATTTAATGGTATAGCTGGGGAACTGAGGAAACACTCACATTTTTTCTGCTTGGTGGCTAAAGCATGAACCAACAGGTGGCCCAGTGTAAGCAAAGAGAAATGTCAGATCTGCCTTGGTTTAATGTAGAGGGAGAGATTTAAAGCATGGGGAGATTGGGATATTAAAATGGATTTGTCATTTAAGGGAGGGTCCAGAAGACATACCCATTCATCATGACCAAGAGAAAGATATCTTCAGGCTAGTGCCAGCATCCTTGAAAAACTCTCTAATCACCGTTGTCTGTAGGCTAGACCTTTAGTGTTGCTGAACTGGAAAATCCCAATGCAGTGGGAGTTATTTGAACCCAGATAACAGTGGCCAAGTGGTAGCCCTCAAACTCCTTAAAGGCAAGGTGGGCATGCTTCCCATAAAGGACAGAAGAATCAAAAGAACAATCAGAATAATGATACAAGCAGATTTATAGTGTTGGTCTGTTTTGTTGGTGTTTCTAAAAGTGAAATAGAGAGGAAGCCAATACAAGTCTTACTTGATCTGTGTTAGCAAAAAAGGTCTAGGTTAAGTAAACAGAAGTACACTTAATCATGAAAGCAGAGATTCATGGCCTTGCAATCAAGTCCCAGACTAGAACCAGTTTATAGACTCAAACTTCCTTGAATAAAGTAGAGATTTAATACCATTCAGGAAGGAACCAGAGACATTTCTAAAAATGTATATATTAATCTTACCTTCATCTTTCACCCAAAGAGGCCTATGACCTTTTAGCAGTCATATTGTTTATTGGAGAAAAGAAAATAAGCAGACATTTCAGGGACTACTGGACTCTGGCTGTGACCTGAAATTTATTTCAGGAAACCCCAAACAACAGTGTGCTCCCCCAGTCAAAGCAGAAGCTTACACAGAGAGGTAGTCATGAACTTTTAGCTCAGGCCTAATTTGCAGTAAGTCTAGTACATCACTGAACTCATTCTGTGATTACTTCCCCATTTCCAGAATGCATAGATATACTTTGCAACTAGCAGAATCCCCACCTTGGTACCTGGCATGTGGACAAGGGCTATTTTGTGAAAAGCCAAGTGGAAGCCTCTAGAATTGTCTCTTTCTAGGAAAGTAGTAAACTAAAAGCAATACCACTTCCCTGGAGGAATCCTAGGGATTAGCATTCCCATCAAGGACTTGAAAGATACAGAGGTGGTGATTCTCACAACATACACATTTAACTCAGTTATTTGGCCTGCATAGGAGATAGATGGATCTTGGAGAATGACAGTGGATACTTATAACTTAACCAGGTGGAGACTCCAATTGCAATTGGAGCAATTGCAACTGCTGTACCAGATGTGATTTCATGGCTTGAGTAAATTAACAGATTCGCTGGTATGCAGGACATGATTTGGAAAGTGCTTCTTTTTAAAAAATATTTTATTTGTTTATTCATGAGAAACACACAGATAGAGGCAAAGACTTAGGCAGAAGGAGAAGCAGGCTCCTTGTGGGGAGCCCGATATGGGACTCGGTCCCAGGACCCTGGGATCACGACCTGAGCTGATGGTAGATGCTCAACCATTGAGCCACCGAGGCATCCCTGGCAAGTGCTTCTTATCTCCCTGTCAGTAGGGTCCACCATAGGAAGTTAGATTTCAGCTGACAAGGCCAGCAATATACCTTCACTACCCTCCTTCAGGGGTGACTATGTTTTAATTTGTTAATGGAGACCTCAAATATCTTTTATTCTACAAGGTAGTCACACTGGTCCATTATGTTGATGACATTATACTGATTGGATCTAGTGATCAAGACGTTAATTACTCTAGACTTATTGGTAGGACATTTCTGTGTCAGAGGATGGAAAACAAATACAATTAAATCTCAGGTAACTGAAACTCAGTGAAATTTACAGGGTCCCAGGAGTAAAAAGCATATCAAGATAATTCTTTTGAAGGAAAAATAAAATAGGATAGAAACAGAGAGGGAGAAAAACCTACGAGACTCCTAAATAGACTGAAGAAACTGAGAGCTGCTGGCAATGAGGTGGATCAAACATAGGGTATGTGGGTGATGGGCATTAGGCAGGGCATATGATGTAATGAGTACTGTGTGTCTTAGGCAACTGATGAATCACTAATTTCTACCGCAAAATTAATAAGATACTATATGCTAACTAACTTGAATTTATTTAAAACCAAAAAAAAAAAAAAAGATTTCCTTTTGAGTTGAAGCTATCTTGGTCCATCTATCGTCTCCCGCACCAAATGATGCACAATATCTGGTAGGCCTCTTTGAATTGAGAAGGCAACAGATTCTTCATTTGGATGTTTTGTTCTGGCTTATTATCAAGTGACTCAAAAAGCTGCTAGTTTGAGTGGAACTCAGAAAAAAAAAGCTCCACCACAGGTCCAAACTGTGGCATAAGCTTCTATTACTCATGGGTGCTATGATGCGGCACATCCAACAGTGCTTGATGTGTCTGTGGTAGAAAGAGATGCTCCTGGAGTCTTTGGCAGTCCCCCATATATGAAGTGCAGTGCAGGCCCTTAGGATTTTGGGACAAATTCCTGACATTCTCTATAGATAACTACTTTCCTTTTGAGAAATGGCTGTTGGCCTGCTATGGAGCCTAGTAGAGACTAAACAATCATAGGCCACCGATTTTCTGTGAAACCAGAACTGCTCATCATGAGCTTGGTGTTTCTGACCCATAGAACCATAAATTTGGGGGTGCCACGCAGCAGTCCATTATCAAATAGAATAGTCTTCTTTTACATATAATTTTGCTTTCCCAGGTTACAATTACTTGAAGTTCAGAAGCAGATGATCCTCCTTCTGATATATTTTCAGAAGGTCATTAGTGGCCTCATGCTATATCACCATGCCTGTGTCATTCACCCCACTTATATTTCAATCTCTTGCTTATGGACCCAAACTGGGACATTGGCTCTTACTGGTTTATAGTAGTTTCTGGTCTTTAGACCCAATATAGGACATAAACTGTGCAGATTTCCGGTGTGTGTACAATGGAATATTGTTTAGCCTTGAAAAGGAGGGTATTTCTGACCCATACTACAACACAGATAAACTCTGGTGACATATTAAATGAAATAAGCCATTTATTTCCAATAAACTTTATAATTTATAACAGGTTTATATTTACAGGGAAACTGTGGAAATAATACAGAATTCTCCTATGCTCTGCACTCAGTTTCCCCTGTTGCCATGTTACATAGTATGGTACATTTGTCATAACTAATTTGCTTGATGAGAGTGCGTTATCTTAATTAGCATCCATACTTTATTCAGATTACATTAACCAATGCTGTTTTTTCTCTCCAGAATCTCAGCCAGCATACCATATTATATCAGTTGTCATGTCTTCTTCAGCAGCTCCAGACATGACAGTTTCTCTTAATGTTCTTTTATTTTTTAACTTCAAATATAGTTAACATTCAGTGATATATTAGTTTCAGATGTGTAAAATGATTCAACAATTCTATAGCTTCCTCATCGCTGATCATGATAAGTATATTTTTCACTTTTCTTGTTTTTTTAAGATATTTATTTATTTTAGAGAGAAGGAGTGCGGGGACATGCAGAGGGAGAGAAAGAGAGAGAGAGAGAGAGAGAAAGGCAAAAACAAACTTTCTGCTAAGTGTGGAGCCCCACTCAGGGTTCAAATTCATAACCTGAAATCATGACCTAAGCCCAAAACAAGAGTGGGAGGATTACCCGATTGAGCAACCCAGGAGCCCCTTAACTTTTCTTTTTTATGATGAACTTCTATTGTTTTGATAACTATCCTAGCAATTTATATAAAACCTTCATTTGGGATTTGTCTGATATTTCACTCAAGATTAAACTGAGGTTATGGTTATTGGAGGAAAGGTCACAGAGGCAAACTGCCATTTGCATCACATCATGCCAGTGTGTGCACACTTTAAATGTGACTCATCACCATTGCTGTCAACCTTGATCACCTGGTTGAGATGGTGTTGCCACATTTCTCCTTTGTAAAATTACTCCCCCACCGCATTCCACAGTGTGCCTTTTAGAAGGAACTCATCTGTGTACAGCCCACAAATAAGAGACCGAGAGTTATCTCATAGCCATTTGGGAGCATAGTACTACAATATCATTAGGAATTCTTTTTTATGGGAGATTTGTCTATTATTATCTCTTTATTAGTTATTTATTTAAGTGGTTTTATCATTATGAACTTTTGGATTTTGTAAACTATGAGGTGTATTTGAATTCAATGTCATTGATGTGTTGCTCAGATTTTTTTCCAGCTTTTGGCACTTGAGGGGGGTGGCGAGGCCTATCCATTATCTCTTGTCTCCCTTTGGCATATTCTCATTACAGCGTCAGTGACTGTACGTGTGTGTGTGTTAGCATCCGTACCCTCTAGCGTCACAAGATGCTCCAATTCATCTTGTACAATCCTGGCCCCAGACCTAGAATCAGCCATTTCTTTAAGAAGTCCTAATTCACTTTCTTGATAATGGTACCAGATACCAAGTCCTGGGCACTAGATCACTAGATAATCAGTTTTTTTTTAAATTCTAGTCAAATAGGTCATTTATGGAACAAATAAACACCTTTAATCGCAAGAAGGATCAGCTTTATCCCATAATTTATTAATTCATATTGAAGTTTAAGTTCTCTAGTACATCTAGCTCAAGTGTGCTTAATTAAAAGGGAAGAGACACTTTAGGGAATGACCTTCCCCAGACTCCTATATTTTGCATCACTCCTGTTTAAATACTACTGTAGGAAAAACATTTCCCAGGAAAAATTCCACGTGAGAGTGGATTTCAGAAAGTGTGGGATGAATCAAGGGCCAGCATGGTCGTCTGCCATGTGGGCGAGAACCTGAGCTTCAGTTACAGCAAAGAGATCAAACAGAATTTTTGAAACACTTTTTTAAATTCTCATTTGAATAAAGACTGGCCAAATGATCTTGCAAAGAAAAGAGGACGACTGAACATCCTATCTTTTGCTTAAACTCTTATCAAAACTGGTAAGATTTGTGTTGGGGATTAACTTACTTGTATTTAATACACAGAGAAAATTTATCTGATCAGTGTCACAGTGTGCACCCAACACATAAAAGGCATTTGCAGATGGATAGAAAATTTAGGGAACTTTCTAGAAGTGTTTTACCATCTAAGGTGAGAAGTTGGAGTAAAAGAAGTGGACAGCAGCTCCTGGTGGAGAGATAAGCAAATAGAAATAATATCTATTGAGGGAATAGATACGAAATAGATAAGAAATGCTCCTTGGAGATGATGATTTTGCTTTGGGTGGAGTAGGATTCCCTTTTCAGTGGTAACTGAGTATTGAATAGGACCAAACATTATTGGGTTGTATCAATATGAAATTCTCCTAATTCTTTCACTCATTTTATGAATACTTATTAAAAACATACTTTTTGAGATGCTTAAATACAGCAGTTAGATAAAAATTACCCTCCTTATGTTTCTTCTTTCTAATATATGACATTCTTGACATTCTTATATCTATTATTATGTGAACTAAATAAATGTCTCAGTCTGTATCTCTATTGCGTAGATGATAGATCAATTTGTAGATTGTTAGATAGAAATATCAACAGATAGATATCTTTCATAATACCTAGTTGTTAGAAACCACAAACAAGTTTTTATTCCTCTTTGGAGAAGAGTTGGACAAAGAACATATTTGGACCTCATAAAACTATAGGGGAACCTGTAGTGAATGGCAGTGTGGTTGGGGCATGAGGTGGTAGAGAGCTTGAATCCAGAATTGACTCTACAGCGGACTCACCCTTTTTCTCAGACATTTAAACTTTCCTCTGGCCCTGGCAATCTTGCTGTCCCTGCAGCCCATGTCAGAAGACAGTTCTTATGAACCAATAATATGCCAATGTGATTAACAAACCATCTGCTAAGACGAGGTTTTTAAAAGCTTTATATTTAATGCAGCATGATTATGATACATTTTCATCTAACAAAGGGAATATTTTAAGGGAAAAGTCATCCTCCTAACTTTGATTCCAAGGATGTAATTTATACTATATATGATTTACTAATTTTAAAAGTCCAAAGTTTTAGGGGCTCTGGGTGAGTATGTTGGTTAAGTATCAAACTATGACCCAAGTCATGATCTCAGGGTCCTGGGATCAAGCCCTGTATTAGGCTCCCTGCTCAGCAGAAAGTCTGCTTCTCAGCCTGCCCCTTCTTCCACTTTTGCTTACTCTCTCTCTCTCCTTCTCTATTTTTATTATTCTCTCAAATGAATAAAATATTTTAAAAAATAAAATCAAAATTAGAATGTTTTGTGATATAAGCTGAATTTAGAACTGTAAAAAAGTAGAAAATATTTAGAGTTCAAATAACAGGAAATAAACTTAGTCAAGATAACATTAAAATATGTTTGTGGACTGGACCAATTTACTGAATGTTCACTGCTAAAATACGGATTGTTTCTCTCTTATCCTCTCTGTCTGTCTCGCTTTCTCTCTTTTAGGTTTCATCAAGAAAAAGACTATCAAATGTTTCTACATCATTCCTTGATTGTTCAGAATATTTACTGTAAGATACTTTATAACTGAATTCCCAGGCTGAAGTAGTGTGAAAGCACATTATGTAAATCATGATGAATTTTCCTGATTTTGCAGATTTCTAACCTATTAAGTCCTTGCTATAAACTAAAAACAAAACAAAACAAAACCACATTCAGGTCAGAAAGATACCCTCGGATACCAAATTATCTAAATTAATGTTTATTATGCCTGAAGAATCAGGTGTCTATCGTTATTGATATATGTCATTGTTTCAATAAACAGCCATGTGAAAATTGTGAATAAATATTATCATTTCCACTTTATTAAGGAGAAAACAACATAGACAGTAGGGATAATGTACTGGTAACTGGCACTTCCACAATCATGCATATAGATTTGATTCCCAAATGGGGTGTATTCATTTCATAATAATTTTCCTTGACATTATTTCTAACCTGCGCTTTCTCCACTTTGCCTGAAATAATGCAGCAAAATAACAGCGTAACAGAGTTCATACTGTTAGGACTAACCCAAGATCCTATGAGACAGAAAATGGTATTTGTAATCTTCTCCATTTTATATGTGGGAACTGTGGTTGGGAATTTGATTATTATTGTGACCATCAAGTCTAGCCGGACACTTGGGAGCCCCATGTACTTTTTCCTATTTTATTTGTCCCTTGCTGATTCCTGCTTTTCAACTTCCACAGCCCCCAGACTAATTGTGGATTCACTCTCTGCAAAAAAAATCATAACTTACAATGAGTGCATGACTCAAGTCTTTGCACTACACTTATTTGGCTCCATGGAGATTTTTGTCCTCATCTTAATGGCCGTTGATCGCTATGTGGCCATCTGTATGCCTTTACGTTACCCAACCATCATGAGACGGCAGGTCTGCACCATCCTAATTGTTCTGGCATGGATTGGATCTTTTATCCATTCTACAGCCCAGATTATCCTGGCTTTGAGATTGCCCTTCTGTGGACCCAATTTGATTGATCATTACTGCTGTGATTTGCAGCCCTTGCTGAAACTTGCCTGCATGGACACTTATGTGATCAACCTACTGTTGGTGTCTAATAGTGGGGCCATTTGCTCAAGCAGTTTTGTGATTCTGATGATCTCCTATATTGTCATCTTGCATTCCCTGCGAAACCACAGTGCGGAAGGGAAGAAAAAAGCTCTCTCTACTTGTACTTCTCACATCATTGTAGTAATCTTATTCTTTGGTCCATGTATATTCATTTATACACGCCCCCCAACTACTTTCCCCATGGACAAGATGGTAACTGTATTTTATACTATTGGGACACCTTTTCTCAATCCACTTATCTACACACTGAGGAATGCAGAAGTGAAAAATGCCATGAAAAATCTATGGCATGTCAAAATTACCTCAGAAAGCAAAAGATGAATTGAGGACTTTGGTTGATTACTTAATCTGTGGAAATATCAAATATGATACAGTATATCCTGACTTTCCCAAAGAACTCGAATGTTTTACACACAAAATTTCCTTACTTTTTCTCTGTACTTCTGCCCTCAAACTAGTAGCTTTCCTCATATTACCAGCCTGATTCTTTCTTTTCTTGAAAGCTCAATTCTGACATTACTGATTGTGAGATACTCCTCACATCTCAGTCTACACTCTGGTATGATAAGATGAAAGATATTTATACACAATCGTGACTGTTCTAACAGTGAGTATTCATAAATAAAGTAGAGCCAGTACTCTGTGTCTTGTAATTACCTTTATATACATTTCAGATAAGGTATCCTGCTTTCTTTGAACACATTCAGAGCAAAGAAACTAATATTTTGCGTAAGAAATTCTTTTCATTATATTTTCATTTAATATTAGTTTATCTTTAAAACGTCCATACATGTGAAAGGCCAAAAGGATATATTTTTTTCTTAATTATATCTAATTATATAAGATTATAATAATTTTTCTTATTGTTTCCTTTCATGATTAAAATAACTGAACACTGTGTATATGATTTTTAAGATGTTGTATTACAAAGGTCTTGAGATATTCCACTAATTTGTGTGATTGGTATATAAGTACTATATCAAGAGAATTCTATTAGTCAAACAGGGAATGCTATCTGTTGTCAAGACTAAATAAAAATTTAAAATAAACCATAGATACAACATATTTTCTGAGACTGAATACAATAAGGTAGAAGTTAGTTTGAAGGAAAACAATGTTTATTATTTCACTTCAAGTTGGTTGTTATTAATGGAATAAAAGTACCAGGGACATTCAGGAATATTCATTTGATCAGTCTCCAGTTAATGAAGTTAGAGAGAACCTACTTTTGCAGCAGGAAACCACTTTATTTCTCTGTATGTGCTTTCCTTGTAAAGGGGTATTATCTATTCACAAGTTAGAATTGCCAGTAGAATTTTGATGCTCATAGTGAGCAGAAGGATTAACAGCCATGCCTTGGATATGAGCATGCGAGGTGTTATGAACTTTTAAAATTCATTGATTTCTGTGTACTAAACCAAAGGAATACATGCACCTCAATGTCTGTAGCAGCATTATTTGCAATAGCTATTTGCAATGACAAGGATAGAGCTAGAAAGTATTATGCTAAGTGAAACAACTCTGAGAAATATGATTTCATTCATGTGGAATTTTAGAAACAAAACAAATGACTGTGAAGAAAAAAAAGAGAGAGGGCAAACCAAGAAAGAGACTCTTCAATGTAGAGAACAAACTGATGGTTACCAGAGGAGAGATGGGTAGGAAGATGGGTTAAATAGATGATGGAAAATAAGGAGTATACTTCTTATGATGAGCTGGATGTGGATGCAAGTGTTGAATCACTAAATTGTATACCTGGAACTCTTATTACACTGAACATAAAGTCTCCCAGCTCCATCCATGCTATTTCAAATGGCAGAATTTTCTTCTTTTTAAAGTCTGCATCATATACACCTCCCATTTTCCATATTGATTCATCAGTCAAGTCCACACCATGGCTACTGTGGATAATGATGCAATGAACCTAGGAATACAGATAGCCCTTCACAATTGTGATATCAGATCCTTTGGATGTAACCTAACAATAGGGTTGATGGATGGTAGTCCTACTTTTAATTTTTGAAGAACATTTATACTCTTTTCCACAATATCTGTGCTAATTTACACACCCATTAATAGCACACATGGGATCCCTTTTCTCACATCCTCCCCAACATTTCAGATTTATTTTCTTGATGATAGTTGTTCTAACAGTTGTTTAGTAATATCTCATTATAATTTTGATTTGCCTTTCCCTGATGATGAGTGATATTGAGCACATTTTGATGTACCTGTTGGCCATTTGTAGGTCTTTAGAAAATTGTCTATTGAGTTCTTCTGCCTATTTTTAATCAGAGGATTTGAAGATCCACATGAAATCTCCATACCTTCTGCTCAATTTTCTTATGAACCTGAAACTCTTCTATAAGATAGAGTCTATCATTTAAAAGATGTTAAGAGGAAGATAAAGTGGAATATTAGACAAAAACCATCTACTCAATTACCTCAAAAGAAAATAGAAAATAAATAAAGTAAGTTATAAAGGGGAAAAAAGTAAACCACAATGAGATAAACTTATTCCCCTCAATTTGATAATTACATTAAATACAAATACACTTCCTATGAAAGACAGAAGTTTTCAGGATAGACAGAATAATCTTCAACTAAGAAAAATAATGGACTAAAGATACACATGTCAGTATGATAAATCCCAGAAGAAGAGACCATGTACGATGAGTAAATGCCATGATTCAATTTACATGAAGCTATAGACAACACAGAGCTCAGCGGATAGTCTGCTTAAGATTCTCTCTACCCTTCACTACAACCCACCCCACAGCTAATATACTCATATGTCCTCTAACTTTTAGAAAAAAAAAGAAATATTAGTATTTGCTTAGGACTGTGTTGATGGTGATGGAGAAGATTAAGTGACTGAGTTTGCAATTTCTTGATAAGGAGGCAAAGGTGTTGTAAAATTAGGTACTGTAGATTGTTTCACAGTCTTCCTTACCAAAAAGCATTACATTATATACTCTAAATAAGTGAATTTAATAGTTTGTGCTTTATATCTCAAAGCTGTTAAAAAGAGATAAATGTTAAGTCTAGTGATCATCTGTATAGAATAAAAGGCCATACAAGCAACTATTACTAAAATTTTATTTTTTTATTTTATTTATTTTATTTATTTATTTATTTATTTTTTTTTTTTATTGGTGTTCAATTTACTAACATACAGAATAACACCCAGTGCCCGTCACCCATTCACTCCCACCCCCCGCCCTCCTCCCCTTCTACCACCCCTAGTTCGTTTCCCAGAGTTAGCAGTCTTTACGTTCTGTCTCCCTTTCTGATATTTATGATGAACAGAATATATGTAAATGTTGTATTAAAATTACTGTATAATGATGACTTTAGATCTATCATGATTAAAATGTTAAATGAACAACATTGCATTTGATAACTTAATTTGTATCATTCACACAAATGGCTTTTTTGTAATTTATTATCAGGAAATAAATAGGATGTGGCCTAAGAAAAGGCCATCTGTTTCTAATCTGCAAAATGTTGTCATATGAATTATACCCAGGACATGTGCTTCAGCAGCCAAGTGCAGAGCCCAGTGCTGCCCAATAAAGGTGAAGTTTCTATGTGATGCTGAAGAAGCCTATGCTCCAGGTGCCTAGAGCACAGCACAAAGCCCCAGCTGGAGCTGAGGGATGTAGGTAAGAACCAAACATTATAGTCAGGAAATCCTGACAGGTCCAGCTCCAATGAAACAGCCTCAAATGTCTGTCCTCATAAAAATTAGATAATGTTCTCCTTTGGAGTATTACCATTTGTGGCAACATCATCATTGTGGGCATTAAGCTAAATAAATCAAACAGAAAGACAAAAACTATATATGATCTCATTTACATGTGGAATATTAAAAAATAGATCAATAAATGGAATTCACAGATACAGAGAACAGATCGGTGGTTGCCAGAGTAGGAGATAGGAAGGGTGGGTGAAGGGGTACCAAAGGAAGGAACTTCCAGTTATAAAATAAGCAAATTACATCATGGAATATAATAATATACAACACAGTGAATGTAGTTAGTAACACTATATTCTTTATTTAAAAATTGCAAAGAGTAGTTATTAAAAGTTTATATCACAAGAAAAAATATAACTGTGTGGTGATGGTTGCTAACTTGATTTATTGTGATCATTTTGAAATAAATGCAATGTTGAATCATTAAGATGTATACCTGAAAACACTAATAATGTTAATTACATCTCAAATTTTAAAGAAGTGGAATCTATGTCTCCATGCTTTCTTCTGGGCTAAAATTGTGACACAAGTCACATGTAATCTTACCCACATGAACAGAAGGTGATAAAAGTCATGTTGTATATTCCCTAAAAGTTGGTGTGAAAGGCCTTAAAGCTTTTGCTTTTGTGAAACAATGAATGCTCTGAAACAACCATGGTGTTTTATAGCCCAACCTACACTCCTGAAGAGTGAATGAGAACTGACATACCTGAGCAGAAGCAGAATGCTGGATGTAATAATGAGGCCATCTTGGACCATGTACTACATTCATACTCCATTTAAGTCGTTGGGAGCATTTCCAGGTGAAACCAGGAGCTGTAGCACCCAGCTAAATCTAGGCCACATTGTAGAATCATAAAGAAATAAATTCATTTTATTTTTAAGTCTTTAAGTTTTGTTTCGCAATTTAAAACTACTATTTGGGGGAGGGAGGTACCGGGTGGCCCAGGTGGTTAAACACCTACCTTCAACTCAGGTCAGGATCTCAGGGTGCTGGAACCTAGCCCTGCCTGGGGCTCTCGGCTAGCCAGAGTCTGCTTCTCCCTCTCCCTCTCCCTCTCTGTGTGCATTCTCTCTCTCTCTCTCTCTCTCTCAAATTAATAAAAGAAAAATCTTTTTTAAAAAATAAAACCACTAATTTAAGGATTAAATTTTGTGGTTGGAAGTCACTATTTTTTGCTTCATATTATTTCTCTATATATAGCAGTAGTAAGTTTACACACCGACTAGGTTCACACAAGGCAGAAATAGAAGATAAACACTATAAAGTTTCAGGGGACTGTCACATGGGTAGAGTTCTTAAGAATCTTGAGGCATAACAGTGAAGATATTCTCTTAATTAAAAAAAGAAGTGTTTCCTATTCACATCTCCTAACAGTAGGAAAGAGGCACACTACCTTATGGGCTTTATATCCAGGGAGTACATATACTGGATGAGAGGGCACTATTTCAAATCTTGTATTACGTGACTCTAAAGATGACTAGTTTCAGGAGGACCTACTGACATGGGTAAAGCAGGAAAGAGTCAAATTCCTTTGGAATAAAGGTGAATATCACCAGATCAGTCAAGCAACAAGTCAAGGTATAAGCTAATACCTTAGTGTGAGGCACAGCAAGCATCATACCCAGATTTTTAGGTGTCACCCAGATTCCTGCACTCCTTATAGCCAGAAATGTCTTGGCAGTGGCCTGCATTTCATCATGATACTAAAAGACCATAGATGAAGAGAGTTATGGAAACTATTCTCCATCTTTAAGTCACTTGTGGGCCTGACCTAACAGGACTTTGGCTTACATCCATGTGGGCACTCTGAACCCTATCCATAGATATTCCCTGTGCTGCTGAGGTAGTAGATATTGTCTGACATGATCAGAACCCAAAGCTTCTCAGGGACTTTCTCCATCAAGCTTGCTTTCTGCTATGAATTTGGGCTCGGTCTTTTCCTACAACTGAAATAAGAGTCCAGGGTCATGGTCACACAGAGGTGCAAATGGCCCACTGTGGGGTGAACTTTGGCCAAAGGGAAAGAAAATACAACAACAGCTACATTTTCCCACTTTGTGGCTATTAACATATTGGAAAAGGAACAAATGTATTCTCTCTTAAAAGGTCCAATGAGGTCAAGAAATTAACCATGTAAGTGGTGAAACCAGATAGAAATATACAGCTTGTGAGTTCCCTCTAAGAGTAGAAAGTGGGAAGGGTCTGGCATTTTGTCCAAAATGTATGTATGTAAAGAAGAAGTAGGTTTGATGACAAAGGGAAAAGAAAGGAAAGAATAGGAACAGGAGAGGAATAAGAATGTTAGTAGTGAAGTTTCAACTTTGATGACTTACACTCAAAATAGAAGAATAAAAGCTTGCGGAACAATTGTCCCAAGTATAAACTAGAAGTGAATTTCCCAGCAATTTCCCAGCAATTTCTCCAGACATCAGCAGAGATTCAATTAAAAAGAAAACCAGTGAACTCCAAGGCACTATTGAACCAACTCTTTTCCAATCAAATAGAACTTTCAAAAGAGTAGAAGAAATAAATTTCAATCGGGAAATACCCCAAAATAGATATTTTAATATATTCATTATATTAAATATTTAATATATATCTATATATATTTAAACATATTAATCCCATGAACAAGATATCAGTCATAAAACAATTATGTCTGTTTACTGAAATAGTTTAGAACCATGTTATGGTCCTAAATCAACAATTTTTTTTTTTTTTTAGATTTTATTTATTTACTCATGAGAGACACACAGAGAGAGGCAGAGACATAGGAGGAGGGAGAAGCAGGCTCCATGCAGGGAGCCCGACGTGGGACTCATTCCCAGGACACCAGGATCATGTCCTGAGCTGAAGGCAGAGGCTCAACTGCTGAGCCACCCAGGAATCCCCTAAATCAACAATTGATTTGTTTTTAAATTTAGCAAATAAAGAAAACTTTAAACGTTTTTAACAAGCTGAAAAGACACCTTGAAATTAAAGTTTATTGTCAGTTCTTGTGGTTCCGAATATGGAGGGTGACTTTGGAGAAAGGCTTTCCCCAAGGTCATTAACATTTTGCATCATTCTCTTTAAGCAGACTTTATACGAAGTAGAGAAAGGAGCATTTGTTGCCATACAAACTATGAAATGGCAAGTTTGAGCAGTTTAAAGACAGAAACAGTAAGGACAATACATGATTACTATCAGATTTTGGGGTTTTAGGGTCAGAGATTCCCTGATATTAATTATTCACAAAGCAATTATAAGTTATCACTCTCTTGTGGATAGCTTCACAAAAACTACCTCAGAAGGGATAGAAAAATAAAAGTTAAGCCCTCCACAATACTAATGAGTTTTATTTCTTCTAAAGTTAAAATAAAAAGGATTATAGAAAAAGAGAATTAATAAAATTGCTATATTTTGAATATCTGCAAGATACTTGCAGGAAACTGGTTTCAGAAATAAGGGGAGAATAATTTTTATTTTTCTTTGACTCATTATTTTTTTAGTTAATAGATGTTTAATAATAATTCCTCAGAAATCCTCAAATATTGAGTCTGAAGATGAGAAATTAACACATATTTCACTTCCCCTCTTTCAATTCCAACGGGTCTCAATGAGTGTCCAGCAGTTCCTTTCACTGCTTTGTCTTCTTTTATCTCTGCCTCTTCATCAGGGTTTCATGGCTATTCCAGGCCAACAGAATAGACTTAAATTCATAGTAGAAAGAACTGTTCATATGATAGATGACAATGAAACTGAAATTTTCTTGTTTCACAAATGGGATAATAACAAAAGCACCATAAAGCTAAGCACTTTATCTAGATTTACAGCACTATTGTCTCACAATGAGACATATTTAATTTTTGTCCTTTTCTTTTTTAGAAAATATTTTATTTATTTATTTATGAGACACAGAGAGAGAGAGAGAGAGAGAGAGAGAGAGAGGCAGAGACATAGGCAAAGTGAGACGCAGGCTCCCTGAGGGGAGCCCAATGTAAGATTCAATCCCAGGACTCCAGGATCACTACCTGAGCCAAAGGCAGATGCTCAATCACTGAGCCACTCAGGTGCCCCTCTTGTTCTTTTCTAACTGTACCCACCACCTCTTGAATATAAGAGATTGATGTCAAATAGGAGATCATAAATTCATGTATTCAAATACCAGAGTGTTCTAAGAAGACCTGTGGATGTCACCCACACTCAACTACTTGAACACTCATGGCAATATTAACAAGGGAAAATATGGGTACATGTTTACATTTCTGTGACAAAAATAATTGGTCATCATTTTCTTGGCCATGTACTTTCATGTATATTTGCTCTGATACTACCTTTTCAGGGGATAAGATGATGGCTGTATTTTACACCATTATCACCCTCATGTTAAATCCTCTGATCCATACCCTGAGAAACACAGAAGTAAAGAATGCAATGAAAAGACTGTGGGGCAGGAAGATTTTGTCAGAGGCTAATGGTAAATAGTTGAAAGTAACAATTTAAGCTGGATGATCTCATTGATTCAATTAAGACAGTAATAACAACCACATATGGGTTTTGGAGGAACAAAGAAAAGAATAACACATTCTACACAACTAAGGTATTATTTATCATCATTGTCATATTTGTTTTAATAGTTCATATGTAGGTAAATTTTCTGAAAGTTCTTTGCCAGAGGGATCTTATTAAATTGAGATCAGAAGAATCATACTGGACAACATTGTTTTCTCCTTCTAATTCTGGCCTGTTTGCATTTTCCTTAAAGAATGAGAGTCTACTGTGAAAGATTTAAGGTCATTTTCTAGCATTTAGTAGTGTGATAGAAACATATTGAGCACTCAATATGGATATGTTGCATGCACAAAAGAATACAGGAAAATAACAGAGATCTAAGCTATAGGGTTCTGATCTAAGCCCTGCAAAACACAATAGAAATGAAATCTAGCAAGGCTCCAAATGGAGGGGAGGTGTATGTACATAAAAAAGAAATAAAACATAAAATACACTTAAAAAACAAAAGACCTGTTCTCATCCTCTGCTCTTGGGAGAAAGTTTTCCATTCTCTAGGACTCATTTTTTTTTTTTTACCCAAAAAGTAAGGAAATGGGAAAAAGTTGCCTCTAGTATCCCCATTGAAATTCTAATATCCCATTCATATGCTTCTACTACCTAACTGATCTTAACTTGTCTAAAGCCAGGGGTCCCCAACTAGCATAAAGTTATGAAAAGGAAAAACTGAACAAACTGAATGAAAAAAAAAGATAAAAAAAAAAGAAAAGAAAAGATAGCTGGGATGAGTAGGTGACTTGATTCAAAAAACTGGACAAGTACAACATTGAAATGAATGGCTGAGAAACCGTATTTCCTCCTATGTTGAATCAAACAGTTTTACTGAATACAGTGAGCCATCCATCACACACATCTCACCTACACTTACTGCATTCTGAGCTTTGTTTTTCTGTAACAAATAGAGATATCACTGATAATTCATCTTATTGCTTCATTGTCTTTTGCACAAATCTGATTATTCTAGTTACTGCCAATACCTGGGTAAGTCTTTATGGTAGAGTACGTGTGTGTCTGTATGTGTATATGTGTGTACAGTACATTAAAATATGTACATAGTCTTTGTTTTTAAAAAAATATTTTATTTATTTATTCATGAGACACACACATACACAGAGAGAGAGAAGCAGAGACACAGGCAGAGGGAGAAGCAAGCTCTATGCAGGGACCTTGATGTGGGATTTGATCCCAGGACTCCAGGATCATGCCCTGGGCCAAAGGCAGGCCCTAAACTGCTTAGCCATCCAGGGATCCTCTATACATAGTCTTTAAAAAGATTGTCTCTGGAGATGCCTGGGTGGCTCAGTGGTTGAGCATTTGCCTTCTGCTTGGGGCATGATCCTGGAGTCCCAGGATCCAGTCCCACGTTGGGCTCCCTGCATGGAGCCTGCTTCTCCCTCTGCCTGTGTCTCTATTTCTCTCTATCTCTCTCTGTGTCCCTCATGAATAAATAAGTAAAATCTTTAAAAAGAAACAAAAGATAATCTCTGATGTTGATGCATTCACAGATTTGAAGATAAGAAACAACAAAATCATGTTTGTTGTCCCAGCTTGGAATCTCAATGGACTCCTACTTACTCAATTTTTAACGATGGATAGTTTAGTGTTTCTCCAATTTCTTTGATCACTGGACTCATTTGGCCAGACTTTTAAACAGATGACAGTATCTGTGCTATGATTTTCTAATATGTTAGGCCATAGTTAAGGAGTATTAAAAAATCTGTATTTTTAACAAGTTCATCTTGTAATTGCTATACATTCAGTGGCACCTCTGAGCATTTGGACTTGGAAACAGCAGGACTGAATAATACCTGATGCTCTTAGAGCACAAAATGGCTATGAGTCAATGAAATCTAAGGAGCCCTACCTGTTCTACTAACTGATGCAAGGGAACTAAATTTGAACTAAGAAAACAGTGTAATAAATGAATATTATCCTTTTGTAAATTTCCTCCACAACATTTTTTTTAAAGATTTTATTTATTTATTCATGGGAGACACAGAAAGAGAGAGAGAGAGAAAGCCAGAGATACAGGCAAAGGTAGAAGCAGGCTCCATGTAGGGAGCCTGATACGGGACTGGATCCTGGGACTCCAGGATCATGCCCTGGGCTGAAGGCAGGCGCTAAACCGCTGAGCCACCCAGGTATCTCAGCATTTACAACATTCTTTCATTCATGTCTTTGCACTAAAGTCTTTCTAGCCAGAGATGTTATTCTGACATACCTAAGAAGGTAAAAGCTGAGAGATTCATTACTCTCAAAGACCAAGAACCAAGGCATATGAAATAGCATTCCTTTCTTTCAATGGCTTTGTACATTTATTTCATTCACAAAATGTCCTAATGGTCTAGCCCAGAAGAACTCAGAGATTCTACTCTTGGATCCTTGGAAAGAGATGACCAAGAATCATTAGAACCTAGACTCTCCCCAGTTTCAGTAGGAGTGAGACCTGTTTATACCATTCTATATCTACCTAATATGATCACATCATTGGCTATCAACCACTGAAGTTTTATAGTTCCTATATCTTTTCAACCTTTCTGTTGCAGAGGAATAGATATGACTTTGATTAGAGCCTTTGTTGATGAAAAAATAATGGCAAACCTTTTCATTTTCCAGATGAATATTCATTTATTTCATAATGGACAACAATAAAAATGTGTCTCTCTATGTCTTCCTACCACTGGTTACATTTCTGTCCTGGGAGTAGTGAAAACATTTTTAAACATGTTTCCTTGTATCACTCAAATTAACATATAAAAATAGTTTTCATGTTCCTCCATATCTCATCCTTAATAAAAGGGACAGTTCAATAACCATGCATTGCAAAGAATATAGATTTTTTCTTTTTTTTTTAATTTTTATTTATTTATGATAATCACACAGAGAGAGAGAGAGGGGCAGAGACACAGGCAGAGAGAGAAGCAGGCTCCATGCACCGGGAGCCCGACGTGGGATTCCATCCCGGGTCTCCAGGATTGCGCCCTGGGCCAAAGGCAGGCGCCAAACCGCTGTGCCACCCAGGGATCCCAAGAATATAGATTTTAGAAAAATAATTTAGAAATATTACTAAACAAACAACCACAATCCACAAAATATTTCCCTCATAAAGTCAGAACAATACCAGGATGTTCACTCTCACTGCTTATATTTAATAGTTCACTAAATATTTTAGGCTGATACATTGAAAACCACAGACATTAATGAAAAAGATGAAAGATTACACAAATAAATGGAAAGATATTCTATAGTCATGGATTAGAAAGATTAATATTGTGAAAATGTCTGTAAAACCCAAAGCTATCTATAGATTAAACCAATCATGATCAAAATTCCCAGTGGCATTTTTTACAGGAAGAGAAAAAAACTATCCTTAGTCTGTTTGGAACCACAAAATACCCTGAATGACCAAAGCAATCCTGAGAAAGATTACTTGATTTTAAGCTGTATAACAAAGCTATAGTAAACAAACAGTATGATATTGGCATAAAAACAGCACATGGAACAGTGGCACAGAATGAAGAACTCAGACAATTGCATACACATATACACAGTCAACTGGTTTTTGACAAGTGTCCAAAGCACACAATAGGGAAAGAACAGTATCTTCAAAAAGTAACTTTGAGAAAACGGTATATCCATGAAAAAGAATAAAATAGGACACGTATCTAACACCAGTCACAAAATTAACTTGGATTGAATCAAAGACTTAAAAGTAGGACCTAATACCATAGAACTCCCCAAAGAAAACAGAAGGGGAAGGATTTTTGACATTAGTCTTGTAAATTTTTTCCTGGATTGGATAGAAAGAAAAAAAAGCAGACAAAAAAAAAATCCAAAATGAACAAATGGGACTACACTAAACCAAAGAATTCTGCACAGTAAGGAAATGACATTGAAAGGCAATCTACAGAATGAGAAAATATTCACAAAACTTATAACTGTTAAGAAGTAAAAAATAATAAAAGAGAAAAAATTATATTGAATTTATAGAACTTAATAAAAAGTAAGTAAATAAATAATCCAATTATAATTAGGCAAAAGGCCTAAATAGTCATTTTTTCAAAGAAGACATATAAAGGGAAAAAGATATGCAAAGGTACTCAACATTACTATCAGGGAAATGTAAGTTAAAATCATAATTGAATGTCACCTCATATCTGTTCAGATTGTTATTTAAAACAAAGACAAAGGTAACAAATGTTAGCAAGAATGTGGCCAAAAGGAAACCCTTATACACTGTTGGTGGAAATGTAAAATGGCAAGGCCATTAGGGAAAACAATATGGTGAGACCAAAAATTTTAAAAATGTACCACCATAGATATGATTAACCAATCCTACTTCTTTTTAAAAATGAAAAGGCAATCCATGGACTAGGAAAAAAAACTATATAAGCACACACAATTAAAAGTCTGCTTCTCCCTCTGCCTATGTCTCTGCCTCTGTGTTTGTGTGTCTCTAATGAATAAATAAATAAAAGCTTTTAAAAAAAGTAAAGTATATTTAAATTCCAGTTAGGTAACATACAGTTTAATATTAGTTTCAGGTGT
Source organism: Canis aureus (assembly GCF_053574225.1). Classification (NCBI taxonomy): domain Eukaryota; kingdom Metazoa; phylum Chordata; class Mammalia; order Carnivora; family Canidae; genus Canis; species Canis aureus. Next base: position 15,667,934 of record NC_135631.1, on the reverse strand, counting down.
ACAATATTGTGATTCAACGCTTCCATACAACACTCAGAGGTCATCACAAGTGCTCTCCTTAATCCCCATGATTATTTAACCCATCCCCACCACCTCCCTTCTGGTACCATCACATTGTTCTCTATAGTTAGAAGACTGTCTCTATTAAAAGGTTTGCCTCCTTCTTTATCCATTCATCAGTTGATGGATAGTTGGGTTGTTTCCATAATGTTGCTATTGTAGATAATGCTGATGAATGGATACAGAAGATGTGATAGATGTGACATAATTTTATATGTGTGTGTAGTGTATTATATAAATGTATTATATGTGTATATATGTAAAATATATGTATGGTATATATATGTGTATATATATATATATATATGACAGAATATTACTCAGCCTATAAAAGAATGAAATCTTGCCATTTGCAATGACATGGGTGGAGCTAAAGAATCATACTAAGCAAAATAAATCAATTAGAGAAACACAAATACCATATAATTTCACTCATATGTGTTACTTAAGAAATAAAGCAAACCAGTATGGGGAGGGTGTGAGAAAGAGACAGAGAAGGAGGCAAACCAAGAAACAGTCTTCTAACTATAGAGAACAATGTGATGGTACCAGAAGGAGGGGGGGATGGGTTAAATACTCATGGGGATTAAGAAGAGCAGTTGTGATGACCTCTGAGTGTTGTATGGAAGCATCGAATCACAATATTGTACACTTAAAACTAATATTAAAGAAAATGTGGTTTATGTATACAATGGAATATTACTCAGCCATTAGAAACGACAAATACCCACCATTTGCTTCAACGTGGATGGAACTGGAGGGTATTATGCTGAGTGAAGTAAGTCAATCGGAGAAGGACAAACATTATATGTTCTCATTCATTTGGGGAATATAAATAATAGTGAAAGGGAATATAGGGGAAGGAAGAAGAAATGTGTGGGAAATATCAGAAAGGGAGACAGAACATAAAGACTCCTAACTCTGGGAAACGAACTGGGGATGGTGGAAGGGGAGCAGGGCGGGGGGTGGCGGTGAGTTGGTGACGGGCACTGAGGGGGACACTTGACGGGATGAGCACTGGGTGTTATTCTGTATGTTGGTAAGTTGAACACCAATAAAAATTATTTTATTAAAAAAATAAACTGCATGTTACCTAACTGGAATTTAAACATACTTTATTTTTTACGCTTTTATTTATTTATTCATGAGAGACAGAGAGAGAGAAGCAGAGACATAGGCAGAGGGAGAAGCAGGCTCCATGTAGGAAGCCCAATGTGGGACTCCATCCCGGGACTACAGAATCACACCCTAAGCCAAAGGCAGATGCTCAACCCCTGAACCACCCAGGCATCCCTAAACGTACTTTAAAAAACATACAAATGGCCAATGATAATATGAAAAAAAAAATGCTCAAAATTATTAGTCATCAGGGAAAGCAAATTAAAACCACAATAATATATCACCACATACCTCCTCGGATGACTACATGGAAAATAACAATACCAAGTGACAAGAATATGGAACATTTCTTGTGGTTAAAATTAGAACTTTCTGTTTGTGTATTGATATCTCTCTACAATTTTAATGTTGCCTAGTATTCCTTATGAACCAGACCACGATACCAGAAATTGCTAATTGGGTCCCTATTAGAGCTTCTGTTTAATTTCATAGCCCTCTGATGAACATGAAAAACAACTTTTGGAGACAGGGACTTTAATGGCTACCATTCCACTAATATTAATCCCTCACTGCTCTAGCACTGACACAATCACTGACACAATCAATAGCAGGTTTCCAGAAATGTTTTTATATTGTTAGGGAGGTAGACATTCTCTCTGTGAACTGAGTCAACAGGTTAAAAACATCACAGGTCTCCATACCCAAATTATGTCATTTTCTTCTTCACATGATATTTAGCTTTCCGGAAACCAAAAGTTCACAAAAATAAAGGGGATTCTTGCATGGTTGTGTTCCAAGTAAAGGAAATGCAATTCCCTATTCAAAATTGGGTTTTTCTCAACCATGTCTCTTCAGCATACCTGCTTCTAAGACAAAGTCTTTGCATCACAGAAGATGATTCCAGAGAGAGAAAGCAGCAGCTCTAAGCCAAGGTCCTTGAACCTTTTTGGAAACCACTTTTAAATATCCATGCAGTGCCAGAGGAAAATATTGTGGGGGGTTTACATTTCCAGAGCAAGATTCATTATAGTAAAAATGATCCATTTATTTGAAAGTGTTTCCTCCACATTTCTTGCCTCTTGTCTATGGGACCAGAGCCATCTGGAGGTCATTTCATGATAGTGTTTCAAAATAATTCATTCCAAATTCAAATCCCGTATTCTCAATAAGGGATTTTGAGACTTTAGGCTAAAAGGGAAGATTTAGATTAGGAGAAACACCTTCTCAAGGGCCATAGATTTGTTATTGAATTACCTAAATAGTCTGTGTCTGTGTGTCCTGTGTTTCATACTGATAGTTTACTATCCAAGAAGAGGCCAGTTTGAAGATGGAATTATTTCTGAAAACCCCTAAACATCATGGAGATAATCCAATCTATTTAAGGTAATGTTTTCAGTAGCACTGAAGCATCTTAAACATTGGTATTTTCTCTTTTTAAAAAGATTTTATTTATTTATTCATGAGAGACACAGAGAGAAAGAGGCAGAGACATAGGCAGAGGGAGAAGCAGGCTCCATGCAGGAAGCCCTATGTGAGACTTGATCCTGGGATTCCAGGATCATGCCCTGAGCAGAAGGCAGATGCTCAACCGCTGAGCCATCCAGGCATCTCAAACACTGGTATTTTCTATATAGAATAATCATTATGTTTCAACAATTTCCAAACAAAGTAATATTATACCCTCATATCCATTAGTCAAAAGATAGTTGGTAAATATCATTAACCTAAACTGACAAATGAAAACTTTGAGGCTCGTACAGATTATACAAGTTATGGAACCCAATTTTTGGACACAAGCACTTTCTTTTGACATAAGACACCTCCTTTAACATTCGAGGCTAATCATGAGCATGAAAATCAAATGTAAGTATGCTCCACACACAGTTATACATAAATATGTTTAATAGATGACATGAAAATCAAATGTAAGTATGCTCCACACACAGTTATACATAAATATGTTTAATAGATGACATAAATCATCAGTCATTTAGTCTAAGCATGACCAGAGACTGTCTTTCCTGAGGTTAACTGCTATGCATAACGAGAGTCTTTCTGGCTTCTTGACAAGTAAAATTAGAGATAATTCTTCCAGAGATTATTGCATGTTTTCTGACTGAACTCAAATTACTAATTCTTCCTATCTCCAGTGGGCATACAGAGTAAAAAAATTAGGTGAAAGCTCTTTGTGTAACCACAGTAATGTGGTGGAGATGTTCATATATGTTTCCTCAATCAATTTTCATAACACCTGAGATGTGGATATTATCATTCTCATGTTAGAGATGAGAAAACAAGAATGTAAGTTGCCAAAAATTATACCCTGGAAAAAGAAGTTGCAAGTGGAAAAGGCAAGATTCCAATCAGTTTCTCTGATTTTCAAACCAATACAGTACACACTTAACCACTGTGGTAGTCATTTTCAACATTGTGCAGGAGACTCTGGAAAACCATGTTTGTAAGAGGATTGTAAAGAGAGGAAATGGGGCTGCATAAAAGGCTAAAGTAAAAGTGCTCTGCAATGAAACTAGCACCCCATTTTCATGAATATTTAGGGATTTCAGTGTGTGTGTGTGTGTGTGTGTGTGTGTTGATGAAATTGCTTCATATGCATTTGCCTCTGAAATAGCATCAAAGTGATTATGGTCATGTCAAAAGGAGATTACTAGTTCACATTGTAAGCAAGGATTAAAAATTTGGAGGAATAAAAGGTCACAAGTAAAATTTATGTAATCTTGTCTCTCCCCATTTTCATCTGCTTGATCTATGGCAGGATTCTTAACTTCTCTACATTTATATCTCTTGCTGTGTAAAAGAAGTATAAAATAATAGTGATAATTATCTCATAGGTTTATAGTGAGGATTCAACAATCACATTTCTGCAAAACCAGAACAACAACCATCCAATATGTTTTAGTTGATATTATCATTATTATTATTCTGAACATCAGTCTCTGCAAATGTTTCTTCATTTGAAAATGGATGAAATAATGCTAACCACACAGGTTATTACCAAGCACATAGGAATCAATCATTAAAAAATACAATTATCAGTTGGCATAATATGTTGGGATTTTGAAAACTTGTATTATCTTCTTTTATAATAGCTCCTGGAGACTTTTATTACATTCCCATAAGAAACACCCTATTCCACTTCTTGTCAACTATTAGAAATGGTCTGTGACTGGACTTTCTGTCTCTGGCTGACATCCCCTTACTGAAGCTCAGCCGACATCATCCAAGACACACAAAGGTCTTTCACAGAATTATATCCAAGAGCCACTCATCCTCCAACCCCTTAACATTCTTCCACTCCACTTCCGAAGGGTAAAGAAAGAATTCTAGCTTTCCATTCACAGCTTGGACATCCATTCTTTATCATTCTTTTGAAACTTAGCTTCCAGTATGTATGACTCCTTCAAGATAGTCTCTGTCATCTCAGATGATGAAGTGTGCCCAGACGATCTTCAAGAACTCAGAACTTACTTGCTATCTCACAAAACCTCATGAGAATCCACAACTCATTAGAATTCAGGCTGCTACATTTACTAGATGTGGAAGCTTACTAAATACAAGGTTACATTAACATAAGGGATTTCTTTTTCAAGTCATGTAATTAAGCATAATATGAAAAAATGGAGACTAGGAACAACGTGACAGAATTTGTGCTACTGGGGCTCACAGAGAATCCAAAGATGCAGAAAATCATATTAGTTGTGTTTCTGGTCATCTACATAGTCTCTATGGTAGGAAATGTGCTCACGTGGTCACTATCACTGCCAGCCCATTATCGGGGTCCCCCATGTACTTTTTTCTGGCCTATCTCTCCCTCATCGATGCCTGCTATTCTTTTGTCAATACCCCTACACTCATCATAGAGTCACTCCGTGAAAAGAAGACCATCCCATTCAATGCATGCATAATCCAAATCTTTGGGGAACATTTTTTGGAGGTGCTGATGTCATCCTGCTTACTGTGATGGCCTATGACCGCTATGTGGCTATCTGCAAGCCACTGCACTACATGACCATCATGAATCAGCAGGTATGTGGCCTGCTCATGGCAGTGGAGTGGGTGGGAGGCTTTCTTCATGCAGCCATACAGATCTTCTTTATCATCCCACTACCCTTCTGTGGCCCTAATGTCATAGATCACTTTATATGTGATCTGAATCCTTTGCTCAATCTTGCCTGCACTGATACCCACACTCTTGGGTTCTTTGTTGCTGCCAACAGTGGTTTCATCTGTGTCTTAAATCTCCTCCTCCTCCTCATGGTCTCCTATGTGGTCATTCTGCACTCCTTAAGGAACCACAGCTTTGAGGCAAGGTGCAAAGCCCTCTCCATCTGTGTCTCCTACATCACAGTGGTCATCCTATTCTTTGTGCCCTGCATATTTGTATACATGAGACCCGCAGCTACTTTATCAATTGATAAAGCTATTACAGTGTTCTATACTACAATAACTCCCATGTTAAATCCTTTAATCTATACCTTGAGAAATGACCAGATGAAAAATGCCATTAGGAAACTGTGTAGTAGGAATGCTAGTGTGGGTGACAAATAAATGTGCCTGGAGCTCAACAATGATTCAACTGAGGCAAAGGTCAAACAGACATGATGGATGATCTCAGCAAGGAATACCTACGACATAAAAAAAAAAATTACTGCTTTGGATCATTTTTGTACTCAAAAGAGCAGAAATGGGTGCAAGAAAAGGAACAATAATCCTAGCTCAGGATCTTTCTTTGCATATTTGGACAATGCTACCAAGTTGGGGCTTAGTTTTACTAGTTGCATTCATGTATCTGGATTCAAAAGCTTTCACCCATATTTTAAAATTAAAAATATATTGGTATTGAGAAACAGTCTCTATAACGATCCAAAATGTAGTCATTGAAGGGATCCTGGGTGGCTCAGCAGTTGAGCATCTGCATTTGACTCAAGGCATGATCCCAGTGTCCCGGGATAGAGTCCCGCATCAGGCTTCCTGCATGGAGCCTGCTTCTCCCTCCGCCTATGTCTCTGCCTCTCTCTCTGTGTGTCTCTCATGAATAAATAAATAAAATCTTTAAAAACAAAACAAAAATAACAAAATGTAGGCATTGCTAATATTCCCATTTTATAGGCAAGGAAAAAAAAGGGGGGGAAGTATCAAAATATTTATACTGAAGATTCACTAATTGGAACCTACCTGATTTCTCAGACCATGATCTTAAATGCTGTGATACAGTGCCAGATAATGATGACAGAAAGATGATTATAATTCTTACAATTTATTGAAAGAGGGATCATGCTGGAAAACATATATTTTATATATATATGTATGTATGTATATTATATTATGTATATTATAATATATCTTAGAATATTATATATAGAAAACATATACAAGTTAAATATTACATACATATATTAAATTTCATAATATAATTATTAAAATTGTTATATTTCTATTAATTAATTACCTATAACTTAATTCTAAGGAGATTTAATTAATAACTGTTCAATTTTAATTATCATATTTGTGGATAATATATCCACTGTAATATTGTGCTTCCTAACTACTTTAGGCATATAAAGGAAGGTGAATAAAAATAAAATGTAGAGAAGAAAAATATTCTAGAGTATAGAGAATACTCTTCCTATTTTTATTCAATTCAGAGTTTGAGATTTTGAGCAAGAACTCTTTGAGAAACCACTATTTGTTTTAACTTCTGCTTAAATTCTATAATGAGAAAGAAATTGAAACTGACATTCTCAATGAAAGAGCATATAATTTATCTTGATAATCTCCCTATTTTCAGCAAGATTTCCACATATGAATGTGAGCTGTTCATGTTATTTATGTTAATTAGTTTACATTTGGATAACACTTCATGAGGAAAGGTATTTTGAAATATATTTGGCTCCATGTAAACACAAATCAACTTCAGGACAAATATATTCCATTTATTCCATCCATCCCTCACTCAAAATCAACAGAAATGTCTTGAGCCTAAAGAATAATATATCAGACACATTGATGGTTGCTGGTGCTTCAGTGGTAAATGGAGAGGAACCTGGTCTTTCCTTTAAAAAGCTTCTGATCCAGCGAGTCCACCGAGAGGGAAAAGTAAAAAGACAACATCCTGTTTTAAATGATAGAGAAGTGGCAGCTCAAGGTGCTATGAAAACATGTATGACAGACACACAAGAAAGACCCAGGGGTTCAGGAAAGCTTGCAAGAATGAAAGGCCATATGAAATGGAATTTCAAACTGGAAATCAAGTCAGCAGAATGAATACGTACACTTCAGTTGGAGTAGAATCATTCCTAAGATAGAGAACACATAACAAAGGCCAGGGGGTAAAAATCAGTATGCAGGAATCCTGGTGAATACAGTGTGACTATTGGTATTAATAGATCTATAAGTTCAACATTATTTATTAAACTCTCACTATGTGCCAGGCAGTGTACTACACAATGAACCTATAAAGGGTAAATAGCAGGAACATGAACCTGGAGAGACTGGAATAGGGAAGATGCAGAAGGGTCTTATGATCATGTTAAAGCCTACTGCACAATATCATGGGGCAAACATTGGAAGGCCTTTTGAACCAGTGAGTGATGCAGCTGGATTCGAGTTTGAGATGATAGGCGTATGAGCTATCAGTGTGAGAAATGGGCTGAAGGGAACAAGAGTAGCAGCAGGATGTTACTGTCATGATGTGGGTGTGAAAGGATGGAGCCTGAACTCTGGTGGTGGCAGTGAGTTTGTTGAAGGTGGTAGGCTCTGCTGAATCTGGCTCCACTTCCTTCACTCCTCCAATGTCCCAGCTGTTGTGTGTCTGGACTTGGAAGAGCTCAGAGCTCAGAGCCCTCACCTTCTCTGTACATTTGCACTAGAACAAAATTATAGGCTATGCCCACCATCCTGGAACACAGCAGCAGCCAATAGACATCAGGCTGGCCCCTTTGCCTTGAGGTGGAGCCAGTCCTGTATCATAGTGTATAACTTCAATTCCTGTGGCATCAAGCTGAGCCAATCCCCAGTTGAGACCATACACTTCTTCCTATGTTGTAGTAGCTTCTCTCAACCCTTCTTGTAAATCACTTTCATGAAAATCCCCATCTCAGAGTCTACATTTGAGAATCCAAACTAACACAGAGACATGGGAGACTTAAAGAAATATTTAAGTATATAAACAGAAGAACTTGACATGGGATGATGATTAGAGAAAGAAGTCAGGAATGAAAACCCAGATTCTTCCTTCGATTACTAGGAGGATGAGGGAACAGGGAAGTTGTGTCTGCTTTGCCAGTTGAAGTGACTTTTCTGTCTTAGTCTGAAGGATTAACCCTGCATTGCCTAAGCACATGTAATATGCACCTCCTGAAGCAGCTGACATGAGAGAAGGGGCTGATTTTTCACAATATTCACCCCCAACTCCCTCTATGATCCTGCATCTATATATAACTAGACATGAACCTCAGCAGATTCCTAGAGGTGAAGTAAAAAGTGTTTTCCATGAGGAGCAAACTACACACCAAAATAACTACATGTTTTCTAATTTGTAAAGATAGAAATTGGATAATCGCCCAAGAAAAATAAATTCAACCTAACCACATTTCTTGATACGGGTTCACTAAGCAGAGATTCTTCTTTTAATGTTGTGGCTGGGGGAATGAGGAAATGCTAACGGTATTTATGCTTAGTGGCTAAAGCATGAATTAACAGGTGGCCCAGTGTAAGCAAATGAGAAATGTCTGACTTGCTTTGGTTTAACATACAGGGTGATATTTAAAGCATGAAGAGATTGGAATGTTAGAATTCCAATTCTAGAATCCTAAATTTGTCATTTAGGGTTCAGAAGACATACTTTTCATCAGGACCAAGAGAAAGAAATTTTCAGGCTAGTGCCAGCCTCCTTGAAAAACTCTCTGATCACTGTTGTCTGTAGGCTAGCCCTTTAGTGTTGCTGAACTGGAAAATCCCAATGCAGTGGGAGTTATTTGAACCCAGATAACAGTGGCCAAGTGGTAGCCCTCAAACTCCTTAAAGGTAAGGTGGGCATGCTTGGCCAGACAAATCAAAAAGCAATCAGAATAATTGATACAAGTAGATTTACAGTGTTGGCTCTGTTATGTTGGTGCTCCTAGAAGTGAAATAGAGAGGAAGCCAATACAAGTCTTACTTGATCCATGTTAGCAAAAAAAAGGTCTAGGTTAAGTAAACTGAAGTAAACTGAATCATGAAAGCAGGGATTCATGGCCTTGCAATCAATTCCCCGATGGAACCAGTTTATAGACTCAAAATTCCTTGAATAAAGTAGAGATTGGATCCCCTTTAGGAAGGACCCTGGGACATTGCTAAAAACGTCTATTTTAACCTTCCCCAAATAGAGCTTATGTCTTTCTGTCAGTCAAATTGTGCATTAGAGATAAAAAAGTGAGCAAACCTTTCAGGAACATTCTGGACACTGTGGCCTAAAACGGATTCCAGGTCAACCAAAACAACAGTGTGGACCCAACAGCTAGAGCAGATGCTTACACAGGACAGGTGTTTTTGGAGTTTTAGCTCAAGCCTATATTGCAGTAGGTCGAGTAGGTCACTGAACCCATCCTGTGGTTACTTCCCAATTTCCAGAATACAAGGAGAGTGCTTTTTTCCTGGAAGGTCTTTCCATTTACTCTTGTGTCCCTTTGGCATATTCTTAGCACAGTGGGAACATATGTTCGTGTGCATATGTTAGTACTCCCTCACCTTCTAGTATTACAAGATATTTCTTGTACATTCATCTTGTATATTCTGCCCCTAGACCTAGAATCAGACATTTCTTTAAGAAATCTTAATTCATTTTCTTGGACAAAAGTATCAGGAACCATGTCCTGGGTGCTAGATCACTAGATAATCACTTTTTTTTTTTTTTTTGTCAGAAGATGTCACTTATGGTCCAAGTAAACACCTTTAATTGCAAGAAGAAATCACCATCTTCCCATAATCTATTCATACATATTGAAGTTTGAGTTCTTTATCACATCAAGCTCATGTATCTTAATTAAAAGGGGAGGAACACTTTAGGGAATGACAATCCCTGGACTCCTATATTTTGCATCATCCCTTTTTAAATACTACTGCAGGAAAGGCAAAAGAGAAGCATTTCCCAGTCAAAGTTCCATGTGAGAGTGACTTTCAGAAAGTGCGGGATGAATCCGGGACCAATTTTGTCTTCTGGCATGGGGAGAACCTGAGCTTCAGGGACATCAAAGAAATCAGAAATCACTTTAGAAATACTTTTTTTTAATTCTCATTTGAGTGAGAATTTAATTCTTCTCTTTCTTGAGCAGAAAATTGGGCAACTGAACATCCTAACCTTTGCATAAGCTCTTGTCAAAACTGGTGAGATCTGTGTTGGGGATTAACTTATGGATTTAATACTTTGAGCAAATTAATATGATCAATGCCACAGTGCACATCTAACACATTGAAAGCATTTGCTGAAGGATAAAAAGTTTAAGGAATTTTCTAGAAGTATTTTACAATTTAAGGTAAGAAGACACAATAGTAATGCACAGCAAATAGATAAATAAAGAGATAAGCAAACAGAAATAATATCTATTTGAATGTTTCAGGAAGTGCTCTATGGAGTTGATTTATTTGGAAGAAGTAAGCTTCTCTTTTCAATGGTAACTGAGTACTGAATAGAACCAAACACTATTGGACTGTATCAATAAGATATTCTCTGAATTCTTTCATTCATTTTATGAATAGTTCCTATTAAATATGTATTTTTTTCTAAAAATCTTCAATGAACAAATAAAAATTACCTTCTTTATTATACTTCTTTAGAATACATGCCACTCTTCTATTATTATGTAAACTATACAAACGTCTCAAACTATATTTCTATAAGGTAGGTAGGTAGATGATAGATCAATAGGTAGACTGATAGAATGATTGACAGATAATCTTTTATAATACTTAATTGTTACAAACCACAAACAAATTTTCATTCCTCTTTCTGAAGAGTTGGACAAAGAACATATCTGGCAAACTTTTAAGTGTAGTGAATGGCATTGTGGTTGGAGCTTGAGGTGGTAAAGAGCTTTGAGTCCAGAACTGCCTCTACAGCTGAGTTGCCCACTTTCTCAAACACTTAAACCTTCCGCTGACCCTGGTAATCTTGCTTTTCCTGCAGCCCATGTCAGAAGACAGTTCTTCTGAGCCAGTAATATGCCAATATGATTTACAACCCATATAGAAGGATGAGTTATTAAAAGCTTTATTTTTAATGCAGCATAATTATGACATATTTTGAAATACCAAAAGGAATTTATTATGGAGGTCATCCTCCTAACTTTGATTCCAGAATGCTACTTATAATATATATGATTACTATTATATATAATAATATTATATAACATTGTATGATTTTTAAAAGTACAAAATTTTAGGGGTGCATGGATGGCTCTGTGGGTTGAGCATGTGCCTTCAGCTCTGGCCATGAATTCAGGGCCCAGGGATTGAGCACTGCCTCAAGCTCCCTCTTCAGTGAAAAGTCTGCTTTTCCTTCTGCCCCACCCTCCACTACTGCTCTGTTTCTCTTGTTCTATCTCTCTCTAAAAAATTAATGCCATCTTTAAAAAAACTAGAATTTTTTATGAGAGAAACTAAATTTAAAACTGTAAAAGACTTAAAGAATTGAATTGAAAAAAAAAACTGTAAAAGACTAGAAATTATTGAGAGTTAAAGTAACAGGAAATAAACTTAGTCAAGGTAACAGGTTAAAGTAAGTTTCACAATGGACTGAACCAATTGACTGAATGTTCATTGCTAAAATATTGATTGTTTTTCTCTTGTCCTCTCTGTCTGTCTCTCTCTTTTAGGTTTCACTAAGGAAAACACTAACAAATGTTTCTACATCTTTCCTTGAATGTTCAGAATATTGGCTAGAACCTATTTTATAACTGAACTATCAGGTTGAAGTGGTGTGAATGCACATTATGCAAATCATGATGAGCTTTTCCCATTTTGCAACATGCTACTATAACAGGTCCTTGCTATCAAATAAAAATAGACATTCAGCTCATAAAAATACTGTCTCCTACCAAATCCTCTAAATTTACATTTATTTTGCCTAAATAATCAAATACGCTAATATTACTAATAAATTTGTTTCCATAAGCAACCAAGTGAATAAACTGTGAATAAAATATTATGACTTCCACATTATTCAGAAGAAAACAACAAGGATGGTGGGGATTATCCGCTGGTAAGTGGCACTTCCACGGTCAAGCATATGGGTAAAACCTCCATATAAGGAGTATTCATTTCATAGAATGAATGCTTCCTTGCAGATTAATTATTTCTAACCTACATTTTCTCCACTCGCCTGAAATAATGAAGCAAAATATCAGTATTACTGAGTTCATACTGTTAGGATTGACCCAAGATCCTATGAAAAAGAAAGTGGTATTTGTAATCTTCTTCATTTTATATGTGGGAACGCTGGCAGGAAATTTGCTTATTATTGTGACCATCAAGTCTAGCCGGACACTTGGGAGCCCCATGTACTATTTCTTATTTTATTTGTCCCTTGCTGATTCCTGCTTTTCAACTTCCACAGCCCCCAGACTAATTGTGGATTCGCTCTCTGCAAAAAATATCATTACTTACAATGAGTGCATGACTCAAGTCTTTGCACTGCATTTCTTTGGCTGCATGGAGATCTTTGTCGTCATCTTCATGGCCGTTGACCGCTATGTGGCAATCTGTAAGCCCTTACGTTACCTAAACATCATGAACTGGCAGGTCTGCACCATCCTAATTGTTCTGGCATGGATTGGATCTTTTATCCATTCTATAGCCCAGATTATCCTGGCTTTGAGATTGCCCTTCTGTGGACCCAATTTGATTGATCATTACTGCTGTGATTTGCAGCCCTTGCTGAAACTTGCTTGCATGGACACTTATGTGATCAACCTACTGTTGGTGTCTAATAGTGGGGCCATTTGCTCAAGCAGTTTTGTGATTCTGATGATCTCCTACATTGTCATCTTGCATTCACTGCGAAACCACAGTGCGGAAGGGAGGAAAAAAGCTCTCTCTACTTGCACTTCTCACATCATCGTAGTAGTCTTATGCTTTGGTCCATGCATATTCATATATACACGGCCTCCAACCACCTTCTTCATGGACAAGATGGTAACTGTATTTTATACTATTGGGACACCTTTTCTTAACCCACTGATTTATGCACTAAGGAATGCAGAAGTGAAAAATGCCATGAAAAAGCTATGGCATATCAAAATTACCTCAGAAAGCAGAAGATGAATTGAAGACTTTGGTTGATTTCTTAATCAACTTAATTACTCAGGATGTCTCTTTGCATATTTGGACAGTGCTACCAAATTGGGGCTTAGTTTTACTAGTTTCATCTTAATGTTTAAAAAAATTAAAAATATATTGGTATTGAGCAGCAGTCTCTATAACAATCCAAAATGTAGACATTGCTATTATCCTCATTTTATAGATGAGGAAATGGAAAGGGAGAAGTATCATAAAATTATACTGAAGGTCACATCAGAATCTTCATGATTTCTCAGACCACACTCTTAAACGTTGTGATACAGTGCCAGACAATGATAACAGAAAGAAGATTATAATATACCATTTATTGAACTAGGTATTATGCTGGACCACATATAATATCTATCTATCATCTATCTATCTATCTATCTATCTATCTATCTATCTATCTATCTATCATCTATCTATCTATCTATCATCTATTTATCATCTATCTATTACAATATGTATATGGGTTATGTATTATAATATATATTAGTATATATATTAGAATACTATCTATGGCATACATATACATGTTAAATTATTTTATATGTGTACTCTATATCATAATATAGAGTTAGATATAATTTTATTTCTATTAATTCATTACCTATAACTAAATTCTAAGGAGGTTTCATTAATAACATTGCACAATCTTAATTATCATAGTTGAGGATAATATGTCCACTCTAATATTCTGGTATGTAACTACTTTAGGACATAAAAGTGATGTCCATTAACCACTAAGAGGTAGGTGAAGAATATAATACCTTGTTTAATTTCTTTCTTGTAGTCTTCAGAATCATTTTATTGCTCATGTCACTCATCTTATGTTGAAAAGCCATTAGACAATTTGATGACCCAGGACACCTGGGTGACTTAGTGATTGAGCATTTGCCTTGGCTCAGAGCATGATCCTCAGGTCCCAGGATGGAGTCCTACATTGGACATTCCGCATGGAGCCTGCTTCTCCCTCCCTTTGTCTCTGCCTCTGTCTCTCATGAATAAATAAATAAAATCTTTAAAAAAGAAGAAAATCCATGACTCAAATCAAAGATTATTTTAAAGTCAGACATGAATTTCTACTTTTTAATATACATTTATACTCCATAAAGATCTTGCCTGCTACCTAGGATAGTTTCTCCAAGTAGAAAAATGACTAATGCATGATAAATGTTGTATAAAAAATAAAAGTATAAAGGAAGGTGAGTAAAGTCAAAATATAGAGCAAAAATATTGAGGTGTAGGGAATAGTCTTCCTATTTTGTTTGATTTGAACTTTGAGAATTCTAGCTAGATGTGTTCAACAATTAGTTGAAAATTAGTTTTAACTCCTGCTTACACTGTGTAATGAGAAAGAAATTGAAGCTGACATTCTCAGCTTGATTCAAGAAATTGAAATTGAACCTGTTGTCAGCAAGATTACATCATATGAATGTGAATTGTCCATGTTATTTTTCTCTGTTAATTAGTTTAATTTGTGGTAAGATTTCATTATGAAAGGATATTTTTAAAAATATGTGCCTCCATCTACACACAAAACAATTTCAGGATAAATATATTCCATTTATCCCATCCATCTGTCGCTCATTATCAATAGCAATGTCTTCAGCCCGAAGAATAATATATCAGAAACACCGATGGTTGTGGGGCTTCAGTGGTAAAGAGAGGGGAACCTGGTCTTGTTTTCACAGAGATTTACATCCAATGAGAGAAACCCAGAGGAAAACAGAAAATGACAACACCCTGGTATAAAGGATAAGGTAGTGGCAGCATGAAGTACGAGGAAAGGATGAATTAGGGACATACAAGAAAGGTTCAAGAAATGTTCCAAGAGGAAAGGACATACAAAATGGAACTTTAAACTGGAAATCAAGTCAGCAGAGTGAATATGTACACTTCAGTTGGAGTAGAAGCATTCCTGGGAGAAAGAATACATTACAAAGGCCAGGGAATGAAAATCAGTATGCAGGAATCTTGGTGAATTGAGTGTGACTATGGGTGTTAATTCATTATACATTCAACAATTATTCATGGAAATCTCACTATGTGCCAGGCAGTGTGCTACACAATGAACCTATAAAGGGTAAATAGCAGGACATGAACCTGGAGAGACTGGAATAGGGAAGATGCAGAAGGGTCTCATGATCATGTTAAAGCCTACTGCACAATATCATGGGGCAAACACTGGAAGGCCTTTTGAACCAGTGAGTGATGCAGCTGGATTCGAGTTTGAGATGATAGCTGTATGGGTTATCAGTGTGGGAAATGGATTGAAGGGAACAAGAGTGGCAGCAGGATGTTACTGTCATGATGTGGGTGTGAAAGGATGGAGCCTGAACTCTGGTGCTGCCAGTGAGGATGTTGAAGGTGGTAGGCTCTGCTGAGTCCAGCTCCACTACCTTCACTCCTCCAATGTCCCAGCTGTTGTGTGTCTGGACTAGGAAGAGCTCAGAGCTCAGAGCCCCTACCTTCTCTGTACATTTGCACCAGAACAAAATTATAGGCTATGCCCACCATCCTGGAACACAGCAGCAGCCAACGACATCAAGCTGGTCCCTTTACCTCGAGTTAGAGCCAGTCCTGTATCACAGTGTACACCTTAGATTCCTGTGGCATCAGCTGGAGCCAATCTCTGGTTGGGATGACACACTTCTTCCTATGTTGTAGTAGCTTCCCCCAACCCTTCTTGTAAATCACTTTCATGAAAATCCCCGTCTCAGAGTCTACATTTGGGAACCCAAACTAACACAAAGACATGGGAGACTTTAATATTTAAGTATATAAACAGAAGAACTTGACATGGGATGATGATTAGAGAAAGGAGTCAGGAATGAAAACCCAGATTCTTCCTTAAATTTTTGCTAGAATGTTAGAATAAGGAACATGAGTCTTTTTTGACATCTGAAGTGGCTTCTCCTTCTTAGACTAAAGGATTAACACTGCATTGCCTGATTAAATGTAAGGTTCCCCTTCTAAGACAGGTGTCTAAGTGAAGGGGCTGATTTTCCTCATGACTTAACCCCCCGACCATCCTCTTTGATCCTACACCTTTGGATTCCCAAAATCCCCAGCAGTGAGGTACAAACTGTAACTCATGAATACAGTACACTCAAAATAACTGAGTGCTTTCTAATTTGTAAAGACAGAAATTGGATAATCATGGAAGAAACATAAAGTTCCATCCAGCCAAATTTCTTGATATGGGTTCACTAAGCAGAGATTCTTGATTTAATATTGTAGTTGTGGGACTGAGGAAGAGCTAATGGTATTTCTGCTTGGTGGTGAAAGCATTATTCTAAAGGGGGTCCAGTGTAAGCAAATGATAAGTGTCAGACCTGCCTTGGTTTAATATAGAGGGAAGGTATAAGGGCATGAGGTGATTGCAATGTTAGAATGGATTTATCATGTAAGGGAGGATCCAGAAGACATACTTTTCATCATGAACAGCAGAAATAAATTTTCAGGCTGGTGCCAGCATCCTTGAAAAACTCTCTGATCACTTTACAGTTGCTAAACTGGAAAATCCCAATGCAATTGGAGTTATTTCATGGGGGATAACAGTGACCAAGTGGTAGCACTCAAGCTCCTTAAATGCAATGTTGGCATCCTTTCCATAAAGGGAGGTTCCAGAATGCATAATATGAAGAGATATACTTTGCAACTGGCAGTATCCCCATCTTGGTTCTTTGACATGTGGACTGAGGGTTATTATGGTGAAAAGACAAATGGAAGCATCTATAATTGCCTCTACCTAGGAAAACAGTAAACTAAAAGCAAATGTGCATCCCTGGAGGAATCCTAGGGATTAGCACCCCGATCAAAGACTTGAAAGATACAGAGGTAGTGATTCCCACAATATACATATTCAACTCACTTATTTGGCCTTCATAAGAGATAGATGGATCTTGGAGAATGACAGTGGATACTTATAACTTAACCAGGTGGAGACTCCAAGAATTGCAACTGCTGTACCAGATGTGGTTTGTTGCTTGATTAAATTAACATATTCTCTGGTACCTGGTATGCAGGACATGATTTGGCAAGTTTTTAAAAATATTTTATTTATTTATTCATAAGAGACACAGAGAGAGAGGCAGAGACTTAAGCAGAGGGAGAAGCTGGCTCCCTGTAGGGAGCCCGATATGGAACTCAATCCCAGGACCCCAAGATGATAACCAGAGCTGAAGGCAGATGCACAACTATGGAGCCACTAAGGCATCCCTGGCAAGCGTTTCTCTCCCTTTCAATAAGGTCTACCAGAGGCACTTTGATTTCAGCTAAAAGGCCAGCAATATACCCTTCACTTCCCTCCCTCAGGGTGTGTCAACTCTCCACTACTGTTATAATTCAGTTTATAGAGACCTCTATTGTCTTTTACTCTACAAGATAACAATACTGGTCCATTATATTGATGACAAAACATTGATTGGATCTGGAGATCAAAGTGCAATGTAAACACTGATTGGATCTAGAGATTAAGGTGTAGAGATCTAGATTTATTGGTAGGGTATTTCTATGTCAGAGGATGCAAAATAAAAACAATTTAAACTCAGGTAACTGAAACTTAGTGAAATGTCCATGGTCCAAAGGGTATAAAGCTTATAAAGACAGTTCTTCTGAAGGAAAAAATTAAGATGGAAACAGAGAGGGAGACAAACCTAAGGGATTCCTAAGTATATTGAACAACAAGTATAGAGGTTGCTGGCAGTATGTGAGTCAAGGCATGGGGTAAGTGGGTAATGGGCATTAGGGAGGGCATTTGATTTAGTGATCAGTGGGTGTTTTACACAATAATTTTATTCCAAAATTAATAATACACTATATGCTAACTTGAATTTAAATAAAATGAAAACAAATATCCCCTAAAAGGGGATCCCTGGGTGGCGCAGCGGTTTGGCGCCTGCCTTTGGCCCAGGGCGCGATCCTGGAGACCCGGGATCGAATCCCACATCGGGCTCCCTGCCTGGAGCCTGCTTCTCCCTCTGCCTGTGTCTCTGCCTCTCTCTCTCTCTCTCTCTCTCTCTGTGACTATCATGAATAAATAAATAAAATCTTTAAAAAAAAACAATCATTCAAATATCCCCTAAAAGAAAGTGCATCTTGGTCTATTACTTCTAAAATCAAAACATGTACAATACCCAGTAGGTATCTTGGATTGGGAAGGCAAAAGGTTCTTCATTTGGATATTTTACTCTGGTCTACTTATTGACTCAAAAAGCTGCTAGTTTGAGTGGAGCTCAGAAAAAAGAAATATCTCTGTCTCCTGTCCATTCTGTGGTATAAGCTACTATTCCACATGAGTGCTATGATTCAACATATCTAATCATGCTTGATATGTCAATGGTAGAAAGGGATGTTGCTAGAGTCTTTGGCAGTCCTCCATGTATGAACTGCAGGGCAGGCCCTTAAGATTTTGGAGCAAATTCCTGACGTCCTCTACAGGCAACTACTAGCCTTTTGAGAAATGGCTCTTGCCTGCTACTGGGCCTTGGTAGAGACTAAACACTTAACCAGGGCTGAAGGTGGCACTAAACTTCTGAGCCACCAGGGCTACCCAGAAACTCTTCTTAATGTGAGACTTGTCAATTGTCTCTGGTTTATTAGTTATTTATATAAGCGGTTATATCAATAACAACTTGTGGATTTTTTAAACAATGAGGTACATTTCAATTCAGTGTCATTGATTGTGTTACTCAATATTTTTTTTCCAGTTTTTGGCACTGGGCAATGGGAGGGCTTTCCAGTGGCTCTTGTGTCCCTTTGTAATATTCTCATTACACTGTGAGTGACTGTGCATGTGTGTGTGTGTGTTAGCATCCTTATCTTCTAGCATTACAAGGTACTCCAATTCATCTTGCACATTCCCTGCCCCAAACCTAGAATCAGCCATTTCCTTAAGAAGTATTAATTCACTTTCTTGAATAATGATATCAGATACCAAGTCCTGGACTCTAGACCACTAGTGGTGATCACAGGTTTTTCATTCTATTCAAAAGATATTATTTATGACCGTATTAAACACCTTTAATTGCAAGAAGAGATCACCTTTTCCCCATAATCTATTAATACATATTGAATTTTAAGTTCTGTATCACACCTAGTTCATGTGCTTTAATTAAAAGAGAAGGGACACTTTAGGGAATGACTTTCCCCAGACTCCTATATTATGCATCATTCCTGTTTAAATACTGCTGCAGGAAAGGCAAAGGAGAAGCATTTCCCAGTAAAAATTCCAAATGAGAAAGGATTTCAGAAGATGTGGGATGAAATCAAGACCAACTTTATCTTTGGCATGCAGGCAAGAACCTGAGCCTCAGTGACAGCAAAGAACTCAGACAGAATTTTAGAACACTTTTTTTCTTTTTTAATTCTCATATGAGTGAGAAATTCTTTTCTTTCTTGAGAAGAAAAGAGGATGACTGAACATCCTAACCTTTGGATAAGCTCTTATCAAAACTGGTAAGATTTGTGTTGAGGATTAACTTACTTGTATTTAATAGAGAAAATTTATCTGATCAATGCTACAGTGCACACCTAACACTTTTTTACGTGTTAAATTTGTGAAAAGATAGAAGGTTTAGAGAATTTTCTAGAAGTGTTTTACAATCTAAGGTGAGGAGTTGGAATAAAAGAAATGGACATCAGCTCCTGGTGGAGAGATAATCAAATAGAAATAATACCTATTTGAGTGTCCTAGAAAATATTCCACGGAGATGATGATTTTACTTTGGAAGGAGTAGGAGCCTTTTTCTTTGGTAACTGAGTATTGAATAGGACGGAGGAGTGTTGGATTGTATCAAGAGTAAATTCTCCTAAAATTTTCATTCATTTTATGAATACTTATTATTAAATATGTACTTCTTTCTAGATGCTTAAAATCAACAGTGAACAAATAAAAATCACTTTATTTTGCTTCTTTCATGTATGCCACTCTTCCATTATTATGTGAACTATACAAATGTCTCGAACTATAATTCTATCAGGTAGATAGGTAGATGGGTAGATAGATGATAGATCAATAGGTGGACTGATAGAACGATAGATAGATAATCCTTTTATAATACTTAATTGTTAGATACATGAACAAGATTTCATTCCTCTTTACTGGATTTGGACAAAGAACGGATTTGTCATCTCTTGAAACTACAGCGGAACCTGTAATGAATGGCAGTGTTGTTGGGGCATGAGGTGGTAAAGTCCCTGAGTCCAGAATTGGCTCTACAGCTGACTCACCCACTTACTCAAACACTTAAACCTTCATGTGGCCCTGGGAATCTTGCTTTTCCTGCAGCCTGTGTCAGTAGACAGTTTGTATGAACTAGTAATATGCCAAGGAGATTAATAAACAATCAAGGATTAGGTTTTTAAAAGCTTTATTTTTAATGCAGCATGACTATGGCATATTTGAACTCCCAAATGAAATATATTATGGAGAAGGTCATCCTCCTAACTTCTATTCCAAGAATGCAACATATAAATAAATGAATATATATATATATATACAAATACATTGATATGTATGTATATAATTTACTATTATATCTAATAATTTAATACAATAATATAGAATTTTAAAAGTACAAGGTTTTAGGGGTTCCAAGTGGCTCTCTTGGTTAAACATCTGCTTATGCCCCAGATATGATCTCAGGGTCTGGGAATCAAACACTGTATCAAACTGCCTACTCAGGAAAAAGGCTATATTTCATTCCTCTGCTCCTCCCTCCACTGCAGTCATGTTTACTCTCTCTCTTTTTCTGTCAGTGATCTCTCCAAAACAGTAATATATTTTTTAAATTAAAACAAAAAGTAAAATGTTTTATGATAGACACTGAGGAGGGCACTTGACGGGATGAGCGCTGGGTGTTACACTATATGTTGGCAAATTGAACTCCAATAAAAAAATATACCAAAAAAAAAAAGAAACTGAATTTAGAATTGTAAAAATACAGAAATTATTAAGAATTAGTAACAGTGAATTAAACTCAGTTGAGGTAGTAACAGATTAAAAAATACGTTTCACAATGGACTGACCAATTGACTGAATATTCACTGCTAAAATATTGTTTATCTCTTGTCCTCTCTGCCTCTCTCTCTCTTTCTCTCTTTTAGGTTTCATTAAGAAAACACTATCAAATGTTTCTACATCATTCCTTGAATGTTCAGAATATTTACTGTAAGATACTTTATAACTAAACTACCATGTTGAAAAAGTATGAAAGCGCATTATGTAAATCATGATGATTTTCCCCATTTTGTAGACTTGTATCCAAATAGGTCCTTGCTAGAAACTAAAAAAAAAAAAAACATTCAGCTCAAAAAGATGCCTTCTCTTACCGAATCCTGTAAATTAATGTTTATTATGCCTAAATAATCAGGTCGCTATAGTTATTGATATATTTCTTGTTTCATAAGCAACCAAGATAATAAATTGCAAATAAATGTTATGGTTTCCACTTTATTCAGAAGAAAACAAATGAATGGTGGGGACTATACACTGGTAGTGGTATTTCCATGATCAAACATATGGATTAAACCTCCAAATACAGAGTATTCATTTCACAGAACGTTTCCTTACAGGTTAATTATTTCTAACCTGCATTTTCTCCACTTTGCCTGAAATAATGCAGCAAAATAACAGTACTACTGAGTTCATACTGTTAGGATTGACCCAAGATCCTATGAAAAAGAAAATGGTATTTGTAATATTTTTCATTTTTTATTTGGGAACTGTGGTTGGGAATTTGCTTATTGTTGTGACCATCAAGTCCAGCCGGACACTTGGGAGCCCCATGTACTATTTCTTATTTTATTTGTCCCTTGCTGATTCCTGCTTTTCAACTTCCACAGCCCCCAGACTAATTGTTGATTCACTCTCTGCAAAAAATATCATAACTTACAATGAGTGCATGACTCAAGTCTTTGCACTACATTTCTTTGGTTGCATGGAGGTTTTAGTCCTTATCCTTATGGCCTTTGACAGGTATGTGGCCATCTGTAAGCCCTTACATTACCCAACCATCATGAGCCGGCGGGTCTGCACCATCCTAATTGTTCTGGCAGGGATTGGATCTTTTATCCATTCTATAGCCCAGATTATCCTGGCTTTGAGGTTGCCCTTCTGTGGACCCAATTTGATTGATCATTACTGCTGTGATTTGCAGCCCTTGCTGAAACTTGCCTGCATGGACACTTATGTGATCAACCTACTGTTGGTGTCTAATAGTGGGGCCATTTGCTCAAGCAGTTTTGTGATTCTGATGATCTCCTACATTGTCATCTTGCATTCCCTGCGAAACCACAGTGCGGAAGGGAGGAAAAAAGCTCTCTCTACTTGTACTTCTCACATCATTGTAGTAATCATATTCTTTGGTCCCTGTATATTCATTTATACACGCCCCCCAACTACTTTCCCCATGGACAAGATGGTGGCCGTATTTTATACTATTGGGACACCTTTTCTCAACCCACTCATCTACACATTGAGGAATGCAGAAGTGAAAAATGCCATGAAAAAGCTATGGCATATCAAGATTACCTCAGAAAGCAGAAGATGAATTGAGGACTTTGGTTGATTACTTAATCTGTACAGATATCAAATATGATACTGTGTATCCTGATTTACCCAACACACTCTAATATATCACACCAGATTTCCTTACTTTTTTCAGTACTTCTGCCCTTAAACTAGTAGCTTCCCTTATATTGCCAGCCTGGTTCTTTCTTCTATTGAGAGCTCACTTTTGATGTTGCTGATTGGGAAATACTGCTCAAAACTCTGTCTATACTCTGGTATATTAATAAGAAAGATATTTATACAATCACAACTGTTCAAAAAATGATCATCCATAAATAAAATATTTTATGACTTGTAATTACCTCTATAGCATGTTTCAAATAAGGTATCCTACAGTCTTTTCAACACATTCAGAGCAATGGAACTATTTTTTTGTGTTAGAAATTCCTTACATTATATCATTAGTTTCTTTATTTTTTTATTTTTTTTAAAGATTTTATTTACTTATTCATGAGAGACAGAGAGAGAGAGAGAGAGACAAAGACACAGGTAGAGAGAGAAGCAGCTCTATGCAGGGAACCTGTTGTGGGACTCGATCCTGGGACTCCAAAGGCAGGCACTAAACCACTGAGCCACCCAGGGATCCCCCATTAGTTTATCTTTAAAAGTTCTACACAAGTGAACCAAAGGCCTACAGATGTGTGAGTGTGTGTGTGTGTGTATACATATATATATATACACACACCACACACACCTTAAATATAATATATAATATATATAAATTCTTTCTATCTATCTATCTATCTATCTATCTATACACATAGTTTTCTTATTGTTTCTTTTGGCTATTAACATAATTGATACATTATTTATGGGATTTTTAAAGTGTTTTATTTCAAAGATATTGAGATATCCAGCTAATCTGTGTGATTGGTATATAAGTGCTATACCAAGAGAATTCTGTAAGCAAAAGAGGGAAGGAGGCAAAATAATCTAGGCTGGCAAGACTAAATAAGAATTTAAAATACACCATAGATACAACATATTTTCTGAGATCGAAGTACAGAAAAGTAAAACCTAGTTTGAAGGGAAAAAAATGAGGAAGATGGCGGAGGAGTAGGGGCCTCAATTCACCTGGCCCCACCAACTTCCAAAGATAACTTTCAAACTATCCTGGAAACCTACAAATCTGACCTGAGATTTTAAAGAGAGAACAGCCTGTACCCTACAGATAGAAAGGTTTTGGCTTCTAACAAAGTAGGAGGGTGGAAAAAAGTAAAAAACAATCCAGTGGAGGAGGGGCCCTATGAGGAGCCGGTCTAAGGCAGCAGAGGGAGCCTCGGGGACAGGAAATCCCAGCCCTGGAGAAGGGGGAAATTTAAAATTCTGCACCAGATTCTTCCCGGATGGAAAGGCGCTTAGCAGGGAACTCGGGCAGGATCGAAGGAGGGGCAATGGAACCCCCAGGTTCCCGGGGTCAGAGGGGCACAGAGGAGGTGTGCCCCAGGGGAAAGCATGCCACACACCCCAGGCCAAGTGCGGTAAAGGGCTGGAGGGCTCCGGGGGGACCTCGGGGAGAAGCCAGTAGGTCAGGAGGTGGCTCCCTGTGGAGGGGACTGCACCCTCTGCCTTCTGGTGCAGGGACCCCAGGAGCACGATTCCAGCAGCCCAGGCCCTGGATCCCAGGGCACCAGGGGGCACAGCCCAGGATCCTGCGCTCCCCCGGGACAGGCCGAGGCCAGGAAGGTCCAGGACAGTGAGGACGTTCCGGAGCTGTGCAGGTCAGCACCCCCCAACCCCCGGAGCATCCAGGCCCTTGTGGACTGGGAGCTGTGGTGGTTACTGCGGGAGCTGACTCCAGTGCTGGAGAGCTGGCCCCCATCAGTGTGGTTGTTCTTCCTGGTGTCACTCTGTGCCTGGTACAAAGTGGGGCTGCCAGGGAAAAGGGGCATCACAGGATAAACAGCTCCCACTGAGCCTGGAACCCATTGGGGGGAGGCCAGCTCCCCCAGATGCACACACCTGAGAATCAGCACAGCAGGCCCCTCCCCTTCTGGTCCCCCAGAAGACCAGCTGGAAGGACAGGGGAAGAGCAAGTTCTTGACCAAGCAGCGCTGGAAAGCTCCAGGGGAAGTCAAGGGATTTACAGTATATAGAACTAGAGGGCATCCCTCCTTTTGTTTTTTCCTTTTTCCAGTACAACTCGTTTGTATATCAGACTGTAAATTTCCAATTTTTTTTTTACTTTTCCGACCTTAGCTACAATATTTTACCATTTTTAAGTTTCTTCCTTTTTGACTTTCATATTTAAACCATTAAGACCATTTTCATAGGTCTTAGATATATTTTCCACTTCTAGATTTCCTTCAACAAGTTGTTGAGTACAACTTAATTTTGGGAGATATACAAGATATGTTTTTTTTGTTTTGTTTTGTGTTTTTTGTTTTCTCTGCCTCGTTTTGTTCTACAATGGTGGAAGTTATTTACCTTCTAAAACATGACCAGGGGGATCCCTGGGTGGCGCAGCGGTTTGGCGCCTGCCTTTGGCCCAGGGCGCGATCCTGGAGACCCGGGATCGAATCCCACATCGGGCTCCTGGTGCATGGAGCCTGCTTCTCCCTCTGCCTATGTCTCTGCCTCTCTCTCTCTCTCTCTCTGTGACTATCATAAAAAAAAAAAAAATTAAAACATGACCAGAATGCATCCAGAACCAAGTGGTATACCATGCTGGATCATTCTGTGAGATTCCTCATTCCCATTCTGCCCCCCTCTTTTATCTCACTGATGCTTTGGTGGTCAGTTTTGGGGCTTTCTACAAGTATTTCCTGTTTATATAAATTTGGGACTGAGTAGATTCTAACATACAGAACTTAATATACACAGAAACAAGAGGATCACCCTCTAGGACCCTTCAGGTAGACTACATTCTCCCTCCACTACACCTTCGTCACCACCACCATCTCCCAGTCCCCCTCTCCCTTATTCCTCTCTTTTTTTTTTCTTTCATTTTTCTCTTTGCTCTTTTCTCTTCTTTTTCTTTGGGATCCTTGGCCTTTTATTTTTCACTATTTTTTTAAAAAATTTGCTTGTCATTTTACTGTTCCTTTTGTTTTATTTCATTCTGATCTATGTTCTCAATTTCTAGTCTCTGACCTCGGCAAAATCATCTAGGATGAAATTTACTTAGGTTGTAGATGATATTCTTGGCTCAATCCATTCATACAGCCATTCTCCACCGAGCAAAATGACTAGAAGGAAGAAATTCCCACAAAAGAAAAAAATCAGAAACTGTTCTCTCTGCCACAGAGTTACAGAATTTGGGTTAAAATTCGATGTCAGAAAGCCATTTCAGAAGCACAATTATAAAGCTACTGGTCACTGGAAAAAAGCATAAAGGATTCAAGAGACTTCATGACTGCAGAATTTAGATCTAATCAGGCTGAAATTAGAAATCAATTAAATGAGATGCAATCCAAACTGGAGGTCCTAACAATGAGGGTTAATGAGGTGGAATAAATTGCATGACATAGAAGACAAGTTGATGGCAAGGAAGGAAGCGGAGGACAAAAGAGAAAAACAAAAGACCATCAGGAAAGGTTAAGGGAAATAAATGATAGCCCCAGAAGGAAAAATCTACATATAATTGGGGTTCCAGAGAGTGCTGAGAGGGCCAGAGGGCCAGAAAACATATCATAGCTGAGAACTTCCCTAAGTTGGGGAGGGAAGCAGGCGTTCAGATCTAGGAGATAGAGAGGTCCCCCCATAAAATCAATAAAAACCGTTCCACACCTCAACATTTAATCGTGAAACTTGGAAATTCCAAAGATAAAGAGAAAATCTTTAAAGAAGCAAGAGAGAAGTGATCACTAACTTATATGGGGGGAAAGATTAACAGCAGACCTCTCTACAGAGACCTGGCAGGCCAGAAAGGGCTGGCAGGATATATTCGGGGTCCTAAATGAGAAGAACCTGCAGCCATGAATACTTTATCCAGCAAGGCTCTCATTCAGAATAGACGGAGAGATACAGAGCTTCCAAGATAGGCAGAAATTTAAAGAATATGTGACCACCAAACCTATTTCAGCTGTGCAAGAAATAGGAAGGGGGACCCTGTAAAAAAAGAGGACACAAAGAAATAATCCACAAAAACAGGGACTGAATAGGTATTATGATGACACTAAATTCATATCTTTATATAGTAACTCTGAACGTGAAAGGGCTAAATGATCCTATCACAAAGACGCAGGGTTTCAGACTGGATAAAAAAGCAAGACCCATTTATTTGCTGTCTACAAGAGACTCATTTTAGACCAAAGGACGCCAACAGCCAAAAAAGGAAAGGTTGGAAAAACATTTAACATTCAAATGGTCTTCAAAAGAAAGCTGGGGTAGCAATCATCATATCAGATAAATTAAAGTTTATCCCAATGACTGGGACACTATATCATACTTAAAGGCTCTAAATAAATAAAATGATAGATGATGGATAGATAGATAGATCGATCGAAGAAAGGAGGGGGAAAATGCGTATTATTTCACATAAATTTGGGTTCTATTGATGGATTGAAAGGAAGTACCATAAACATTCATAAAAGCTCATTTGGCTTGTCTCTATTTAATTAAGTTAGAGAGAACCTACTTTAGCAGTAGGAAGCCACTGTCTTGGGCAGCCCGGGTGGCTCAGAGGTTTATTGCCACCTTCAGCCCAAGGACTGATCCTGCAGACCCAGGAGCATCAAGATCAAGTCCCAAGTCAGGCTCCCTGCATGAAGCCTGCTTCTCTCTCTCTCCCTCTCTCTCTCTCTCTGTATCTCATGAATAAATAAGATAAAATCTTAAAAAAAGGAAGCCACTTTCTTTCCTGTTTGTCCTTTCTCAATAAATAGTGTCTATTCACAAGTTAGAGTTGCCAATAGAATATTGATGCTCACAGTGACCAGAAGGATTAAAAGCCATGCCTTGAATATGGGCATGCCAGGTGTAATATAATGAATCTTTAAAATTAATTGATTTCTGTGGATACACAACTACTAAATCAATGGGATATGTGCACCCAGATGTTTATACAAGCTTTACCTGCAATAGTCATTTGCAATGACAAGGAAAGAGCTAGAGAGTATTACGCTAAGTGAAGCAACTCATAGAAATATGATTTCACTTATGTGGAATTTAGAAACAAAACAAATAACTATCAGGAAAAAAAGAGAGAGGGGTCAAATAAAGAAATAGACTCTTAAATATAGAGAATAAACTGATGGTTGCCAGAGGGGAGGTGGGTAGGAGGATGGGTTAAATAGATGATGGGAAATAGGAATACACTTGTGATGAGCTGAGTGTTGATGTAAGTGTTGAATTACTAAATTGTACACCTGGAACTTTTATTACATTGAATGTTAACTAAATGGAATTTAAATATCCATTTTGAAATAAATAAATAAATAAACTCCTTGATTTCAGTGTATTCAAAGGTACCACATGCTAGTAACTGTTACAAGAATGCAGGTTTAATTCTTCATTTCATTATTTACCTGGAAAACCTTTTCAATACCAATATTTTCTTCCTGTCAAGGATTATTTTAAAATAAGTTCATTAAAATATCACATTTTCACTGTTCTCACTACTTTTTGCTTTCTGGAATATAATGAAGCTTAGTGCCTGCATTAGTGTTCCAAAGATGGCATATCGACATACAAAAATACATATATTTCAGTTGTAAAATGTTATTTTGATATACATATAATGTGAAAACATCACCACAATCTAACTAAGTAGCATTCTATTTTTCTCTATATAATTACCATTGTGCATTTGTCTGTGTGTGTGTGTAAGATTTTATTTAAGATCTATCCTTTTTGTTATTTCAAGTATGCATTATGGCGTTGTTAACTATAGTGACCATGCTATATATTAGATCTCTAAAATTTATTCATTCTACATAATTGAAACTTTATAACCTGTGGGCCAACTTCTCTTCATTTTTCCATCCCTGGCGCCTGGTAACCACTATTCTACTATCTGCTTCCGTGAAGTGAACTATAACATTTCAACCTATAAGTGAGTTCATGTAGTATTTCACTTAACATAAAGTCTCCCAGCTCTTTATGTTATTGCAAATGGCAGAACTCTCTTCTTTTTAAAGTCTGAATCATATATATCTCACATTTTCTATATTGATTCATCAGTCAAGGATGAGGTTGCGTTCACACCATGGCTATTGTGAATAATGATGCATTGAACCTAGGAATGCAGATTGCCCTTCACAATCATGATTTCAGGTCCTTTGGATATATACCCAACAGTAGGATTGGTGGGCAGTAGTTCTAGCTTTAATTTTCTGAGGGACCTCTATGCAATTTTCTCTAATGGCTGTAGTAATTTACATACTCATCAATGGCATAGATGAGATCCCTTTATTCTACATGCTCACCAACATTACTGATCTTTTATCTTCCCAATAATAGTCATTCTAATAGATGTGAAATGATATCTCATGATTTTGATTTGCCTTTTCGTGGTGATGAGTGATGCTGAGCTCCTTTTGATGTATCTGTATGCCTTTGCAAAAATGTCTATTCAGTCCCTCTGCCTACTTATAAATCAGAGAAGATGAAGGAAATTTCCATAGCTTCTCTCAATTTCCCTGTAAACCTGAAACTGTCTTAAAATAAAGTCTATTGTTTCAAAAGATATTTAAAAGATACAATTGACTATTAGACAAAAATCATCTAAATTCGCTCAAAAGAATATAGAAAAGAAATAAAATAGGTTATAAAGGGGACAAAAAGTAAACTACAAAAAGATGAACTTATACCAAAATATTTAACAACTACATTAAATGCAAATACACTACACTTGAAAGGCAGAAGTTGTCAAGATGGACAGAATAATCTTCAGCTAAGTAATGGACTAATGATACACACGTCAGTATGATAACCTTCAGAACAAAGAGACCATGCATGATGATTAAATGCTGTATTTCAATTTACATAAAGTTATAGAGTAGGCAATACAGAGCTCAGCACAGAGTCTGCTTAAGAATCTCTCTCCCTCTGCACCTCACCACCCGTCAGCACACACAGATGTCCTCTCACTCTCAGAAAAAAACAAGAAAAAAAATCAAAGTAGATTGTATTTGTCTAGGACTGCTGTTGATGGTGATGGAGAGGAATAAGTGACTGTGAATGGGTATGCAATTTCTTGTTGGGGGGGCAAAGACATTGTAAAATTAGATAGTGTTGATTATTTCATACTTTAAATTGTATACCATTAAATTATATACTTTAAATAATTGAATTGTATGATATGTGTAGATTCTATGCCAATAAAGCCATTAAAAACCGATAAATTATTGAAAACTGCATTTGAAATGAATGATGAGGTATATGTAGTCTAATTGAATTTAAATAAAAAGAATATAATTTTTAAAAACCCAGATAAACGTTAAATATAATGATCATTTGTACAGAATAAAAGGCCATACAGCAACTGTTACTAAAAATATACTTACCATAAACAGAAGTTAGGTAAATATTGTATTAAAATCACTGCATAATAATGACTTTGGATCGCTTTTAGAATTAAAATGTTAAGTGATCAACATTTCATTTGATAATATGATTTAGTCTTACAGAATGACTGAGAAATTTTGTTATCAGAAATAAATAGGTTGCAGCATAAGAAAAGGCCATCTGTTTCTAATCTACAAAATGGTGCCATGTGACCATTTGGTCAGTGGATAATGTAGCATAGCTCTAAAGAGAATAGAACTTGGCATCAGATACAGTTCATATCTTAGGTTACTGCTTAATATTTTAATGAATAGTTATTATTATCTGAACCCACCCATTTTTGTTAACTCAAATGAAAAAAGAGTATCAGAATAGTAACTCTTGGGTTTTAGTGAGTTAAGTGCATTCAAAATGTGTATAAAAATTCTCCCCATAAAGTATGCTGTCATTAAACATTATTTGAAATATGATAATAGCCTTAAGCCAAAATGATTTAAAAGATTGAGTATAATAATTCTTCTGCGACATGCATATTTTTTGGTGCAAAAATACTCCAAAGGGATGCCTGGATGGCTCAGTGGTTGAGTATCTGTCTTGGCTCAGGGCATGGTCCTGGAGTCTCAGGATCCAGTCCTGAATTGGGCTCCCTGCATGGAGTCTGCTTCTCTCTCAGCTTATGTCTCTTCCTCTCTCTCTTTTTCTCTCTCTCTCTGTGTCTAATAAAAATAAATAAATAAAACCTTTTAAAAAACCAAAAACACTCCAAAAACATAAAAAGTACTATTAAAAATGTCATATGTTCTTTATCATTTCAGGTAACCTAAGTTTCTATTGTGTCTCTGTAGTGAATATGTTGAACCATCACATTTTATCCATAACCAAAGGTCTGCCACAACAAAAACATGATTTGCCTAGAAGGCTCTCAATGTGAATGAATTATTTTAATGGCATAAGCGGGAGAATAGTATGATGTAGTGGACAGTGTCTGGTCTAATGATCATGAAGGTGAGCATCTAGGATCCTATGTCTTGTCACCTTTTTCTTGTTAGCACTGAGCATTTCATTCCTTCTGATTCTTCTTCAGTTGGTAAGTGGAAGTAAAAATACTTGATCCATTTGCCTTGTGCCAAGAGCAAAATGAAGAGCATTTAAGAATATACAATAGAGGGTCTTATGATTCTTACCTGTCAAGGCCACAGAAGAGTACTCCCAAAAATATTTGGAGAGGAAAAACAGTTGTATAAAAAATAGATATCAGAATTTTCTTCATCAATTAACTGGTTTTAACTGTGTATTTTGTATTCTGCCAGAGGGGATAGGATGAAGATTTTATATTATGATAAGGAAAAAAACATTGACTTGGGAATAAGTTTGTTCTAGGTTCAACATAGAGCTTAGCAAAGTACTTCTTCATATATAAATGGAGAATATCCAAGCCTAACATTTGTTTACACAGAAGAATATGATCAGTTAGAGGACATATATAAATCCCAGGGTAGCTTTTCATTAAAATCGTAGAACAAAAATAAAAAAAATCAAAACCATAGGAAACGCACTCTTGGTTTACAGTGTGTCCTTAACAGTGGTGCAAACCTCATCATCTCTTAACATAAGATCCAGTGCTGATCAACCACAATGTTTAAAAATCAGTTGTGAAAATGTAGATCAATATAGAAAAAGATCCTTCAAAGCAGCTCCTATAAAGTTTCTCCTGAGAATCTGCTGGAAAAAAAAATTCCATGAACTATCCCTGTGCATTTTTCTCTTTCCCTTTCCCTATTCTTTGTCTCTCCCTCTCTCTCCCAAAATATCATACTGCACTCACCTTTATTGTACTCACCTTTCTTCTTGTGATGATATGAGATGATAAAATGCCTACATGATGGGATGAAGTGAGGTAAATGAGGTAGGCATTGTGAGGTAGTGTTAGCTACTCTTGACCTTACAAGACATCAAATGAGGATCATTTGCTTCTGAACCATGCTTGACAGCAGGTAACTGACCCTATGGAACATGAACCATGAGTAAAGGGGACTATTGTATTATTGTCCTTGTTTTGCAAATAAGGAAACTTGAGTCCAAGATTGCACAAGTACTAAGAGGGAGGTCTACCTCTAAACCATTGATTTCAGCCATATGATTTGTAAGTGCCTATTTTTTCATTACACCTAGATACTATCTTCAAAATACAAATAAAGGCTTAAAACTGTCATCAATTGCACTCAAGATTTTCCTGAATGTACTGTCTTAAAAATAACCACCAACAAAATTATTACGGAAGAATTTAAAAATTTAAATTATGAGATCAAATTTTTATAAAATGAAGATTTATGAACATTAAAATTATTTTCTCTGTATCTTATATATATTATAAACAATATATATGTCAAAGTAATCTTTCAGGCATTTCTTTTTACTTTCTGTGTCTGTACCATGTAACAGCAAACAGATGTGATGCACCTCTGACTCTCCTGTGAATCTTGCATCCAAAGGAGCTTTCAGGAAAACATTGTTGGGAATACCATGAATTAAAGCATGAAGGGGTCCTGAGGGGGGAACCTCCCACAGGTATCTTATAGTAGCCAATGTGCTTGTGATTATAATTTGAAAAATAAAGTCTGTATTAGTAGAGCGGTCATATAGATGCTCTTGAGTCTTACTTGATATATTTCTTTTTTTTTTTTTTTAAGATTTATTTATTTGAGGAAGAGAGCAAGGGGAGGATCAGAAGGAGAAAGAGAGAGAAAGAGAATCCGGAAGCAGACTCCCCACTGACCATGGAGGACAAGGTGGACTGAATCCCAGGACCCAGAGATCATGACCTAAGCTGAAATCAAGAGTTGGATGCTTAACCGCCTGAGACACTCAGGCACCCCTTGATTTGTCCCTGGAAGGTTATTGCCTAAATGATTCAATATTTTTATAATGTTATAGTACTGATGTAATGTGGATATCTATTTTTCTCTCTCTCCTCTTCTAGAATAATTTCCTCGAAGACTGGAGATATATATATACATATAAATTTTTAATTGTTCACATCATCTGAGTTAAATATACAAAGAGATTATAGAAGATTATTAATATCTTACCCATCAACATAGAGTCATTGCCATTAGCATGAAGATTTTGAAATTATTCTCAATAGTTACATCCATTGGAAACTTTGAAATCCTATACATTGTTTTGTGTTACTAGGTATCATCTAATAGTAGGGTATCAGTTAGAATTTGGAAAATGCCATGATGCACAATTAGTTATTTTCCTTATTTTAGTTTTGTTTTTGTTTTACATTGTTTGAGTAAATCCAATTGAGTGAATTGTAGTCCTTTGTTCATAGCAGCAATCCACATGGGTTCATACTAGATCCATGTAAGTCTAATTTTACTTTACATTTTTTTATTCATTGTTCATTTGTACTTCTGCTTGCCACTTTTGTGCACCTACTGTATTCAGCTGTACTCAATTCCACTAGCCCAGGACATTGTATATTCCTTGTGATTTTCCTACAACTATTCACATCTTGAATATAACCTCTTCCAATACTATCCTCAAATTATGGCATTTGGTTCTGTCTTCTTGTGGCATGACCCTTTCTCATGGATGCATTTAATAATCTAGCCTTCAAATACATAAGTTTAGATAATTCATATGAAGAAAAATATGAATGTACCTTGACACTGGAAGATTTCAACCTTCCTCTTTCAATTATTGATGCATAAGGAAGGCAGTAAGTATAGAGGGTATAAAAGATCTGAACAATAGAACTTAAAAGTATATGGATATATACATCATATATATTATATATAATGTATATAATATATAACTATACATCTAACAAGGATATATAGATGGAATATACATAAAATTATTTTGTATGCACAGATGGGATATACATATAATAATTATATTAGATTATCTTTAAAAGCTTCACCATATTTAAAGATGTGACATTCTACAAAACTCTGAGTACAATAAAAGGTATAAGTAGATATACATATAGGTAAATATGAACGTAAGTACACAGACAAGCACAATATTGGAAATTAAAACTATACTTTGCAAAATATCTAGTTTGTTAAGAAATAAATCACACTGGAAATTTAAGAATCTACCTATACTTTTTTTTTTTTTTTTGAATCTACCTATACTTGAAATATAAGGAACATACTGTCTGCCAAAGTCTATAGGATACAGGAATAGTGGTACTTTTGAAGAAAATTATAACTTAAATATTTTAGAAAATATTAGAAAATTGGATATTTTGAGTATTTTAATATTTTAGAAAATTAGAAAAGAGAAAATCTGAAAAAGAATATATCATTAGAAGACAGGAGCCCATCAAAAAGTAATATGGAGAACATAGGCAAATCAAAGTGAAAATTAAAAAGAAAAATACAAAAGAAATAATAAATTTTGACATTGAATCTTTGAAAAGCCTTTCAAAATAGTTGAAGTTTTAACAATATGGATCAATATAAAAGAAAAAGATATAGTATTTAGTGAAGAATAACATAACTATTGGTAAAAATGGAAAGGAGAAATATAAAACATTATCAACAACCAAATGCCAATAATTTTAAAGGATAAACAGAAAAACATGTTTCTACAAAAAATTATAACAAAACTAACCGGAGAAGAAATACAGAAGATAACTAGTCTATAACTAGTAAAACTAGAGTTAAACAAAAATAATCCAGTAAAGGAATACCAGTCTCAAATGGATTTATAAGATTTTACCATAGTTTTTCAAAATAGATTATTCCACACTCTTACAGTTTCTCATAAATGAGTAAAAATGAAACTATCATTAATTCATTTTGCAAGGCTATGGTTACAAGGAAATATAATTAATCTTTGATCCTTTTCCTTCTGTGGTTCACTATAAAAATCTTAATAATATATTAAATTAACTTTATAAAAAGTCAATGTTCCATCACCAAGTTTTATCCCAGATATTCTTTAATAGTTTATTATTAGAAACTTGAAAAATATGTCATCAAGCTGGAAATTAAAAGTGAAAAAACAAGTAAATATTTCAATAGATGTAGAAACAGCATGTGATAAACTTACAAGTTCATCATAAAAATGTTGTGGGGGCCATGAATAAGGGGGCCATTAAAACTTTAATGGGGGCCATTAAAACTCAAAAATATATTAATACAAAGGAGCTTGCCTAATACTAAAAATAATATTTCTTAAAAATCCTACATAAAATGTTATTTTAGAGGGATGAAGTTAGATACATTCTCTTTAACAACAAGAATGAGACAAAATGCTCATTTCTATCACCATTCTATTCAACACTGTAATGCAGCACAGTGAAACAAAAATCCGATCTGTATGGCCACCTGGGTGTCTCAGTGGTTGAGTGTCTGCCTTTGACTCAAGTTGTGATCTTGGGGTCCTGGGATTGAGTCCTGCAGCAGGCAGAAAGCCTGGTTCTCCCTCTGCCTGTGTCTCTGCCTCTCTCTCTCCATGAGTTTTGCTGAACTGATTGAGTTTTCCTTTCACAAATGAGTTCTCTGTAGCATGAGATACTGTTTGATAGCATTATACCCACAGTCGACCTTCTCTGAACACTGGAGTCAATCCTCTCAAACCCCGCTCTTGCTCTATCTACAATTTTATGCACTCTTCTAAATCTTTTGTTGTCATTCCAACAATCTTCACAGCATCATCACCAGGAGTAGATTCCATCTCAAGAACCACTTTCTTTGCTCCCCCATAAAAAGCAACTCCTCACATGTTGAAATTTGATTATGAGATTGCAGCAATTCAGTCACATCCTCATCCTCCACTTCGGATTCTGGTTCTCTTGCTATTTCCACCGCATCTGCAATTATTTCCTCCACTGAAGTCTGGAACCCCTCAAAGTCATTCATGAGAGTTTAAATCAACTACTTTCCAACTCTTATTAATGTCAGTATTTTGATCTCTTCCCGTGAATTACAAATGTTCTTAATGGCATCTAGAATGGTGGATCTTTTTCAGAAGGTTTCAGTTTACTTTTCCCAGATCCATCAAGGAATCACCATCTATAGTAGTTATAGCCTTACAGAATGTATTTCTTAAATAATAAGATTTCAAAATCAAAACTACTCCTTGCCCATATAATATAACAGATGTTACATTAGCATGAAAATGTGAATCTCTTTGAATATCTCCATCAGAGCTTTTGGGTGACCAGGTGCATTGTTAATGAACAGTCATATTTGGAAAGGCATCTTTTTTTTCTGAGCATCAGACCCAAGAGTGGGTTTCAAATATTCAGTAAACCATGTTGTACACAGATGTGCAACATGCCATGCAGCATTTGTCGTTCTACTTATGGAACATAAACAGAATAGATTTAGCATAATACTTAAGGGTCCCAGCATTTTCAGAATGGCAAATGAACATTTTCTTTATCCATTCTCCATTGATGGATAGTAAGGTTATTTTCATACCTTAGATTTTATAAATAATTCTGCAATGGAAGAATGAAATACTTTCTGTGAAAAACCACAAAATACTTTTGAGGGTAATTAAAGAAGACCTAATTAAATAGAAACACAGTTCATATTCATGGCTTAGAAGACTATAATAAAATAAGATGGCAATATTCCTCAAGTGATCTACAGATTTCATGCAACCTTTACAAAGATATCAATAGCCCTTTTTGTCAAATGGAAAGTTAATCCTAAAATTTAAAAGCATTGTATGGGCTCCAGAAATAAAATAATACATGTTCTACACAAAGTCTTTCAGAAAATGGAGAGAATACTACACAATTAATATATGAGGTTGGTATTGCCTAGATGCCAAATTCATATTACAAGAAAAAAAAATGACAAACATCCGTTATGAACTCATTCTCAAAGATCTTAAACAAAATACCAGTCAACCAAATCCATCGATGCTGCTTTAAAAATAATAATTAACCATGATGATGTAGAATTTATGCTAGGAATAACAGGTTGATATAACATTTAAAAATCCATGTAATTCACTAAGTTAACAGAATGAAGAATTAAAAGGTCATTTCAAGTTGATATAAACATCATTGGATAAATTTCTATTGATTTTTATGATTAAAAAAAGACTTTAACAGGGGCACCTGGGTGGCTCAGTCATTTAAATGTCTGTCTTTGGCTTAGGTCATGATCCCAGAGTCCTGAGATTGAGCCCTGCATTGGGCTCCCTGCTCAGTACAGAAGCCACCTTCTCCCTCCACCCCTCACCTCACTCTCATGCTCTCTCTCTTACTCTGTCTCTCAAATAAATAAAATCTAAAAAAGAAGATCTTAACAAATGAAGAAAAGAATTTTTTCAGCTTGATAAGAAGCATATCTATAAAACCTATAAGTATTATATTATTTAAGAGTAAATTCTTTTTTTAGGATTGGAACAAATCAACCATGTCCACCCATCATTTCTTTTCTGCATTGTCCCTTATATTCTAGTCACTGCAGTAAGATGAGAAAAAGAAGTAAAGACATGCAGATTGGAAAAGAAGAAGCAATTTGTCAAAATAGATTTATGTTAAGATGACCTGATTATGTAGGCAGAAAATGTTAAGTGCCTACAAAAATTCTAATGGACCTAATTAGTTAATTTAGTAAGGTCACAAGATGCAGTGTAAAGATAAAATACCATACATACTTCTATAATTGCAACAATTAGAAATTAAGATTAGAAACAATATTATGTAGAATATTATTTTAGAACATAAAATTTTGAGGAGTGCCTGAGTGGCTCCATTGGTTGAGTGTCCAACTCTTGGTTTTGGCTAAGGTCATGATCTTGTGGTTGTGAGATCTAGCCCTCTGTCAGGCTCCTTGCTCAGCAAAGAGTTGGCCTGAGATTCTCAGTCTCTCCCTATATCCCCTCAACTTGTGCTTTCTCTCTAAAATACTAAAATAAATAAGTAAAATATTTAAAACAAAATTGAGGAATATTTTTTTAATTTTTTTTAGAGAAAGAGAGTAAGTGTGGGTGGAGGGTAGAGGGAACAGGAGAGAGAGAATCTCAAGCTCAAGATCCTGAGATCATGACCCAAGCCAAAATCAAGAGTCAGATACTCAACTCAACAACTGAGTCACCCAAGTTTCCAGGAATAAATTGTAAACTCATTCATGTATATTCAAGAAATATATATGAAAACTAGAAAGCACTGCAGAGAAAAATAAAGTACAAAAATGAAGAAATATACCTTGACATTGGGGTTAAAAGACTCCAATTTTACCATATTATTTCATGTTTTCAATACAATTTAAATAACAATCTCAAGAATATTTTAAAAGAAATCAACAATTCTATCTGAAATGTTTGTAGAAATATACAAATTTATTGAAATCTAGAAGGTAAAATCATTAAAAAAACCCCACAACATAGTTTGAATGCTTAATCTACTTAAATTCAAGAATTGCTATAAAGCTCCCATTATCAATGCTCTGTGGTATTGTCATAAGGATAAACCCTCAGACCTCAAAACAAATAAAACACCCAGAAATAAGCCTGAGTATATGAATTTTTAAAAAGATATCAAGTAATTCAATGAGAAAAGTATAGACTTTTCCACAAATTATACCGGATCAATTGGGATATCCATAGTAGAAAAAAAAAAAAAAAAAAAAGGAATCTAAAACCACAACCTCACCTCACACCACACTCAAAATTAACTCAAAATGAGTCAGAGGCCAAAATGTTAAAGCTAAATCCACAGAAATTCCAGAAGAATTCTTTTTGAACTTGGAGGTCAACCAATATTTAATATTTGTTAGATATAAAACAATAATCATGAACTATAAGAAAAGATTAAAAATTGCAATTCATCAAAGTTTTAAAATTCAGTGCTTATCAGGTAACACCATTTATAAAAGAAGAGGCAATCCGTGGAGTAGCTGAAAATTTTGTATATATGCGTATCATATATGTGATAAAGACCTGAATTGTATGTAAAGAACATTTATAATTTAGTAACCAGGAAACCAGAACCCTTATTTTTAAATTATGTGAAGGACTCAAACAAAAGTACACAAAAGAAGGTATACAAATGGCCAATAATAAGATTTAAAAAAAATCAACATCATACGTCATCAAAGAAAGCAAATTAAAACCACAATAATGCATCATCACATGGCCCCTAGAATGACTCAAAGGAAATAACTAACAGTACCAAGTGACAAAGATGTGGAACAACTGGGAGTCTTCTTGTGTTTTGATCTCTCTCCACAATTTTAATGTTGCCTAGTACTCTGTACTGACCAAACCATGAATCCCAAAGAAAACTGAGAGCCTTTTAGAATTTCTATTTATTTCCTGCCTCCTGATGAATATGGAAAAATAAAAAAAAACAGCTTTTGGAGGGAAGAAGTATAAAATGACTACCATTGATTTCATGCCCTCACTGCTTTAGCTCTCAAGCAATCAGTAGCAGGTTCCAGAAAAGTTTTATTATTGCTAAGAAGGCAGAAGTTCTCTCTGTGACATGAGTCAACAGGTAACTACATCAGAGATCCCACACTGGAATCATGCCATTTTTCTATTTACCTTTAGCTTTCTTAAAAACTCAGGTTCACATAGAAAAAGGTGATTCTTACATGCTTGGGTTCAAAGTACATGGAATGCAATTCCCTATTCAAAATTTCATGTTTGTCTAACATGTCTCTTTAGCATGGTTTCTAAGACAAAGTCTTTCCATCAGAGGAGATAATTAATTCCTGGGAGAGAAAGTAGCAGCTATAAGACAAGGTCCTTGAACCTTTATGGAAACCTCTTTAAATATCCATGCAGTGTAAGGTGAAAATGATTTTTGTTGACCACATTTCCAGAGGAAGATTCATTATGGTTAGAATAAGCCATTTGAAGGTGTTTCCTCCACATTTCTTGCGTTTTTGCCTATGGGACCAGAGCCATCTGTAGATGATTTCTCCATAGTGTTTCAAAAGAATCCATTTTAAATTCAAATCCCAAGTGTTCTGTAAAAAGTTTTTGAGGACATAGGCTAGAAGAGAAGCTTCTGACTTATAAAAACACTTTCTTAAAAACTGTTGATTTGATATCAAATTACTTGAAGAATTTCTGAGTGTGTCATAGCTTTCCTATTGAAAGTTACTATCTAAGAAGAGATCAGTTAGAAGATGGGATTATTTCTGAACACCCCAAAGCATCATTAAGATCTTCTAAGTCTGTATGGTAAGTTTTCAATATTGCTGATTATCTTGAAGATTGTTACTTCCCCTATATTTTAATCATTGCTTCAGTCCCTTCAAACATAGTACTGCAGTATTCCATCCTCACCTCATTTCTTCAAAAGATACTTGGTAAATATCATCTATCTAAACTGACACATGAAAACGTTTGAAAATCATGGAACTGAAACCAATTGTAGGACTCCACTCTTCATCACCAGACAGCATGCTTTTGCAATGAGATGTGTTTTAATAATCTAGACTCATAATGAGAGTGAAAACAAAATGTAAATATATTTCTCACATAAAAAAAGACACAAGTATGAATAATAAATGCCACTGATCCATCATTTCTTTAGTCTAAGCATGAAAGGTTAATTCTTTCTGATAACAAAAGCTATGGCTAATTGAGTCCCTATGGCTTATTTATTCATTGATTTTTTTTAAAAGATTTTATTTATTTATTCATGAAAGACACAGTGAGAGTCAGAGACATTGACAGGGGACAGTGAAGCTCCTTTCAGGGACTCTGATGCATGACTCGATCCCAAGACCCCAGGATCACTCCCTGAGCTGAAGGCAGACACTCAGCCACTGAGCCCACCAGGCATCCCTGCCTTCTTTAAAAGTAAAATTAAAGATGATTCTTCCTAAACATCTTGCACAGTTAAATTATCGAATAATTAACACTCAAAATGTCAATCATTCGTATATCCTAGGTGCATACACAATTACAAAGGTGATGAAAGTCCTCTGTGTGTACAACATGGTGGTGATATATTCAAATATGTTTCCTTAATCAATTTGCATCACAAGCTTTGAAGTGGATATTATTAATCTTGCTTTACAGGTGAGGAAACAAGGATGAAATGTGCTAGAAATGGACTCCAGATAAAAGAAGATGCAGGTGGAAAAATGAGAATTCTAACCTTGTCTTCTTGATTTTCAGACCAAATAGTTAACAACAGTGGAAACCTTTTTTAACATTTTTTAGAAATGACAAATACCCACCATTTGCTTCAATGTGGATGGAACTGGAGGGTATTATGCTGAGTGAAGTAAGTCAGTCGGAGAAGGACAAACATTATATGTTCTCATTCATTTGGGGAATATAAATAATAGTGAAAGGGAAAATAAGGGAAGGGAGAAGAAATGTGTGGGAAATATCAGAAAGGGAGACAGAACGTAAAGACTGCTAACTCTGGGAAACGAACTAGGGGTGGTAGAAGGGGAGGAGGGCGGGGGGTGGGAGTGAATGGGTGACGGGCACTGGGTGTTATTCTGTATGTTAGTAAATTAAACACCAATAAAAAAAAAAAAGAAGTTCCAAAAAAAAAAAAAAACATTTTACAGATGGTTTTCTTTGGAGATGGAAAGTAGTAGGGAGAACTGGGTCTGAGAGAGAGAGAAGTCAAGGTAAAAAGACCTTTCAATGAGTACAGTACCACATTTTATTTGATAATTGACACTTCAAACATGTCAGTGTATGTGTATGTGTGTGTCTGCTAATGTAATTGTGTTATACACATTTGCCTCTACAGGAGTAATAAGACCATTATAACTATTACAGTCATATAAAGGTTACTAGTTCAACATTGCAAGTTATAGCAATAAAGAATTTGGAGGAAAATTTTTAAGTATAATTAGAACGAATCTTGGCTCTGACATTAATTAGCATCTTGATCTTGGCAGGGTAACAATAGTGGGAATTATCTTACAGGTTTGTGGTGGGGATTAAATCAGCAAATGTGTACAGAAACACTCAAGGCCACTAAATATTCAATTTTAATAAATACTGTTGCTGTTATTATTACCACCAACATTATGTCTCTAAGACTCTAAGACTGATTCCACAATTCAAAATGGATAATATAATACCAGATACACAGGATGTTTTCAGTATTAAATGGGATCCTTTACAGAGTACTTGCTACTATACCATGAGCATAACAATCAATTGTGTTCTATGTTGCAATTATATATTTAGCAACTATAATGTTATGGTATTTAAACAATAAGCATTATAACTTATTTTTATAGTAGCTTTTGTATACTTTCTTTACATACCCACCTCCAATGCCCTATTACTCCTACGTCAACTATTATAAATAATCTCCTAACTGGAGTTTCTATCTCTGGCTTCCATCCCCTTACTGAACTTCACCCTACTTCACCCAAGACACATGAAGATCTTCATTAAAATTATAGCTCTATTCCTCTTCCTCAAATTTATCTTCACTTTTCTACCTATCTTCTCAATGTCTCACCATGGTGCCCCATTTCCTAACGACAAAGGGAAAATATGTTAACCTTGCATCCTTAGCCTTTACATCATAACCTACCTCCCTTTACCTATTTCCCTGTCACTTGTGTACACTACACTACTTCATGTTAGGCTTAGTCACCTCAGATGATGAAGTATACACTGAAGATCTCCAGCCTGTGTATTTCCTTATGTCTATACTCAACAGAAATTTCACCCAGGAGATAATTTAAGTAATCTTCAAGGACAAAGAACTTATGTTCTATCTCAAAAAAACTTATGGAGAATAAACAACTCAGTAGAATCTAGGCTGTTATTATTTACTAGATGAAGAAGCTTAATAAATTCAAGTTTGCAATAACAAAAGGGATTTCTTTTTCAGGTGATGTAATTAAGTATAATATGAAATAATGGGGAATAGAAACAATGTGACAGAGTTTGTTCTACTGGGGCTCACAGAGAATCCAAAGATGCAGAAAATCGTTTTTGTTGTGTTTTTGATCATCTACATCGTCTCTGTGGTAGGAAATGTGCTCACCGTGGCAGCTATCACCACCAGCCCATTATTGGGGTCCCCCATGTACTTTTTCCTGGCCTATCTTTCCTTCATTGATGCCTGCTATTCTTCTGTCAATAACCCTAAACTGATTGTAGATTCACTCCGTGAAAAGAAGACCACCACATTCAATGCATGTATAACCCAAATCTTTGGGGAACATTTTTTTGGAGGTGCTGATGTCATCCTGCTTAC
Source organism: Canis aureus (assembly GCF_053574225.1). NCBI lineage: Eukaryota > Metazoa > Chordata > Mammalia > Carnivora > Canidae > Canis > Canis aureus. The sequence goes on along the minus strand of NC_135631.1, from coordinate 15,624,210 downwards.
TGTGATGGCCTATGACCGCTATGTGGCCATCTGCAAGCCACTGCACTACATGACCATCATGAATCGGCAGGTGTGTGGCTTGCTCATGGCAGTGGTGTGGGTGGGAGGCTTTCTTCATGCAGCCATACAGATCCTCTTTATCATCCCTCTACCCTTCTGTGGCCCTAACGTCATAGATCACTTTATGTGTGATCTGAATCCTATGCTCAATCTTGCCTGCACTGATACCCACACTCTTGGGTTCTTTGTTGCTGCCAACAGTGGTTTCATCTGTGCCTTAAACTTCCTCCTCCTCATGGTCTCCTATGTGGTCATTCTGCGCTCCCTAAGGAACCACAGCTTGGAGGCGAAGCGCAAAGCCCTCTCCACCTGTGTCTCCCACATCACAGTGGTCGTCCTATTCTTTGTGCCCTGCATATTTGTGTACATGAGACCCGCAGCTACTTTATCTATTGATAAAGCAGTTGCAGTTTTCTACACTATGATAACACCCATGTTAAATCCCTTAATCTATGCCTTGAGAAATGATCAGATGCAAAAAGCCATTAGGAAATTGTGCAGTAGAAAAGTTATTTCAGATGAGAAATAAATATGCCTGAAGTTCAACATTGATTCAATGGAAAGAAAAAGGTCAAAAGGACATTGGCATTTGCCAGTAGATTATCTCAGCAAGGAATACTTACCAAGTAAAAAAAACAAAAACAAAACAAAGCAAAAAACTAAACTGCTATGAATAATAGATCCTGCACTGAGTGGAGCAGAAAAATGTGCAAGAAAGAGTAAACCCAACTACAGACTATGCTACAAACCTTATACATATTTTAACCATCTATAAATTCTAATGTTTTATTAATAATTCTGCTCATTTTTATAAACCGGGCTTGATGAATACAAGTTGCTTAATAAATCATGGTAAAAAATAAATATGGGGTCATAGAAACAAAGAGTTTTTTGACCTATGAGGGATAATTAAGATTACCCCAAGTTTCCAAATTTCCCTTTAGATGTCAAGTCATTTTGTATTGCTCATATCACCCATCTTATGCTGCTAAACTATCAGATAGAATGAGGGTCCAAATAAATCAACATCTAATTATTTGAGAAGAATTCCTATTTATTAAATAGAGTCACACTCTACAGAGTACTTAACTACTTATTAAAAATTTTTTGATAAGACAGTGTGTCTGATGTGCAATAAATATTGAATGAGTAAATAGTGGTATAAAGGAAGATGAATAAAGGCAAGAAATTGTAGAGCAAAGAAATAGTACTGGACACAAGGGACTTTTTTCCTACTCTTATCTGATTAAGACTTTTGAGAATTCTAGGTAGATCTCCTCGAGAAACCACAATTTGTTTTAACTTCTGCTTAAACTGTGTAATGAGAAAGAAATTGAAATGGAGATTCTCAGTGAAGGAGCAAACAGCTTACCTTGATATTCACCATGCTCTCAACAAGATTTCCTCATCTTATGAATGTGAGCTGTTCATGTCATTGTACTCTGTTAATTAGTTTACTTGTAACATTTCATTATGAAAAGCTGTGTTTAAAAATATGTGTGTGGTTCCATCTACATGCAAAACAACTTGAGAATAAATATATTCCATTTATTTATATTTGATAATGTATCCCTCTCTCATTCATCAATAGAAGTTTCTTAAGTCCAAAGAATATATCAAAGACATTGATGGTTGCTGGGCCTTCAATGATGAATTGAGAGGAACCTGGTCTTGCCTTCACAGAGCTTAGAACCCACAGAGAAAGACCCAGAGAGGAGCAGAAAGGGACAACATCCTGTTAATAAATGGTAAGGTAGTGGCAGCACAGGGTGCTAGGAAAGCATGTTTGGGGGACACACAGCAAAGATCGGGAGTCAGGAAGATTTCCTAGATGAAAAGACATCAAAAATGGATGAAGGGGAATCATCAGAGTGAAAAGGCCTATGTTAGGCTGAGAGTATTTTTGGGAAAAGATGCATAACAAACGCCAGGGGGTGAAAAAGTGTATGCAGAAAACCTAATTAATTCAATATGGTTATAGCTATTCACTCAATAACTAATTATTGAACAACTCCTGTGTATTGGGTTCTAAGCTGGACACTGAGCTTGTAAAAGTCTGCGTAGCAAAATACGAAAATGGAAAATTAGTGACAGGGAAGATCAAGAAGAGTCTCGTGATTGTGTTTAAGCTGAATGCTAAGGACCATGGAGAGAACATTGAAAAGTTCTTCCCCATCCTTTCATGGCCTATACCTTATTTCTTTTTGCACTGAAATGTACCCCACTGTCTGATGTTGCACTTTATCTATCCTAACCTATTGAAGGACATCTTGGCTGCTTCCAACTGTTTTGACAATTATCAATAAAGCTGCTGTTAAACATCCATAAGCAGGTTTTTATATGGGTATAAGTTTTCATCTCCTTTGGGTCAATGCCAAGGAGTGAGATTGCTGGATTATACAGTAAGGACATGTTTAGTTTTGTGAGAAACTGAAAAAACATGTTCCCAAATGGCCAACCATTTTGCTTTCCCACCAGCAATAAATAAGAGTTCCTGTTGCTTCACATCCTCACCAGCATTTGTTGGTGACAGTGTCCCATATTTTGTCCATCCTAACAGGTGTATCATGGTAAAACATCATTTGAGTCATTTGCTTATCCAAAATGTGCATATTGATTAATAAAAAAGGTTCATGAACTTGAAGCAAATTGGTCAAAACCTCACAATTGAAATGTGACAGGTTCAGAATCTCTGCTGTGTTTGACCTAATATACACATATTTAGTCCCATCATCATATTAAGGTCAACTTATGTTGAATTCTACATACAGTACTGTTCTTACATAAAGTTAGATTTATTCCGAGGGCAATGGGTCATTACATACAGTTTCTGAAGAGTGAGCAATAGAATCAGAATTGTCTATTAAATTGTTTCTTTATTTCTTCAGGTCCAAAGACTCACATTTTACAGATAGACTCCTTATAGTTCAGTTTAAAATGTGAATGCCAGATTCCTGGGTGGGAAGGAGTAACATAGCAGACACAGGCTCACACATGATAAGCTAGCAATTATGGAAAACAGAATCATCTCTGATAAGTCTGGAGAGCTACTAAGGGAAGAAGAACTTGAGGGAATGATATTAAAAATAGGGCATAACACAGCTGAGGTGAATGACAAGAACCACCTTGACCTGATAATTGTCATTTCTGGGTACAGGATGAAACTCAGGATCCATGTTTTATGAGAGCTTTGGTCAGAGAGCTAGGGAATCTCAAGGACACATCTGTTTTTCTCTCATTTGTGAAATAGTGAAGCCATATAATATAACAGGAGAGAAATAGACTTCTAAAAACAATACAGTGTTCAATTTTATTCTTTTCTTCATGTAACATAGTGTTTTAGAGGTTTATCACATTGCATTATCAGTAGTTCATTCCTTTTAGTAAGAATAGTATTCCACTGTACGGCTCTCCCACATTTTGTATACTTATTCACTAGCTGATGGACGTTTCAATTGTGTCCAGGTAATGGCCATAGTGAATGAAGCTGATGTGACTACTCATGTACAAGCTTTAGTGAGGACATATATTACCATTTATCTCAGATTGATACCTGAGCATGGAATTGCTGAGTTATATGTTAAATGTATGTTAGCATTTTAAAAAATTGCCAAACTGTTTCCAAAAGTGGTGGTGCTCTATTACATGTCCACCAGCAATGTATGAGAGTTCCCATGTCCCCATAACCTCACCAAAAGTTGGCATTGTCAGTCTTTTTAAATTTAGCATATACTTGTTCAAAATATTCTCTTATGACTCATACTTTCTGTAGAATCTGTGGAAATGGTATTCTATTCATTTTGGATACAATCTTTATCAGTTTGTTTTTTGGTTGCACATCTTACTGAATTGTCTAGGTCTTTCAGTAAAATATTGAATAATGTTAATTAGAACTGGTGATACTAAGTGTCACTTCTTCCAGATTCCAAAGGAATGACTTTTGGTATATCACAATTCAATATGTTATTGGTCCTAAAAATTTATAGGTAATAATTTATGCATTGTTACAACTATGGTCTTTTTTTTTTTCAAAATTTTATTTAACTTTCAGTTAGCATACAGCAAAATATTAGAGTTAGGTGCGGAATAGTTTTTCTTTATTTTATTTAATTTGCTTGTTTCAAATGTTTATTTAAATTCCAGGTAGTTAATATGCAGTATAATGTTAGTTTCTTTTTTTTTTTTTTAGTTTTTTTAATTTTTTAAATTTTTATTTATTTATGATAGTCACAGAGAGAGAAATAGAGAGAGGCAGAGACATAGGCAGAGGGAGAAGCAGGCTCCATGCACAGGGAGCCCGATGTGGGATTCGATCTCGGGTCTCCAGGATCGCGCCCTGGGCCAAAGGCAGGCGCCAAACTGCTGCGCCACTCAGGGATCCCATATAATGTTAGTTTCTGGTGTAGAATTTAATGATCCAATACTGACATATAACACCTAGTGCATTGGCTAGGATAAAGTGTAGTTATAATTAGGTGGTAACAAATCAACTCTTGATGTAATAATGTATTTTTTGTCTTAACACAAGCTAGGAATTTACCTCTAAGTGTTGGTATACATTTTTGATAAATACTATTTGTTATAATTTTAAAATTATTCTCTACTTTCCAATATGATTTATTTCCATTACCTTTTACCTTTAAAAAGCTCTTAAAGTAACATATACTTGAGCTTAAAAGTTACATTTTTATTACTGTTTTGTACTTTAACTGCATTGTCATTAGATAAGTTGCTCTACAGATAATTTGACATTTGTCAAGAATAGTTTTGTGGGGGGAGGGGCAAGATGACAGACGAGTAGGGTCCCCAAGTCATTTCTCCCCACCAACTTACCTAGATAACTTTCAAATCATCCTGAAAACCTCCGAATTAGGTCTGAAATTTAAAGAGAGAACAGCTGGAATGCTACAGTGAGAAGAGTTTGTGCTTCTATCAAGTACAACTTGTTTTTGGCCACTCTGCACTGAGCGAATATACTAGAAGGAAAAACTCACCTCAAAAAAGACTCAGAAACAGTCCTCTTTCCCACAAAGTTACAAAATTTGGATTACAATTCAATGTCAGAAAGCCAATTCAGAAGCACAATTATAAAGCTACTGGTGGCTCTAGAAAAAAAGCATAAAGGATTCAAGAGACTTCATAACTGCAGAATTTAGATCTAATGAGGCCAAAATTAAAAAATCAATTAAATAAGATGCAATCCAAACTGGAGTTCTTAACGACTTGTGTTAATGAGGTAGAAGAATGAGTAAGTGACATAGAAGACAAGTTTATGGCAAGGAGGGAAGCTGAGGAAAAAAGAGAAACCAATTAAAAGATCATGAGGATAGGTTAAGGGAAATAAATGACAGCCTCAGAAGGAAAAATCTACGTTTAATTGGAGTTCCTGAGGGTGCTGAAAGGAACAGAAGTCCAGAATATTTATTTGAATAAATCACAGCTGAGAACGTCCCAAACTTGGGAGGGGAAACAGGCATTCAGATCCAGGAGACAGAGAGATACCTCCCTAAAATCAATTAAAACTACTCGACACCTCGACATTTAATAGTGAAACTTGCAAATTCCAAGGATAAAGAGAAGATCCTTAAAGCAGCAAGAGACAAGAAATCCCTGACTTTTATGGGGAGGAGTATTAGGGTAACAGCAGACCTCTCCACAGAGAACTGGCAGGCCAGAAAGGGATGCCAGGATATATTCAGGGTCCTAAATGAGAAGAACATGCAACCAAGAATACTTTATCCAGCAAGGCTCTCATCAGAATAGAAGGAGAGATAAAGAGCTTCCAAGATAGGCAGAAACTGAAAGAATATGTGACCACAAAACTGGCTCTACAAGAAATATTAAGGGGGACTCTGTAAAAGAAAGAGGAAGTCCAAGGAAGCAATCCACAAAAACAGGGACTGAATAGGTATTATGATGACACTAAATTCATATATTTCAATAGTAACTCTGAATGTGAACTCTGAATTCATATATTTCAATAGTAACTCTGAACGGGCTTAATGATCCCATCAAAAAGTGCAGGCTTGCCTACTGGATAAAAAAGCAAGACCCATCTATCTGCTGTCTACAAGAGACTCATTTTAGACATAAGGACACCTACAGCCTGAAAATAAAATGTTGGAGAATCATTTACCATTCAAATGGTCCTCAAAAAGTAGGGGTAGCCATCCTTATATCAGATAAATTAAAGTTTATCTCAAAGACTGTAGTGAGAGATGAAGAGAGAGACTATATCATACTTAAAGGATTTATCCAACAAGAGGACCTAACAATCATCAATATTTATTCCCTGAATGTGGGAGCTGCCAAATATATCAATCAATTAATAACCAAAGTTAAGACATACTCAGATAATAATACACTTATACTTGGTGACTTGAATGTAGCACTTTCTATAATCGACAGATCTTCTAAGCACAACATCTCCAAAGCAACAAGAGCTTTAAATGATACACTGGACCAGATGGATTTCACAGATATTTATAGAACTTTACATCCAAACTCAACTGAATACACATTCTTCTCGAGTGCACATGTAACTTTCTCCAGAATAGACCACATACTGGGTCACAAATCAGATCTTAATTGATACCAAAAGATTGGGATCATCCCCTGTATATTAACAGGCCATAATGCTTTGAAAATAGAACTAAATCACAAGAAGAAGTTTGGAAGGATTTCAAACACGTAGAGGTTAAGGACCATCCTGCTAAAAGATGAAAGGGTCAACCAGAAAATTAGGGAAGAATTTAAAAGATTCATGGAAACTAATGAGAATGAAGATACAACCATTCAAAATCTTTGGGATGCAGCAAAAGCAGTCCTGAGGGGGAAATACATCGCAATAAAGCATACATCCAAAAACTGGAAAGGACTCAAGTAAAAAAGTTAACCTTGCACCTACAGGAGCTGGAGAAAAAATGGCAAATAGATTCTACACCCAGCAGAAGAAGAGAGTTAATAAAGACTCGAGCAGAACTCAATGAAATAGAGACAGAAGAACTGTGGAACAGATTAACAAAACCAGGAGTTGATTATTTGAAAGAATTGATAAGATAGATAAACAATTAGCCAGCCTTATTATAAAGAAGAGAGAAAAGACTCAAATTAATAAAATCATGAATGAGAAAGGAGAGATCACCACCAATACCAAGGAAATAAAAACGATCTTAAAAACTTATTATGAGCAGCTTTACGCCAATAAATTAGGCAATCTAGAAGAAATGGACGCATTTCTGGAAAACCACAAACTACCAAAACTGGAACAGGAAGAAATAGAAAACCTGAAAAGGGTGATAACCAGGGAGGAAATGGAAGCAGTCATCAAAAACCTCACAAGACACAAAAGTCCAGGGCCAGATGGCTTCCCTGGGGAATTCTATCAAACGTTTAAAGAAGAAACAATACCTATTCTACTAAAGCTGTTCCAAAAGATACAAAGACATGGAGTACTTCCAAACTCGTTCTATGAGGCCAACATCACCTTAATTCCAAAACCAGACAAAGACTCCACCAAAAAGGAGAATTATAGAGCAATATCCCTGATGAACACAGATGTAAAAATTCTTGACAGGATACAAGCCAATAGGATCCAAAAATACATTACGAAGATTATTCTCCATGACCAAGTGGGATTTATCCCTGGGATGGAAGGCTGATTCAACATGCATAGAGCAATCAATGTGATTGATCATATCAACAAGAGAAAAAACAAGGACCATATGATACTCTCAATAGATGCAGAGAAAGCATTTGACAAAATACAGCATCCATTCCTGACCAAAACTCTTCAGAGTGCAGGGATAGAGGGAACATTCCTCAGAATCTTAAAAGCCATCTACAAAAAGCCCACAGCAAATATCATTCTCAATGAGGAAGCACTGGGAGCCTTTCCCCTAAGATCAGGAACAAGACAGGGATGTCCACTCTCACCACTGCTATTCAACATAGTGCTGGAAGTCCTAGCCTCAGCAATCAGGCAACAAAAAGAAAGAAAAGGCATTCAAATTGGCAGAGAAGGGATCAAACTCTCCCTCTTTGCAGATGACATGATACTGTTGTAAAACCCAAAAGACTCCACCCCAAGATTGCTAGAACTCATACAGCAATTTGGTAGCGTGGCAGGTTACAAAATCATTGCCCAGAAGTCAGTGGCATTTCTATACACTAACAATGAGATGGAAGAAAGAGAAATTAAGGAGTCAATCCCATTTACATTTGCACCCAAAAGCATAAGATACCTAGGAATAAACCTAACCAAAGAGGCAAAGGATCTATACCCTACTATAGAACACTTCTGAAAGAAATTGAGGAAGACACAAAGAGATGGAAAAATATTCCATGCTCATGGATTGGCAGAATTAATATTGTGAAAATGTCAATGTTACCTAGGGCAATTCACACGTTTCATGCAATCCCTATCAAAATAGCATGGACTTTCTTCAGAGAGTTAGAACAAATTATTTTAAGATTTGTGTGGAATCAGAAAAGACCCCGAATAGCCAGGGGAATTTTAAAAAAGAAAACCATATCTGGGGGCATCACAATGCCAGATTTCAGGTTGAACTACAAAGCTGTGTTCATCATGACAGTGTGGTACTGGCACAAAAACAGACACATAGATCAATGGAACAGAATAGAGAACCCAGAAGTGGACCCTGAACTTTATGGTCAACTAATATTCGATAAAGGAGGAAAGACTATCCATTGGAAGAAAGACAGTCTCTTCAATAAATGGTGCTGGGAAAATTGGACCTCCACATGGAGAAGAATGAATCTAGACCACTCTCTTTCACCATACACAAAGATAAACTCAAAATGGATGAAAGATCTAAATGTGAGACAAGAATCCATCAAAATCCTAGAGGAGAACACAGGCAACACCCTTTTTGAACTCAGCCACAGTAACTTCTTGCAAGATACATCCGTGAAGACAAGAGAAAAGCAAAAATGAACTATTGGGACTTCATCAAGATAAAAAGCTTCTGCACAGCAAAAGAAACAGTCAACAAAACTAAAAGACAACCTACAGAATGGGAGAAGATATTTGCAAATGACATATCAGATAAAGGGCTAGTTTCCAAGATCTATAAAGAACTTCTTAAACTCAACACCAAAGAAACAAACAATCCAACCATGAAATGGGCAAAAGACATGAACAGAAATCTCACAGAGGAAGACATAGACATGGCCAACAAGCACATGAGAAAATGCTCCACATCACTTGCCATCAGGGAAATACAAATCAAAACCAGAATGAGATACCACCTCACACCAGTGAGAATGGGGAAAATTAGCAAGGCAGGAAACAACAAATGTTGGAGAGGTTGTGGAGAAAGGGGAACCCTCTTGCACTTTTGGTGGGAATCCAGACTGGTACAGCCACTCTGGAAAAACTTGTGGAGGTTCCTCAAAGAGCCTCAGTGTCCATCAAAATATGAATGGATAAAGAAGATGTGGTCTATGTATACAATGGAATATTACTCAGCTGTTAGAAATGACATATACCCACTATTTTCTTCGACATGGAGGGACCCGGAGGGTATTGTTTTGAGTGAAGTAAGTCAATCGAAAAAAGACAAACATTATATGGTCTCATTCATTTGGGGAGTATAAAAATTAGTCAAAGGGAATAAATAGAAAGGTGATAAAATGAGTGAAAATATCAGTGAGGGTGACATGAGAGACACCGAACTCTGGGAAATGAACAAGGGTTAGTGGAAGGGGAAGTGGCAGGGGGTTGGGGTGACTGGGTGACAGGCACTGATGGGGCACTTGGCGGGATGAGCACTGGGTGTTATGCTATATGTTTGCAAATTGAACTCCAATTTAAAAAAAAGAAAAAATGAATTTGTGGCACAAAATAGGTTGAATTACTTTAAATTACTCATATTCACTCACCAGCTGATAAGTGTAGTTTTTTTTATATCTATCTATCTATCTATCTATCTATCTATCTATCTATCTATCTATACTTTGCTACTTATTATTTTGGATCAAATCCTCTATGTCCTTCTACATGCATACACATTCAGATTTGTAAAAGTTTCAGGGTTGCAGATTCTATCAACAATGATTTTAGGAATTGATTATGGCTCTTGCTTTAAAGTCTGTTTTGTTTTATATGTAATATTAACAAAAATAATATGATATATATGTATTTCAAATACTATTTCATTGTGACTGCTTTATCTTTTTCATGCTTTTAGTTTCTTTTTTTATCTTTCTTTTTTTAATAATAAATTTATTTTTTATTGGTGTTCAATTTGCCAACATACAGAATAACACCCAGTGCTCATCCCCTCAAGCGCCCCCCTCAGTCCCCATCACCCATTCACCCCCACCCCCTGCCCTCCTCCCCTTCCACCACCCCTAGTTCATTTCCCAGAGTTAGGAGTCTTCATGTTCTGTCTCCCTTTCTGATATTTCCTACCCATTTCTTCTCCCTTCCCTTCTATTCCCTTTCACATGCTTTTAGGTTCAATTTTTCTTTGCCCTAGGGGTTAAGTGCATTTTTTGTCAAAAGCATGTATTTGAAAAATAGTCACCAAAAGACGTGTTACAAAATGTTCAAAGCAGCTCTGCTCATAATATCCTTAAATAGGAAAAGGTCTGAATGTCTAGCAACAAGAGAATGGATCACCTGTCACATATCCATGCAGTGAGATACTACAGATCAATGAAAACAATCATAAAATAGATAAAGCATGAAGAATGAATCTCATGAACATAACAATGAGAAAATAGACACTGAGGAGTATAATCTGCATTAGTATTTTTCTACAAAATCAAACACTAGGTAAATTTCATCAACTTTATAGATAAAGATAGTGATTACTTTCTGAAGGTGGTGATTTTAAAGAACTATGAAGAGGACTTCTAGTGTACTGGTAATTTGTGACTCATTTTTTTTTAAGATTTCATTTATTTATTCATGAGAGACAGAGAGGCAGAGACACAGCCAGAGGGAGAGGGAGAAGCAGACTCCATGCAGAGAGACTGATGTGGGATTTGATCCCGGGACCCCAGGATCACGCCTCAGGCCGAGGGCAGGCACCAAACCACTGAGCCACCCAAGGATCCCCAATTTGTGACTTCTAATCTGATTGCCAATTACATGGTAGTGCTCATTTTATGGATCTACCCATTCTACACATGAAGATGATCTTTCTTCTAGTAATGAAGTTGGTCATTTTAAGCACATTCCCTTTCAATCTTTAGACTGACAAATGTTTTGTGATGGTCTTTCAAAAGATAAAATCAAACCTTGCAATATTCTTGTTTCTTTATTAGTAGCTGCTGAGAAGGTAGTTTGTCCAATTTTTCATTGCTATAAAAACTCTACTTCATGTTTTCTCCCTCATCATTTTTTCCCTGCTATTCATGCTTCTTTGCACAGTGCCTCCAGAATGATTGCACTTCTTGCATCACATGTGCCTAATCTGAAACTCTTTCAGGGGCACCTTGGTGGCTCAGTTGGTTGAGCATCTGCCCTCAGCTCAGATCATGATCTCAGGGTCCCAGGATCAAGTCCAGTGTCTGACATCCTGCTCAGTGGAGAGCCAGCTTCTCTCCCTCTCCCTCTGTTTCTTCTCCCCCTATTTTCAGTCCTGTGTGTTCTCATGCTCTCTCTCATGTAAATAAATAAAATTTTAATAACAAATGAAACTCTTCCAGGATTGTGACAAACTTCTTCTCATAAAATTCCACTATCCAGTCCCTTCTCTGTCATAATTGCTTTGTTTCTTAAGAGATCATATCGTTGAAACTATGAAACACGAGCAAAAGACCTGATATTACAGTTGAAAGATTTTAGGGTATTACCTGTTTACACTAGAAATCTTTTTCAGAAGATGCTTCATTTAGTTACAAGATGATTTCATCCAGGTATTGTGCTGCAATGCATTTGTTTTTAATTAATACATCTTATTTTTTTTAGAGCAGTTTTACATTCATCACAATATACAGTAGAAACTACAGAGATACCCACCTGTCCCTTTCACTGGGACAGCCTCTCCCCCAGAGTGCTACATGTGTTACAGTCAAATGAACCTACACTGACACATCATTATTACCCAAAATCCAGTTTACGTCAGGCTTCACTGTTGCTGCTGTACATTCTGTGAGGTCTGACATGTATAATGACAATTTCCAAAATGCAGTGACATACAGATATTTCACTACCCTAAAAATCCTCTACGTTCCACCTATTCATGCCTCTCCTATCTTTAATCCTTGGCATCCACGGATGGATCTTTTTGCTCTTTCCATAGTTTTGCCTTTTCCAGAATGTCATACATAGATTGCCCCCAACTTACAATGATTTGACTTGTACTTTTCACTTTACAACTGGGCAAAAGTGATGCATAAGTGTAGTAGAAATTGTATTTTGAGTTTTGGATTTGGATCTTTTTCTGGGTTAGTGATATGCAGTATAATACTCTTTTGTGATGCTAGGCAGGGACAGTGACACCCATGTGCAGGATGCCTGGGAGGCTCTGGTTGAGCATCAGACTTTGGATCAGGGTGTGATCCCAGGATCCAGGATCGAGGCCCACATCAGGTTCCCTTCAGGGAGCCTGCTTCTCCCTCTGCCTGTGTTTCTTCCTCTCTCTGTGTCTCTCATGAATAAATAAGCAAACTCTTTAAAAATAAATCCATGTGCAACCAAAATGCATTAGTTTTTTCATTTGCTTTGTGGTGAAATCACATCTTATTCTCTCTCTCTCTCTCTCACTCTCTCTCTCTGTCTTTTTTTATTGTAGTAGGAAAAGTTTTGGTTGTGATTCCAAATACTAACCATTTACTTACCAATTTTAGGCTGGTAGGAGCAAGCATTAAGATTATGGGAAATGATATTAAACTCTGGCCTATAGGTGGAATCAGCATTCTGATTTGTAGGTTCTCACCCTATCTTCACTGTTTATGATTATTGATTTCAGTTGGGCATCAAGAGAGTTGACCCCGAAGAACCATCTTAAAACAGATTCTACTCTAAATATTTGTTTGCACAACTGATTTCTGTATGAACTAGAGGATGTATATATGAATGTTCTATCACAAATTTAGATTAATTCATTTAGTTTTAGATCATAAACTTTTTATTAGATTACAACTTCTGAACTAACAAAGAATATCTATTATTGTGTGGTCTGGCCTCTAAGTATTTTAATAAAATTATCATCAAAATATATTCTTTTATAATTCACTAATTAATATACCATTGGTTTATGTCCATTGACTCAATTGTTTCTTCATGAAGATTACAGTACCTCTACCATCTTAGTACTCCACAAGCCTAAGTTTCCAGTTAATTTTGGAATGCAAGAATTAGTATTTCTTCCATGATTACTTTAAACCTGTAGTCCTATTGCCCCCTTCATTCTGCTTGCAAGACTGATGATATACAAAACCTGTGAGATAGTCCCTGATATTTTCATTCACATCTCCCTCTTCTTTTTCCCAGAGTTGCTTAACCAATAAACTTCTTCAAATTAATTTCATGCTTCCTTTGAAAATACTGATGGACACCAAACTTTCCTCATGGCTTTTTTCATCTCTGAATTTCTCAGAGAATAGATTAAGGAATTGAACAAAGGAGCAATGATGGTGTAAAACATAGCAAATATTTTGTCCTCAGGAAAAGTAATAAGTGGCCTAAGGTACATAAAGACTACAGGCCCAAAATATAGATGACCACAGTGATATGAGACCAACAGGTAGAGAGAGCTTTGCGTCTTCCTTCAGCTGAGAGATTTCTTAAAGTGAACAATACCATAAGAAACAGATAAGACAATAAAGGTAACTAATGTGACCATTCCTGAAAGGGCAATCACAAGGACACTAGTGATGTAAGTATCAGTACAGGCCACTTTAAGCAAAGGAAAAATATCACAAAAGTAGTGATCAATTTCATTAGGACCATAGAAGGGCAAACCAATTGCAGTAGAAAATAAAGGAAAGGCATGAATGAATAAAGGCAACCAGCCCAAGCAGCTAAGACTAGGAGATTGCATCCTGTCCTGTTCATGATAATCACGTAGTGGAGAGGTTTGCAGATGGCAGCATAGCGATCAAAGGCCATGGCGGTGAGAATGAAGATCTCAATGCCTCCAAAGAAGTGCATTGTAAAGACCTGTAACATGCAATTGTCATAGGAGATGGTTTTCCTTTCCACTAGCAAGTCACCAATTAACTTGGGTGTAACTGTAGAGGTGTAGCAGATGTCTATTAAGGATAAGTGTATAAGGAAATAGTACATTGGTTGGTGAAAAAGAGGGCTGCATCGAATGGAGATAAGGATCAGAAGATTTCCTGCCAACAGAGCAACATAACAGAGTAAGAAAATGACAAAACAAAATATCTGTATGCTCTGGTCATTTGAAAGTCCTAGAAGTATGAATTCGGAGATGTTTCTCTGGCTTGTCATATATTTACTTTGGCGTATGCTTCCACAGGGACTTAGGTTTCTGAAAGAAAGAACACATAACCAAAGGTGAAAATTAACTATATAAACACAATAACGTAAAATTTATTAAAACTAATATTGACATAAAGATTAATTTTTCTTGATTTATTGAATTAAGCTGATTCTCTTTATTTTGTCTTTTATAAATCTAGCATGACATAATTTCATAATGGCAATCATGAGAATAATTACATATTTTATTCACTGTTACTAGTACTTTTTAAAAAATTTAAATATTATTTTGATAATACATTTTATGACTATTAATGACATATTTAGATAAAAGACCTGCTAATTATATGAGTTAGTCTTAAACAAGAAAAGATTTTGTCCATATTTTCCAGTTCTTATACCTTACAAATAAAATAAATGATCCTCCTTTAAAATTACCTGAGAAAATATTCTTAATGTTCTGGGAATGAATCCTGAAGAAATGCACATTTGTTTAAAGATCCAGTTTGAACTACTGAACTTTGATTTCTGTAGAGCATACTATATTTTCCTACATGGTCAAATATTGTCAATGGATCATCTTAAACCAATGGAATTTCACTTACATTAAAAGGCAAAGTATTTGAAAACAAGACAGCAAAAGAAAGAATATCAATTAATGACTGAAATTTTTAGAAATATTCAGGAAGCCCATTAATTTGTCAAATTTTTATTTTATGAGTTAAATACAATTTAAAAAATACATAGGATCATTGAAGTTTGTGATAGCAATTGATCAAGGAAAGATAAGATTTTGAATTGCCCAAATATATTTGAATTATGCATGAGTCATGGCTCTTACTGAAAATTTCATTCTTTAGTTACAATGTGAAAAATCAAATGCCAATTAAAGGAAATAAAGGTGAAAGCAACTTGAAGACAAACTTTGTGGTAAGTAGCACTTGGTAGTATTTGTTGCAATAATGACTAAATGTAATATTCAGGAAATCACATCTTTGTAACATTTATCTTAAGACATTTAATCGGGGCAAAATGAGTGTAGGATAATGAAAAAACATCTAGAAAAACTATTTTACCCACTAAGGAGGAAATATCTGATCCTAGTGGGTTTGCAAGAACTAACACATCTTCTACCTTAGTCTGATTCTGAAGTGACAGACTTATCTGACCATCAGGTGTTTATTTTAAAAATAAGAAATGTGGGCACCTGTGTGGCTCAATCCATTGAGCAGCTGCCTTTGGCTCGGGTCTTCATCCTGGGGTCCGGGGATCAAGTCCCAAGGTGGGCTCCCTACTTGGCTAGGAGTCTGCTTCTCCCTCTACTACTTCCCCCTCCTCATGCTCTCTCACATGCTCTCCCTCTCTCAAACAAAATTAAAAAAAAAGAATAAAAAATTGTAAATCATGTTGCAATATTATTTAGCAACCATCATCTGGAGTGACTCACAAATTTAATATCAATGTTATTGATAGGCGTTAAGAAGATTTTACAAGGCAAATAATTGACAGCTATGACATTTTTAGAATGCTCTCTACCTTACCACATCAATTCTATTTTAAATTACTACTCGCAATTCTAACCTCATAAAAGTAGAAATTTTCAATTTGTTCCTACTTTGCTTTCAGAATCCTAACAAGGCTTCCTATCCTCCATTATATAAAAAATAAAATAATTACATCACTACTTATATCATAGAGTGTTCAGCAATTAACAGTAACTAAAGAATCTGAGAAGTTTTAGGAGCATGAGGATCATTGACTTATCTTCTGTTCATTACAACTGGTACTGGTATGTGTTCATGAGTTAGAAACAATGTTAATTCTTAAGATATACCTAATTACTATAACAAACTGATTTATATGTAAGTAATTTTTCTCTGAGCCTAAAAAGAAGAGACATTAAGAGAATCCTAGTAATTTCTCTGATTTGAAAAGGAATACACTGTATATATTAAAAGACAGGAATTCTGATTCTTCCTCAATCTGGGGCTATCTTTCATGGGAGAGAACTGATAGGAATGTCATAAAGGAGAGCATGAAAGAACTCTTTTGGTTCCTCATCTGAGCAGAAAGGAATATGCAAGACAACGGGTTAACAGACAACCCATCTGTCTTTTGAGTATTTATGTTAGTAAAGAGGTAGGGAATATTTAATATACACACATATTATAGAATTCTCTGATTTTAAAACATTTGAAATAATTTGCCTTCAGTTTTACAAAGACAAATATTCCTAATCAAGATTCCTGCTTGTTGGGACACCTGCGTGGCTCAGCAGTTGAGCGTTCTGCCTTTGGCTCAGGTCCTTATTTCGGTCCGAGATTGAGTTCCCAATTGAGCTCCCTGAGAGGACTGTGCTTCTCCCTCTGCTTGTTTCTGCCTCTCTCTGTGTGTGTGTGTGTCTCTTATGAATAAATAAATAAATCTTAGAAGAAAAAAAAAAAAACACGATCCTGCTTGTCTTCCTAATCATCATTAGGATTTTATCTCCAATAGCTCAAAACCTCATCCTGTATTCTGAGGGACCTTGCTCTGTGATCAGTGCTGTTTGTAGAGGTAAAGGGGAAGAGGAAAGAGTCAGTTGATGAGAATTATTGTCATAAAACAATATAGTGATACTGAGGAATCCTCCCATGAGAAAAGTGAAGTCACAGTTGGTGAGGTAAGAACTTCAGGGAACCATGAACAAAAGATTGAAACAATAGCAACACAGAAAGGTGCAAAACATTGAGACATCTCAAATAAACTGGCCAATGTGATCCATGAGTGAATTGCTTAATCTCTTTGGGCCTCATGGTACTCATTTCACAATTAAGATACCATTACAAAATTCAGAATTTTAATGAGGGATACATGAGGTAATATGAAATAGCCAGTGACATGTATCGTTTAAAGCTGTCATTTTTCTTTTACCGTCTTTCCTCTTTGAATGACTAGTTTAAGACCACAGATCGTCATGCGTGCACACACAACCAATGGAAAAATAAAGGAAATTAAAAAGAACATTCATAACATGGATTTAGCAAGTATGATAATGATAAACTCCCATTTCAGCAATCTGTTACTGAAAGTGTGTTAATGTCATAATCAATTGGTTATTGTAGCATTTTTCTTGACACTAATCACTAGTCTAATGTTTTCCTCTACAAAAAGCTATTCAAAGGATTACTTTGGTTTTTGGTATTGTTGAATACAAATTATGTATGTCTTTTGAATTACAGTATTCATAAAGAAGTTCTTATATTTGAATAAAAGTTTCTACCACACATTCAAACTTTCTTAGTGTAACAGAAGGTGGGATGCTATAAATTTACCGTAGTTGGCTCAAATGAAACTACTCTATTTTAGGATGACAGATGTTTTGAAATAATAAGAAATTCTTTGTCATTGGACATATTCAAGCATAAAGTCTGTTTCTTAATAATAATAATACGGAGCACTGCCTGTAAGCAAGATTCGGGGTCACAATGAAATTCAATGTCAATTTGAACATGTTTCAACTAACTCTACTGTTTTGCTCTCCAAAAAGGGGAATTTTGCTTAAAGCTAATGTCCCATTAAAACTGAAGTAAGCTAAAACATTTGTATAGTAATCAAATTGTCATATGCTGCAGGAGAAGTTGTAGCCTTTAGGATGAATTTATATACAATAATTGTAAAGAACACACAATTAGCCTAGCACACGTGGGGTGGTACCCTTCCCAAACCAAGGTGACAAGGGGTAATCCATTAACCATAAGATCTCAATGTCTGTCCGGTTAGTTTGGGGCTGCATTCAGTCCTCAGATATTCACTCTGCCACTTTGTCTCTAGTCAAAACCTGGAATAAAAGAAGGCAATTGCAAAGCCAGAATTCAAACACATTCAGATTAATTCTCTACAAATACTTTGAAAGTTTCAACATGTCTTAAACCTTCTAGTTTACAAGGGAAGTGGACTTTAAGTATTCACTTAAACTCAGTGATGAGAGAAGTGGATCTTCATCCCACAGGAAAGAAGGCTGGGAATTTTTAGAGTTGATTTAACTCCTTAAAAATAGCTCAGAAGAAAAAAAATAAGCAAAATGTGTTTTTATATGCCTGCAAAAGCTAACACAAGTACTTAGGTTTTAGGAATCATCCACTTATTTTATGCCTATGCCTAAAGACAATTCATTCAGAGGGACAAATGAATGAAATGAAATCAGATGGCTTAAGTTCTCCAACTTTGTTCTTTTTTAAAGTTGTGGGACCCAGTTTAAGGCCCTTTCATTTCCATATAAGTTTTAAATCAATTTTGAAAATTTTTAAAGATGTGCATATAATTTTGTTTTTGAAAATGCTTGACTCTGGAGGTTCCTTTGGGGAGAATTCACATCTTAAAAACGTTGAGTCATCTGTCCATGAACACAGTGTATTTTCTGTGTTAAGGTGTTTATATTCTCTTAACAAATATTTGGCTTTCAGAGAAAATGTATGCCTTATATCTTGCTATAGTCATCCTTAATTATTTTATAATTTTATAAGATTATGATATTACAAACGGGATTTTTAAAATATAATTTTTATTTGTTAGTTACTAGTATATGCTATGTAATTAATTTTTAAATATTGATATTGTCAGGTTTAATCAGATCGGTAGTGAAATGGAATAGAAAGGCCAGGCAAAAGTTGGTCGAAACAGGCTTTTAATGGGACACGCTCTCAGGTGAGGTTCCACAGCCCACAGGGGAGGGGGAGAGCGAGAGAGCAAGGAAGTTGCGGGCCAGGGAAGTCGCGCCCAAGCAAACTGCAGGGGGTCTATAAAGAGTTTTCGGTGGGAAGATGGGAGCAGGGCAGCATTCCTATTAGGGCAAAGGTTACAGGTCTTTGTGTGCTAAGGTAGGGCAGCAAAGTGGTGTTAGTGGGAAGATGGGGGTAGGGCGGCGTTCCAGTTAGGGCAAGGGTTACAGGTCTTTGTCTGTTAAGTTAGGGTAGGGCGGCAAGGTGGCCTTTTTGGGAAGTTGCTGGCCTGGGGTCGGCCGTTTTTGAGGTCCCCAGTCTTGCCAGCCCAACATTCCGATCTTTTTGTTATGTTATAATTGGGCAAAGATTCAGATCTTGCTGCTTCCTGCTGATATAGGGCTTAGTGGGGCCTGTCGGAGGTGGGCAGGCGAGTGTAGGGGTGTAAAAGAAGTTGATTGACTGATACCCGAGATATTTTGCAGATTCATTCCTTGATGAATCGGAGAAAGCAGGGGCCACCATTAATAGTATGCCAATGATTAGGAGTGGTCTTAGAGAGGGGGGAGCCATGTGGTTAGTGGGGTCTGCCACCATCGGGGTGTAGATGGGTTGAGAGGGTGATATTGTTTTTGGAGAGACTCACGAACTTTGGCGAGGATGTGGAGATTGGTTTCAACTACACCTGTTTCGTTGATATGGTAGCAGCAATCTTCATTGAAAGACATACAAGTTCCTCCTTTCTCGGCTGTGAGGAGGTCCAAAGCACTTCGGTTCTGAAGAGCTACCTGGGCCACCGAGGTTATTTGGCATTGTAGGGAAGCAAAAGACTCTGCCAAAGCCTCTATAGCCATTTGAAGCCTCTCAGATAGGTCCTTGGAGGAATCTACAGAGTGGATTAAGGCCCCCGTATCCAACCTTGTGGCCACCAGGGTTGAGGCCAGAGAGACCCTGACAACCAGTGGGAGAAAGATCACTCGTTTCTGCTTTTCCAGGGAGCTGATGAGGAGGGCTACTTCTGCCTGACTATAGATAGTTAATCATGGAACTAGTGAGACAGGCAGACAAGAGCAAGGCAGAGGTATTGGGAAATTTAGATAGGGTGCCGCTGGACCAAAAGAAATGGCCAATAGGAGCATGAGGAGAGGTGATGTTTGACCAGGTAATGTTGCAAAGGGATGAGTTAGGGATGGAATAACGGAAGGGCAATTGATGGTTGAGAGGGTCAGGAAATAGGGGAACATTAGTGAGAGAGAGATAAGGCACTGGAGGTGTGGGTGAATGCACTGGGGAGGGGAATGGCCATAAGGGGAGTTTTGCCTAAAGCGGCACAGATAAAACAGTGGGACAGATTGCCCATGCAGGAATTGCTGGCAAGGGAAGGGCCTTGTTGGATAAGTTTTATCCAGAAGGGGCCCTGGTCCTGAGCTGGGCTAGCCTGTAGGTGGGTTCTCCTGGAGTAGGGGTGACTGAATCCACATGGGCCCGCAGGAGGGCTCTTAGAAGAATTAGGTAAGGTAGGTAAGATAGGAGAAGAGGAGGTGATGATGGAAGATTTTAAGTGAACAGGAAGGGCCGCCCCATAGAGAAGCTCAAAGGGACTTAGAACCTATGGTCCTCTAGGGGTAGCTCTGAGTCTTGTTAAAGCCAGTGGGAGGAGGGTTGTCCAGAACAGGCGGGTTTCAAGGGTAAGTTTGGTGAGATGTTCCTTGAGAAGGACGTTGGCACACTCTAACTTACCCGAAGACTGGGGGTGATATGGGATATGGAGTTTCCAGGTAATATTTGGGCTCCCGGAAACCTGCTGGGTGAGGCTGGAGATGGAAGCCAGGCCGTTGTCAAATTGTAGGATCTGCAGGAGGCTGAATCTCGGAATGATGTGTTCGATAAGTATGGTGGCCACCACATCTACCATCTCCCGAGCTGTGGGGAAAGCCTCTATCCACCCTGTAAAGGTGTCCACTAAGGTTAATAGGTAGCAAAAGGATTTATGGCACAGCATGTGGGAAAAGTCAATCTGCCAGTCCTTGCCAGATTGGTAGCCATGATTGGAGCTGGTGATTGGGTCCTGGCCTGCGAATTCCCCCTTGAGCATTTACAGTGGAGCAGGTTTTGCAAGACTAATGCACCTCTCCAATTACCTTTCAGAAATGTGGATAGTGGAAAAGGGGTTCTGGGAATTGGTGTAAGGCCTTGGGACCAATGTGTAGGGATTGATGTATGTCTGAAATGATCATAGGCGCTAAGTGGTTTGGAAGAGCGAGTTTCTTTTGAATGAAGATCCGGTCTTTTCCCCCGGCTATTCTTCCCATCTTTTTTAGTGTCTGAGTTTCCTTGTCTGTGTAAAAGTGGGAATGTGGTGTGTTGAGGAAGAGGAGGGGAGCTGGTGAGGAGCCTAAGGCAGTGGCTCGAGCAATTGAGTCGGCTTTGTTGTTGGCCCGGGACACCAGGTCTTTGGAGGATTGATGTCTGTGACAGTGGACAATGGCTACTTCAGTGGGAAGGCTGAGGGCCTCTAGTAGTTTTGAAATGAGGGGCCCATAGATTATGGGGGTTCCCTTGGTTGTAAGAAACCTTTGTTCTTGCCAGAGGACAGAATGTGTATGTGTGATGAGGGAGGCATATTTGGAGTCAGTGTATATGGTAACTCATTGCCCTTTGGACAGGTGAAGAGCCCTGGTGAGAGCTCTAAGTTCTGCCTTCCGAGAGCTTGTCCCAAGGGGGAGGGAACTGCCTCCAGGATGGCATCGAGGGTAACAACGGCCTATGCTGCATGTCTCTGGCCACAAAGAGGATTCGGTCAGGGTTAGGGAGGGGCTGATTTGAAAGTCCTGGATGTGGGGGAGTCAGCTCTTCCAGGAGATGAGAGCAGGAATGGGATAGTTCAGGGTTAGTAGAGGAGGGAAGTAGGAGGGTAGCAGGATTTAAACGAGGAGAAGTTGATAGATAGATGTCAGGATTTTCGATGAAGAGGAGGGGAGTAGAAAGAGTGGGTGAGGGAGAAAGACGAATGGTGGCCTTGAGGTTGTATAGGATATCCTGGCCGAGGAGAGGAGCTGGGCAGGAAGGAATTATAAGGAAGGAGTGTGGGGAGGAGAACCCATCCAGGCTGCAAGAGAGGAGTTGGGTAGTCCATGGAATAGAGGAGGTACCATCAATTCCCATCACCACTACTGGAGAGGGAACGCTGGCCCCCGAGTAGGAAGGCAGAATGGAGTCAGTAGCCCCTGTGTCCAACAGGAAAGTGATGGACTTACCCACTACCTGGAACAGGACCCTGGGCTCAGGCTGAGTTAGGTGTCCAAGTCTGGGCCCCTTCAGTCATCGTCCAATCTGAGTAATTGGAAGGATGGACTTCCCGGGTGTGGGTTTCCTCTGTATGGAGTCACCGAGGATCCCTTGAGACCAGGGCAGGCGGATTTCCAGTATCCCATCATTCGACATTGAGGGCATGGCTGCATTGGCGATTGGGACATTGACAGGCCAGTGTCCCTCGGTGCCGCATCCAAAGCAAGCCCCAGGTGGGGTGCAGTTGGATCCCCCTTTCTGTGGGCTCCCGGAGCCCACCAGCCCCAGAGCTGCCAGCAAGGCTTGGGTCTGGAGTTGGACCTTCTGCTGGAACCAGGCCTGCCTCTTAAGTTTAGCCACTTCCTCTCGAGTGTTAAAGACTTTAAATGCCATTTTCACCAGGTCAGGAATGGGAGTTTGAGGACCCTTCTCAGTCTTCTTTAATATTTTTACAGATATCGGAGGAGGACTGAGTGATAAAATGGGTTGCCAGGACAGTAGCCCCGGCTGGGGAGACAGGCTCCAGGCAAGTGTACTGGGTTAAGGCCTCAGTGAGCCTAATAAGGAAAACTGCAGGCATCCGCGGCCCTCCTGGCCAGCCTGATAATCCCATCCGGGATCCACGGGTGGGAACTGAGCACTGATGGGCATAGCAGCTTCAGTTAAATGGACCTGGTCAGCGCGTTCTCAGGCAGCAGCCTTCCCTCTCCACTGGTGTAAGGGTGGTGGTCTGGACAACATGCAAATCATGCCAAGTCAAGTCCTATGCCTGGGCCAAATATTGGAATGCCTTGATATAGTTTCCTGCGATAGCGGACCAAGAGCCCAGCCGCTTTTTAATTTGGGAAATGTCTTGGAGAGAGAAAGGAGCGTGGCCCTGAACAACCCCTTCAGCTCCTGCCATCTCTCGCAGGGGGCAGGCCAGGTTAGGGGTGGAGGAGACCTTGTGGGATCTGGTGCGCTGGAGATCAGAGGGAGGTATAGGCTGAAGGTCGGGGGTCAGAAATGGGTAAAGAGGTATGTGGTTGGGAGACAGGAGGAGAAGGAGAGGGGGCAAGGGATTCCGGATAGGGAGGGGGGAGGGCTGGTAGCCACCTAGTAGGTGGATGGGCCAAGGTCTCAGGAGACTCCGAGGGAGGGGCAGGGGGAAAGGATTTTGGGGCTTTTAGAGCTGAGGGAATAGGTGAAAGGGAGGGAGGGAGCAGTGCCGGTGCCAAAGGACCTGAGTGGTTGAGCATTGGGAGCAGAGGGAGGAGCGAGAGCAGAGGTCCCAGGAAGCCTGCGCTGTGGGACCTCGGTCCACTTGCCCTGGTTAGAGATTGTCCAGGTCCATGAGAATTGGGTAGTCAAAAGTACCCTCAGGGGGCCATTGAGACTGATTGTCTAGGCGATATTGGGGCCAGGCCACTGTACAGTAATGAATGAGGTGGCGCCTTTTCAGGTCCTGGGAAAGGCCCAGAGTTTTGAAATTGGCCAGTAAAATGGAGTTTTTACCCAACAGAGTAAAAAACCAACAGAGTTTCGGGGTCAAATTTGGATTGGGCAGTTCCCATGATTCCCGCTGGGTAACCCAGAGACTGAAAACAGGCGTCCCCGTTTGCAGCTCAGGGTCACGGACAGAAACGGAGATCACCGTGAGGATGAAGGCGTCTCCTGATCCCCAGGGACCCGTGGAGAGCCACCTGGTGCCTCGGTGGAGGTGCCCTGGCGCGGCCAGGGCTTCAGGCAGGACCACCCAGAGGGAGACACGGAATGGGGGACTTACCCGGTGTTTCCAGATACTGGGTTCAGTTAAGGTCCTGGTGGTGAGAGGAGAGAGGCTCCCCACCAGCGTGGGGCCTCGATCTCCTGGGTCTCAGCTGAGGTCCTGCTGGCGAGAGGAGAGAGGCCCTCTCCTGGAGCGATCCTTAAATCTCCTCCCGGGTTTCGGCACCAAATGTCAGGTTTAATCGAATCGGTAGTGTAATGGAATAGAGAGGCCAGGCAAAAGTTGGTTGAAACAGGCTTTTAATAGGACACCCTCTCGGTGGAGGTTCCACAGCCTGCAGGGGAGGGAGAGAGCAAGAGAGCAGGGAAGTCTAGGGCCGAGGAAGTCATGCCCAAGCAAACTGCTGGGGAGTCCATAAAGAGTTTTCAGTGGGAAGATGGGAGCAGGCCAACATTCCGATTAGGGCAAGGGTTACAGGTCTTTGTGTGCTAAGTTAGGGTAGGGTGGCAAGCGGCCTTATTGGGAGGTTGCTGGCTTGGGTTTGGCCGTTTTGAGGTCCCCAGGCTCGCCAGCCCAACAGATATTATATCCTGCAATCATGCTAAATTCACATTAAAATGTAGAAGAACTAAAACTGTCCACAATGACAGTGAAGTGATTGAAAGGTCTAAGGAAGGTTCAGAGAAGCTAGTACAATTGATAAGTCTCAAAGATGTGTTAGACTAGTACATTCAGTGCAGAACATTTGCTTCTGTTCTTTTTAAAAGAGTTTGTATAAAATGAATATTACTGTTTTCTTTAAAGTTTGAAGCTATGAAGCTATGAAGTTTGAAGCTATGTGGACAGGGCGTAGGGAGACAAAACAATATACTAAGTTTCTTTGAGAAATACAAACTATTGAGAGTATCTTATTTTATTTTACATATTTATTTATTATGTATTTGATTGGGAGAGGGAGAGAGAGAATCCCAAGCAGTTCCACACTTGTAAGCCTGATATCGTGACCTGAGTTGAAATCAAGACTTGGATGCTTAATCAACTGAGCCACTCAGGTGCCCCAAATATCTATTATTTTTTAATGTGCTTGGGTAATTAATACTAAAGGATTTGCCCACCTATCTAAATTGTTGAATATATTGATATTGTTATGATCACTATATTCCTTTATTATACATCTAAAATCTGTAGAATGTGTAGTGATACTGCCTCTATCATGAAAAATAAGTGTTTAGTGATCAATGGTCTACAAATATCCTAGAAAGTATATCTCGAAATATAGAAGTAAATTAAGACCAAATATGAAAACAGGACATATTAGATTATAAATTTATTTACTAGTTATAATAGGAATGAAGTCAAGGATATAGCTAGCAGCCTTAAATAGAGAATTAAAAAAAGAAAATATATGGGATGGAAACTATCTCTTCTCCCTTCTCCCTTCTGGATCTAATGTAGATCTCCCTTGGCTGATCTAATAATTAAATTGACACAGAACAGATTAAAAAGAAATTTAATTTTGTACATATAGGAATCCCAATTAAAATCCCTGAGAGTCAGGCAATTAAAATTTGTGCAGTCTTGAGCTCAGGAGAAGGGATTGGGCTCTAGAGCTTCAAAGGCAAAGAAGACAATTCACAAGAAGATAGAAGAGCAAAAGTTTGGTAAACAGATGTTTGTCCTGCCAATCAGATAAGTCTTTCTGATGTAAAAAATGTGTGTCTATTGTTAGCTCTCTTCCTGATACAGCCCTCTACCTAAATTATCTTAGGCACTTCAAGGAGAGGTAAAACAACTCTACCTGAGTCTGTTGGACTTTGCTTGCCTTCAGCTCAAAATAGGCTACATGCTAAAGGTGCATATTCTGGGGTCACATATTCTGCTCCCCTTCAAAAACAAAAGTTGGTCCTCTAAAGAGATGAATAAAACCAAGAAAAACTTATCAATATCAATAGAGAGAATAAAAAGAGAGAGAAAGAAAAACAAATTACCAGTATCAGGACTGGAACTCTATATTGCTAGTGAAGTGCAAAATTGTACAAAAACATTGAAATATAGTTTGATAGTATCTACTTAAGCTACAATAAGACATTTTCCATCAATTCTAGGTTCAGATATTTGTTTAGAAATCCATGATATTGCATGACTAGTCCAAGTATCACCAGTTAAATATAGAGTTAGCATCATTAGATATGGAGTTATACCTGGTCTTAAGAGAAACAATGTGTCACATGACCTTATGGCTCAGACTTTTTTTTTTTTTTGCCAGATTTTGTTTGTAATAAATTTCAAAGAGCAGATGACCAATTATACTCAAATAGAGATGAGTCCTTGTAATTAAAATCAGCTTACAGAGCCATTTCAGAGTCAGTTCCAAAACCTCTAAGGCCAGACTTCTTGCAACCTGGATGGGGCACATGGGGCAGGAATCTTAGCAAACAGGACAGATCACGTGTTCTGCAGAGTTTAAGGTGCCAAGACCCAACTTGAAATTAGCCTACAAATTCTGTGTGAAACCTCTCAAGTTAGATTGAGACCTCAACTCAATTTTTTTTTGTTTTTTATGATTTGGGTGATTTGAATGGAGAGCCTGTGACAAGCAAATTTGAATAAACAATAAGAAGCAGTTTGATAAACAACGAATTACAAAGAGAGTGCTCCTGAAAAGTCTTAATACAGTTAGCAAAGATTTTGCAGTTGAAAGAAAAGGAATATGTTTAAGTAAAACATGGTGTATTGCCCGTCCTTATGTTTTAGGTATAGTTGTGATATGGACATATCATTAGAAATTTGTTAAATCATAAATTTATCATAGAATTTACAATTTCTGAAAGCCCAGAAATAAATGATACCAGTGAAAGAAACCATTACATTAAGTTTAAAATTTGGGATATAAAATAGTAACAAGTGTTTGGCAATCCAATCCAAAAGACCTCGCACATGGGATAGACCCTGGCAGAACTCGAGGATGGTTATTGAATGGGTCAGGCCATTGTGCAGGCCAAATAGTGGCTTCCAAGATTCTTCTTTCCTTCTAAGGAAAACATAACATTAATACACACCCCTGTTCCTCAGAAACAAGTACCACTCAAGCCCAAACTTGACTTCAGGACAAAATCAAGACCATCATCTCCATTTCCTCATCAATAGGTGGCCCCAGCTAAGCCGGAAACCAGACATCTGTGCTTCTTTTTAAAGTTACTAGTAAGAACAACAGTTACTGCTGCTCGTGGACAGGTAGGCAGCATAGTTTTTGAAAACCTGAAACTTGAAACTCAGAGAGCTTAGATACCCTTTCCTAGCCCTACTGGTTAACACGTCTGGGTAAGATACTTAAATCTTCTAAAATCCTAATAAAATAACAAAATGCGAGCACTTATAGAATCCTTACTACTGTTAAACCCGAAAATTCACCAGAGTCATTTAAAAGATCCAGCTGATTTTATTGAATGATTCATGAATCAGGCAGCTCCTACCTAGATAATAGAAAAGAGGTCTAGAGAACTGCAGAATAAGAAAAGGTTTTAAAAGCAGAGGAAACCATAAAAAAGGAAGAGTGCACTGTTTCAGGCAAAGTTGCCCTCCTAAGGGGGATGGATGGGGTCTATCATTAAATTTTGTACTGCTGACCAGGAAATTCCATAGTTGAAATACAGCCACAGAACAAATAGATTCTAGAGTGTGTTTGGAGAATGAAGGTGGACTCAGAATACCTGGATGAAAACATCTGAGCAAAGGGGCACACAGAGAGAAAAACAAAGAAAGAGGAAAAATAACTATCATGAGTCTGGTAGCCATGTGCCATGTTAAAACTTCACTTGTGTTAGCCAAAGTAACATTACATCTTTGGGAAGTACAATATCACACCATTTTATAGATATTTTTAAAAGGGAGACTCATAATATGAAAGCAAATTGCCAAGACCCAGAGATAAAAGTTAGTGGTCAGTATATACCCACTTCTCTCTGACCTCAATGCCTGTCATTGTAACACCACACACTCAACCAACATAGAGACTTCTGAGAATGGCAAATTAGACTCAAATGATTTATGGAATATTTCTGATAAAGAAGCAGGAAGGTTGGGTGGATTCCAAGGAAAATAGGATCCCTTACAGATTTGGGGGGAAAGGAGTGATATGATCAATCAGTGATGTACTCCAGAAGGACATTTCTTGCTTCCTCACATACAGATGGTCACACGTGGAACTATTTCGATCCATAGAGGTGACAGATTGCAATCTGATTCACAGTCACTTGCTTCTTTGGTTCACGTAACGTCAGTCAAAGGTAATTTAACCCAAGCGCCCAAAGAAAGCTTATATGCTTTGTATAATATCTCAAATAATACAGGCCTTTGGTATACAGGATTGAAAGTACAATGAATCCTACCTTATTTACATGAAATCTGATGTGTCATTGTAGACCACACATTCCCCATGGCAATTTTCATCTCTATCTTTCTCAAAATCCAGTTAAGTGGATTCAGCATGAGGGCGATCACAGTGTAAATATGGAGAGTTCCTCATCTCTGTTCTCACTCCCTGCAGGTAGAACCTAAGTACAGATACAGGGCATGAAGAATAAAACTACCACCATTACATGAGAGCTGCAGGTGGAGAGAGCTTTGCATTACCTGGTGGAATAGTGGGTCCTAAGATTATGTGATATGAATATGTAAGAAGCCACCAAGACAACAGAAAAGGCTGCCACCACCACCACCCTACCATCCCTGAAATAGCAATCACTAAGATAGTACAACACAGGTGTCTTTGCACACCAGTTTCAAAAGGGACTTTATATCACGTATGTAGTGATATTATCTGAGCAGAACTGCAGAATGGTAAACTGAGTAAATTTGGTAAAAGATAAACATTAAATAAGGGGTAAAGCTTGAACTTTTAAATCTGGCAATATTTTTGTTTTATTAGTAACTCGACCAACTAGTCATCTGGCCAGTTAGTCTCTGCTATAAAAACACAAATGAATTACATTTCCCTAGTCAATTTTTCCACCCTTCCTTCCTTCTGTATAGGGCCTTATATAATCATTATAATTTTAGTATTGCATTTATATGGACAAAACCATCCTTGTGTATTTTCATCATCATCCTATCCCGGTTACACAATTTCTTCTGTCTTTAGGATACTTGCTCTGGTTTCCAAGAAGTCATTTCTTTTTGTATCTCGTCAGACATTCAAATTAACAGATCACATCGAATTTTTTTTTCAGGTTCCTCTAGGAAATATTTCTCATGCATCTACTCTTCAGGTTATTTACAAAGATGATTTGTATTTCCACTCATTTCCATGACTTATGTCACGGGGTTTTTTGATTGAAGTTTTTGTTTGTTTGAGCTCTTATTTGCTTTTTGCTTATGTTTTACTTGTGAACATAAGAAAGTCTCTGGGTCTAATAAACAGAGACTTAATACTAATTTCTGGCATTTCATAGATAGCAGTTCCTTTATGGATTTTGTACGTGAGCCAACAGTACAAGAGCAGTGAGTGCATTTTTAATATCCTGAGTGACTGATTTCAATCAATTTTTACCAGTAATATATATATATATATATTTTTTAAAGATTTTATTTATTTATTCATGAGAAACACACAGAGAGAGGCAGAGACACAGGCAGAGGGAGAAGCAGGCTCCACGCAGGGAGCCCGACGGGGGACTTGATCCCGGGTCTCCAGAAACACGCCCTGGCTGAACGCAGTGCTCTACCGCTGAGCCACTGGGCTGCCGTACTAGTTTATTTTTTATTTCCGATGTGTAGCCAAGAGTTTAAAAACAGGGAATCGCTTTAAATCAGGTTCTATAATGCAAACTTCTTGATGTGAAATTCACTTCTAAATACCACTTGAGTTCACTTAGGTGAAGATCCTATCATGAACCAAAACTTGGTTATAAAATCATGGGTTTTAACTACTCCTTTGCCATCCAGAGTGTTTCATCATGTGGTCTAGCCACCAAACCTGACTTTTCTAATACAATTATTATTAGAATTTTCTTTTCTACATCATAATTCACAGCTCATATGGCATTGTCTTAACTGCACATATAACTCTTTATGCATGTAAACTCGCTCATGCCACCTCAAAATCCACAAAATTAACTATGTTTTAAGCTTATGTTTGTATGGTTGAATTAATATTTCTTTGAGTTATTATGAAACTCTAAGTCCTAAATTCTGTCACTCATAACATGATACCAGTATGAGAATTGCCCTGTCAGATGGTTTCCTCCCTCCCCTATCCGCATGTAGCTGCCCCTCTCTTTTGCTAAAATGATGTTGAGCTCTCATGTTTGACACCAAAATTTTCTCATGGCATTTTTCATCTCTGAATTTCTCAGAGTATAGATTAAGGGATTGAACATAGGAGCAATGATGGTGTAAAACAGAGCAAATATTTTATCCTCAGGGAAATTGGTTGGAGGTCTAAGGTAGGCAAAGATGGAAGGCCCAAAAAATAAAACTATAACTGTGATGTGAGATCCACAGGTAGAGAGGGCTTTGCGTCTTCCTTCCGCTGAGTGATTTCTTAAAGTGAATAATATAATGACATAAGAAAAAAATAAAACCACAAATGTCACCAAGGTAACCATTCCCGAATTGGCAACCATAAGGACACCAGTGATGTAGGTATCAGTGCAGGCAACCTTTAGCAAAGGAAATATATCACAGAAATAGTGATCAATCTCATTAGGCCCACAGAAGGGCAACCTGATTACCATACAAAATTGAGGAAAGGAGTGGACAGCCCCACCAGCCCAAGCAGCTAAGACTAGGAGATTACACCTTGTCCTGTTCATGATAAGCAGGTAGTGGAGAGGTTTGCAGATGGCAGCATAGCGATCAAAGGCCATGACTGTAAGGATTAAAACCTCAATCGTTCCAAAGAAGTGCATGGCAAAGACCTGTAACATACAATTACCATAGGAGATGGCTTTTCTTTCCACTAGCAGGTCAGCAATTAATTTGGGTGTAACGCTAGAGGTATAGCAGATGTCCAAAGTGGATAAGTGGCTGAGGAAGTAGTACATCGGTTGGTGAAAAAGAGGGCTGCATCGAATAGAGACAAGGATCAGAAGGTTTCCTACCAAGAGAGCAGCATAACAGAATAAGAAGAGCACAAAGCAAAATATTTGCATGTTCTGGTCATGCGAAAGTCCCAAAAGAATGAATTCTGAGACATTCCTCTGGCTCTCCATGTGTTTTGGACGGGCATATATTGTAAACAGATGGGTTCAGTATCTGAAAAGAAAGAAACCATGAATCTATACAAAATTAGCATCATGAGAACAATACCATAAAATTGACCAAAAAGCAGATTGATGTTATTGAATAAGTAATATTAATTATTCCTGACACTGAGAGTTATGCTGCTTTTTTATATTTCTCATTTTTGAAATCTATTGTAAATAATTCTATAACATGAATAATAGGGTAGATTTTCAACATTACCATTAATGATTCAGGGATATTTAAATGTTAGTTTGCTGTTAAAGAAGCAATTTTATTATTGTCAGTTATACTATTAGATAACAAAATGAATATAATTTACATGATTTTTTAAAAATAAACATGTGCGTTATAATGTGCACTCTGAGATGATGACCTGGGCTGAAATCGAGTTGGATGCTTAACTAAACGAGCCACCCAGGCGCTCCACAAACTGATATTTTTAAATAAATTATCTATCCTGAAAACACAGTCCCGAATAAAACAGAATTTGTCCAGATCATCCTGAAAGAAGAACAGGAGAGAGCCCTGTGTCAGGCATGGAACCTGCTTAAGATTCTCTCCCTCAGCTTCTGCCCCACTCCCTCTTCTCTCTCTCTAAAAAAAACCTAAAAACTAAAGATAATCTTTCTTGCCCTGTGGACAAAAATAAATTGTACATATTTAACTAAAATAGGTTCAGGCACATTAAAAGCAAAGAATGCTTGAAAATTATGCAGCAAATAGACTGTCAAAGGATTTAAGTTGTAAAAAAAAAAAGAGCCAATTTATTCATTTATCTGATTTACAGATTACAAACTAAACGAAAATTAAAATAAAATAATATAATTTTGTGATAGCAAGTGTAAATGAAAAATAAAAAAGAAATTACCCAAGAATATTTGCATTTCAGGACTTTTCCTAGGATTTTCAGTTTCTATACATAGTCTAGGCATAAAATCCAACCAAAGAAGCTGTTATAGAGTGTAATTCCAAGGGAGATTTGTCTCAGCACTGAGACTCAAACCCCTGATTTTCAAAAAGAGATTCAGATAAAGGCAATCTAAGTAGTTTTTAGCATCAGAATGTAAAATCATGTGGAGGACAGATATCTTGATTCCCACCCAGTCTGAGGGCTGCATCCCATTCTTGTGAGCAAAGAACAAAGGTGGGGTATCCGGGAGGCCTGCAGGGAGAAGAGGCATATTGATTCTCATCCCAATTTAAAAAAAAAAGTATACAAGGTGACAGATTACCAATTACCTAATCTATGTTTATGAATACTTGGGGGGATATATTTTGCAGTTCATATAAATATATGGTCCAGCATTCTTGATTCCAAATAATTTTGAAATAATTTTAAATGGGTTTTAGCAAACTGAGCTTTCGTTCAGGTAAGATTGTGTCTCAATGTCTGGATTATCAGAGATGTTCCACCCACAATAGCTCTTAAATATTTATCCTGATTTATGAAGGGACATGTTATCATGATCACTGCTGTTTGCTGAAGTAAAAGGAAGATGTGAGTGCAGTCCAGTGAGAAAATTATTGTCCTTGAAACACATACTATATTCTTGATGACATGTTCTCAATTTGTCAAATAATTGAAATCATAAGTGATGAAAGGAAAAAATATTCATTCCCTGGTTGGAAACACAGAACAAAAGAGACGTAGACACACAACGAAGGATAATTTCTGAATGGAGAACGGTTTTGATTCAGATTGTGTTTCTATAGCAGTAACAATGTGAATATAAAAAGAAAACCAGTTACCTAAATGTTCCTACTAGTCAGAGGTTTGATATTAAGTCAACTGTGTCCTTATATTTGCTTTATTCCATTTTAGTTATGGTTATTTACAATTGATGTGTACAGTTTAAAATCAGACTAATCTGGCCAATATTCTATGAGAAGTCGATCAACAATTATAAGCAAAGACACTATTCAAACATTTTCCTCACTTACCTTATTGTCTGCCTTCCCTATATCCAATAACTTTTAATAAGACCTCAGTACACAAAATTAATTTTCCCCTTCCATAACATTTATGAATGTTGAGGTTATTGCTGACCTCTTAAAACTTCATTGTCCACATTTATAGAATCCATAAACTATTACATAATCCAGAAATATATTGAGGAATAAAAAAAAATAATGTAAACCACCCCAGTGTCATTCAAGGTTCAAATCCGCACATTAGTTTCCTTTTTTACCTTTTGGAGTCAACAGTCTCTGAAATTGCCACGGGCACATATATAGCCAGCCTCACAAGGAAAAAAAATCCTCCCACAAAATATCACAACACATATTAAAGAGGATGACCGTGATAAATTTCAATTTGGAACAATCAGTTAGTAAAGAGAAATAGAATTACTCTAAAACATTGGTTGTTTTTGGCATTTCTTAATACTAATAACCTAGCCTGCCATTTCCCTGCACTGTAAAGATACAAATTATTACTTTATTTCTTTGGTTGCACTACATAATCATGCTGCATTGACTTTTGATTGTGCTATTTAAACAATAAGAATAATTGTTCTTATAGTTAAAGTAGAGTTTCCACAATGAGTTCAAATTTTCACCTAATGATATCAGAATACGGCCCACTATAAAGTTACCTTAATTCAGTCAGATAAATCCAGTCCATTTTAGGATGACAAGATTTTTTGAAAGTTAGTAAGTTATTCATCATTGGGACATGCAATCATAAACTGGGCTATTCATAAGAGAATATGGAGAAAAATGTAAAAGCAACCAAAAAGGAACTCAATAAAGTTCACTGAAACTTAAAGATTTCATTAACCTCAACTCTACTGTTCTCATTCTCAAGTGGAATTCTCCTCATAATAATGTATAATAAGACTACTGTTGGTTAAATTGTTTTTGTAGTAGTCAAACTAACTTATGCTGCTACAGAAAATAAAGCCTACGAGTGAGATTAAATGGAATAAATTTAAGTAACAGATAACCAATCCAAAGCAGCACAGTTTGGTGGAGCATTGTCCAATGAAAGTGCCATGGTTAATTCACCGATCATTAGCTTTCAGTCTCTGTAAGAAGAGTTTTAGATCAAATCAGGAGGGCTCCCTCCTGAGGTACTCACTCTGCCGATTCTTCTCCAGTATCTAAAGATGAAATAAAATGTAGAGATTATAAACCAATTATTTAGACACATTTAGGTTGATTCTCTAAAATTATTTAAAGAATATCAACATGTCTTAGGACATTTTATATATATGCAAGGAGAGTAGAACTAAAACATCCATTGACCATCAGGAATGTAAGAAGTGGATTTTCAGACTTCAAAAAATTTTTAAGTATTTTGAGATTCTTGCAAAAACAAATATACATTTTAAGTTCTAGGAGTTATTTATTTTGTGCATAACTCTAAAGGGAAAATTGATTCAAAAGAGCATATTATAACATATGACAACACAAGAATTAATAGGTATTTGCAACTCTGAAAAATTATCTCCCAGAGGCATTTCTGAACAGAACGTCATCCAAGGCTCTGAGTTGCTCTCCATGGTACTGACCCTGGTGCCTGTGGGCATTTTCTGGATATAACTTTACTTATCTGTGTGCTAGCCTGTGTCAAGAAGTTTCTCTGGAGGCTCCACAAGCCGACCTTGGGCTCATCTTGCTTTCTGAAGAAAAAATCATATTGCATGAAATAGTATTAGGGTAGTGCTAAGAAAGAATTCACTGAAAATCAAAACATACAACGATTTGGGATCCCTGAGTGTGGCTCAGTGGTTGATGAGCATCTGCCTTCATTTCTGGGCATGATTCTGGGATCCTGGGATGGAGTCCTGCATTGGGTTCCCTGCAGGGAGCCTGTTTCTCCTTCTGCTTATGTCTCTGTCTCTCTCTGTGTCTCTCATGCATTAAAAAATAATAACAATAATAATATGAAAATTTATGTGGGCCATTAGAATTGCAATTTCAAAGATACAGACTCAAGTAGAAATCTAAAGTGTGTTCCCAGGAAGACAAAGTGAAGCAGAGTCATATAGCTGAAAGGCTGTGAGTGTAATTCTCATTCAGGTTCTCAATGCAAAACAGAGGTTGGAATTAGGGCAGCTGGGATTGGTTGGGCTAAATGAGGGATTAGAGCTCCTTTAGAAGTAAAGAATGCAGATGATTGAGGGGTCATGGTGAGGAAGAAGTTAAGTCCAGGCTGAGGGCTTGCAGCTCTCTGAAAATTTCAAAAATCTTCATGGTTTCTTCAATGAGGACGTGCATAAATTCTTCCTCACTTATGGCTTCCTGATCTTATTTTTAAAGAAAGACTCTCTTAAGTAGGCTTTCTTGCTCCAGTTGGAAATTTACTTTTACAGTAGTTTAGATAAATCTGAGATGGGAAACTCAGATTTTTTTGGTTTTTCAGAACCAAGCAGATGCAGTACAGTCCAATATGCATCATTATCTACAGTAACCTGCATCAGTAGAGTACATAGATGGATAGAATAGTGACCTACAATATCAGGACTGGAACTTGGGTTATTTATTGTCATGGATTAACAATGAGGAAATAAATGGTAGGGGAATGGAGGGCAGAAGAAAAGGAATGGTAAAAGAATAAACAACATGTTCTTTATACACGCTAGGTTAAAAAAGTTATATTGTCAGGTGAGAATATAATAAAATATGGGGGGGGAACAGAACTCAATGCAAAATTTATTCTGTTTACCATTTGGCTTAGTCCCATGTGATTTCATTTCTGCAGGTTATTTGGCTGAGCCCAAAATGTGCACACTGACATTCAGTGAACCAATATTCTTCCATTATGCACAGATCCATATATTAACAATTTCCTTTATACACATTAAACTTTAGATTAATTGTTATAGGATCTTAACCACTGCAAAATAATGATAACAACCACAATAACAACAATTTATTGAGAAATTATTTTGTGTCTTAGGGTCATCATATAATTTCATCTCACAATAGTGCATATTGTAAGATAAATAATGTTAGTTCCATTGTTCCAATAAGAACACAATTCTTGGGGTAGACATCCAGTTGTGCAATTGCTGGGTCATAGGGAAGCCTCTATTTTTAACTCTTTGAGCAACCTTCACACAGTTTTCCAGAGTGGCTGCACCAGTTCACATTTCCACCCACAGGGCAAGAGGGTTTCTCTTTCTCCACATCCTCTCCAACATTTGTTATTTCCTGTCTTCTTAATTTTCCCCATTCTTACTGGTGTGCGGTGATATCTCATTGTGGTTTTGATCTGTATTTCCCTGATGGTAAGTGATGCGAAGCATTTTCTCATGTGCTTGTGGCCATGAGTATGCCTTCTTTGGTGACATTTCTGTTCATGTCTTTTGCCCATTTCATGATTGGATTGTTTGTTTCTTGAATGGATTATAGAGGAAAGGAGAGGAAATGAGTGGGAAAAACTAGAAATGGTGACAAAACATGAGAGACTCCTAACTCTGGGCAATGAACAAGGGGTAGTGGAAGGGGAGGAATGGGGGAATGTGGTGACTGGGTGATAGGCACTGAAGAGGGCAATGATGGGATGAGCACTGGGTGTTATACTATATGCTTCAGCACTGAGTATTATACTATATGTTGGCAATGAACTCCAATAAAAAAGAATTTATAAAGTAAAAAATAGAACTTCGATAAATATATATACATATGTGTGTGTGTGTCTAAAGAAAAAAACACAATTCTTTATAAGTTAAAACAATTTGCTCAAAGAGCTACTAGATAAGAATAAGAAAAGGAAATGTGTGCTTTCTGTGACAGAAAGGAGCAGGTTTTTATGTTTACTATTTGCTTCAGGCTTTGAAAGTGTAGTAACCCTGCAGAAATAAGAGATTCTACTACTTTAGCATGATGGAATCAGAACTCACTGTTTTACTGGTGTCTATTTCAACATAATGTTTTTGAACAAGCTTCTCTCAAAGCTTGTGTCAATACACAAAAGGATATAGCTGGTCATATGTTTACCAATGACACACACAAATACACTGGGATACTCCTTAGAGATGCATACAAGTACCTTGTGTGTAACCCTAAGCCCTCCATGTGTCTCAGTTCACATTAACTCGCTCTTCTGAGAATTGATTTTGTTTTATTTTTCTTTATTTTCTAACCACTTCTAAAACCATTTGTTTTGTGGGTTATATGGGATTATTTATAAAATAGATTTCAGGTATTTTTGAAGACATTATTTTTGAAGACTATGTTCTATAGGCTAGAACAAATATACACACTACATTCCTATACTTTACAAAATAATCCAAATAATCCTTGGAAAATTAATATCTTAAACGAAGTCAAACCAAACTATAACTAGACAGACTTAATTTCCTAGAAATAGAACATTTTCCAATGCTATCCTACAGGTTATCATGGATCCATGAAAAAAATCAGTAATCAGTTAGATGTGAAAAGTTGTAAGACTGCAAATAACAAAGGAAGGTTTCCTGACATAGAAGATAAACACCATCACATTTATGGTTTTTCCTGGACTTCTCCTTACTCTCGGGCAGGAGTAATTCAGCTGAGCAAACTCAATGTGCAAAATATGCAATCATTCTTCTGAGAAAAGGCAAATGCTTCAGCAGAGAGAAATGTCTACACAAATGGGAACCAAGACACAGAGCTAATGGGATTATGTGATTCAAAAGACAAGAGGATAAAAGAAAATTAAAGTAATAGCACCTTCAAATGTAGAAAATAAGTAAAAAGACATAATAGGGAGCTGGAATCTCATGGATTTTATACCTTTCCAGGGAGCTACATGGGATGTATGTTTAATTTTTAACCTTTCTGACATTACATATTTTATTACTAATGCATGGTAGTTCATAACATAAGGGGAAGTTCTGGATATGTGAGAACAGCATGTAAAATGCAATAAAAAGAAAAGACAGCATCTTTGAATTTAATTCACTGTTTATTTATTAATTTGTATAGGTTTTCCTAGAAAATAGATAAAAGAAAAATAAAGATACAGTACATTTTTGACTGAGTTGACTCAATCCAACTGGAAAAACACAGAAGAAGAAACACCAATATGGAACACAGGATTATTTTAAAAGGAGTAATTGCACAGTTTCATAGCAACAAAAGAACAAGGAAGAAATAATAAATACTACTGGTTTTTTTATGAATTGGCAAAATCTTCTGGAATAAGAAAATATCAGGAGTGTGTTTTATATGTAAGATATGAACACGAATGCATCGTGGGAGCAGCATTATAAGCAGAAAAGATAGAAGAACAGTTATAGAGCTGATAGACTTTAGAGTATGTTTGGAGAATGTAGAGGAGTGCAGTGTAGCTGACTGAAAGCAGCCTAGGAAAGGGAAAGAAATGAAGAAAAGTACAAAAAGAGGAAAAATCTATGTTTCTAGAAGCCACATGCCCTCCTCAATCTTCACACGTGTTAGCCAAAGAAATATTTCAACTTTATAAAGTACAGCATTACACATTTCATAGATATTTGAAAGATGGAGATGCATATATAATTAAAGCAAATAACCAAGACACAAAGATAAAAATGTACCAGAGTCAGTAATCGCTGAGCTCTCCCTGACCCCAAAACTTGTCATTTTAACACCATCCTTTCTACCATTATAGTGCCTTCTGAGACTAGCAGATTCAGCCAGGACCAATTGTGATAAACAAGTGAGAACTTTGGATTTTATTCCAAGGAAATATTGTTCTGTGTACATTATTGGAGAGGACAGTGCTATGATTAGGCATGTGTTTTAGAAAGACATTTCTAGCATTCCTCAAACCCATTCAACCACATGTGGAACCAGTTGGCAACTTTAGTGTACATATTGCAATCTGAACTACAGTGACTTGCTTCTTTGTCTCTTATAATGTTAGAGCTCATTTAGTCCAATTCCCCAAAGAAAGCTATGTTTTCCATAACATCTCAAATAATAAATGCTCTGGGAACACATGGTCAGAAGTGGAATGAATATCACCTTTACCTGAATTTCGTATGTGCCATTTTAGACCACACCTTCCACATGGCATTTCTCATCTCCATGTTTCTCAGGGTATAGATGAGAGGATTCAACAAGGGAGCAATCACAGTGTAAAACACAGAGATCTCCTTATCCTTGTTTTCACTCCCTGCAGGTAGAACATAAATATAGATACAAGGCACAAAGAATAAAATGACCACCATTACATGAGAGCTGCACGTGGAGAGAGCTTTGCGTCTCCCTACAGAGGAGTGGGTCCTCAGATTGTATAATATGAGAATGTAAG
Organism: Canis aureus; assembly: GCF_053574225.1. Classification (NCBI taxonomy): domain Eukaryota; kingdom Metazoa; phylum Chordata; class Mammalia; order Carnivora; family Canidae; genus Canis; species Canis aureus. Next base: position 15,584,560 of record NC_135631.1, on the reverse strand, counting down.
AAGCCACCAGGACAAGAAACACAGCAACCACCACCATTCCTGAGTTTGAAATCACTAAGATATTAACAACACGAATATCTCTGCACACCAGTTTCAAAAGAGGCTTCACATCACATATGTAATGATTTATCTGATTAGGACCACAGAAAGGTAAATTGAGTACCAAGAGCAATAGAGCAACAGAGTGCCAAAACCCCACACCCCAGGCCATGAAGATCAACAGGTTACACCTCCGCCGGCTCATGATGACCATGTAATGCAAGGGCTTGACAATGGCCACATAACGGTCTAAAGCCATGGACACCAAGATGAATATCTCCACCCCTGCCAGCAAGTGGGCAGTGAAGAGCTGGGTCATACAGTTGTTATAGGAAATGTTTTTTCTGGCTGCACCTAAGTCCCTGATTAGTCTGGGGACTACCGTGGAAGTGTAGCAGAGGTCCATGAGAGAAAGGTGGCAGAGAAAGTAGTACATTGGTTGTTCAATTAGATGGCTGCAGATGATCGTGAGTAAGATGATGAAGTTTCCCATTAAGATGGCCAAATAACAGAGCAGGAACAGGAAAAAGAACAGTAGCTCCATTTGTTTATTTCCCCACAAACCCATGAAAACAAATTCTGTGACATTGTTCTGATTTTCCATGAGGTTGAGGTCATTCCAGAGACACAACAGAAACTTAATTCATCTGAAATGATAAAGAACATGTTACATCTTCAATAGTGTTTTTTAAGTTTTGGACTATTTATAAAAAAAGATTTAGAGAATTTGTTACACTCTTATAAAGCCTTTCAGAGCAAGGGTATCATTATATTTCAAATTATATTGAATAAAAACATATTATGTTTGAAATTATCGTAAACATTTTGCAAGCATTGAAATCATAACAACGCAATGGTTACTATTCTGATATTCATTTTACATATGAGGAAACAGAAAAATAGGTTGGTTCACTAATTGCACCAAATCATTAAAGTATTAGGTAGCAACCTAAGATATCAGATGCCTGTATCAGATGCAATTTTTATGCTCTTAATGTCTATGCCACATTACTCACTGAGTAAATAGGCTTCCAGCTGTTTTCCACCTTCTTAAAAGATATGGGTCTTACTCCATTTCTGCCATTAACTACCCATATAAGTTTAAACAAATACCATCCTTTCACTGTGCTATATATATCTGTGTGTGTTATGTGTAGCTCTCATATTTCTTTTTTGTTTCAATTTTTTATTTAAATTTTAGCTACTTGATATATATGGTAAAATTGGGTTCAGGTCTGAAATCTAATGATTTGTACCTTACATGTATAACACTCAGTGCTTATCACATGTGCCCTCCATAATACCCATTACCTATCTAGCTCCTCTTCCACCCACCTCCTTCCAACAAACCTCATTTTGTTCTCTGTAGTTAAAAGTCTCTTAAAGTTTGCTTCCCTTTCTTTATTTTTTCATTTTTCCCTTACCCTGTGTTCATCTATTTTGTTTCCTAAATTCCAAATGAATGAGATCATATTGTATTTGTCTTTCTCTGATTGACTTGATTTGTTGCTTATTTTGCTTAACATAATACACTCTAGCTCCACACACATTGTTGCAAATTGTAAAAATTCTTTTTTTTCTTAGTACTGAGCAATTCATTCTTCCCAATCCTCCTTCTTCAGCTGGTAGTGATACTGTATATGCCTGCCCTGTGCCAAGAGCGAAATAAAGTTCATTTAAGGTTATATTATAGAGGCTTATGATTCTGATATGATCAAGGATGAAGAATAATGCTCCCCAAAATGGAAAAGAACAAGTTGTCGTATAAGAAAACAGATTATCAGTACTTTCATCAGTGAATTGGTTTTCCCTGTGCATTTTGTATTCTACTACAATGGGATAGTTGAAAAACTCATGTTACACATACATTAAATGCAAAGGCAAAAATTGGTGTTTGTATCAATTTGTTCTGGGTTGAAACAATAGAGCTTAGCAAAGTTTTTTCTATGTATAAATTGATAATATCCAAACCTAGTCCTTATTTATGTGGAAGAATATGATTGATTAAAGAACATATATGAATTCAAGGATAATCTTTCATAAAATTGTAGAACAAAACTGTAGCAAGTTAAACTCTCAGTTCAGAATGTGTCCTGGACATTGGTCCAAGACTCACCCCTCCCAATGTTTGGTCCAGTGTGGCTCAGCTTACAGTGATTGAACATCAGTTAGGAAAACACAGATCCATATAGAAAAACATTCTACAAAGCAATGCCCATAGAATCCTCTGGGAAAGTTCCTTTATGCATGAATATCCCCAGGCTCATCTTCAAATCATTTTCTTGTGGTATTTATTTAATCAATAGAAACAAAACAAAACCTGTTCCACTTCTCTCTCTTCCCCCCCCCCCCCGATACAAACACAAACCACAGATATTTGCACGGTTTTGGAGTTTCTTTTGAGTCCATCTTTTAGCATATTTTTTTATTTAAAGAGTTTCTTTCAAGAATCTCCCCTTAAATTTTAAGTTACTTGAGAACAATATCTGAGGAATTATTTGCAAACACTTGTCAACTACAGGTTAAAAAGAAAAAAGTTTCATTAGCTTCTTTGGAAGTGGGGATTATGACTAAGGCATAAGAGTCTATAGATAGTATAAAAATCCATCAAGGACAATTTGACATGATTTTTCTGCCTTTTTAGAAATATTTATTTATTTGAGAGAGAGAGCAAGCAGGGGCAGGGACAGGAGGAGAGAGAGAATCTCAAGCAGACCCCACACTGAATGTAGAGCCAGTGAAGGACTTGATCTCAAGATCCTGAGATCATGACCTGGGCTCAAACCAAGAGTCAGATGCTTAACTGACTGAGCCACCAAGGCACCCTGATTTTTTGGCTTTTTAAAATGATTTATCATATTTATAATAAAGTAAAATGTGAAGTTGAAAGGTATGGGCTGGGGATCCCTGGGTGGCGCAGCGGTTTAGCGCCTGCCTTTGACCCAGGGCGCGATCCTGGAGACCCGGGATCGAATCCCACGTCGGGCTCCCGGTGCATGGAGCCTGCTTCTCCCTCTGCCTGTGTGTCTGCCTCTCTCTCTCTGTGACTATCATAAATAAATAAAAATTAAAAAAAAAAGAAAGGTATGGGCTGAATTATGTGATATATTTAGACTAAAATGTTTAAATACCAAATATTAAGTAATACTATATTCTAGGCACTTTAGTATTTAGTAAGTACTTTTTATATAACAACCATTTCACCTACACTATGACTTGATGAGGTATATTATTGAACTATTGTCCCTGTTTCGCAAATAAGGAAATTTGAACCCAAGGTTACACAAGCACTAAGGGGGAGTCTGTATCTAATCTTTTTCTGTATGATTTGGGAGCTCACACTTCATTCATTTTGCTTAAATACCCTCTCACAAGTATAAAGAAAATCATAAAATCTTCAATTTGTCCTCAAATTATCCATATTTTATTCTGAATATCTTTAATGACTTATCTTAGAAATAACCATGAAGAAAATTTATTCCAGAAGAATTTAAATGTAAAGATAAGATTTCAATAAGATCAATATTTTTATCTAAAATGAATTGTTAAAAATCCTAGTTTCTCCCAATTTAAATATACATATATATGTAAAAATTAATATATAAAAATACTATAGACACACACACACAGACATACTTACCAGGATGCTCACTTCTGCAGGACTTTACATCTCTTTGGAATGTCAAGGATCCTTCAGGCTGTTTTGTTTTGTTTTTTAATTTCTATGCCTGTGCTATACAACAGAAACACATGTGGAATGTCTCTGACTCTCCTGTGAATCTTCCAACCAAAAGAACCTTTCAGGAGAGCATTACTGGGAATACCTTGAATTAAAAGCACAGAGGGGCCTGAAACTCCCACAGGCATCTTACAGTGGCCAATGCATATGTGGCTATTATTTGATAAATAAAGCTCACATTTTTATAAGATCATTGAAGCCCATATATGGGCTTGAGGCTTATTTTATTAATCTCATGAGAGTTATTACCTGAGTGATTCAATACTTCTCTAGTGTTATAGCACTGATGTAATGTTATGGGTATTTGTTTTCCCCCTCTCTCCTATCCTAGAATAATTCCCTTAAAGACTGAGGTCTCTGTTGTTTTATCATGATACTATATATGTATATATATACTTAAAAGTATATATCTATAATAAGTATTGAATTTTTTTATCATTCCAATTATAACCTTTTTGTGATACTGGATATTACCTAGTTCAGGATGTGGTTAGAATTTGGAAACATGAAGAATCCTAAGTCTGGGAAATGAACTAGGGGTGGTGGAAGGAGAGGAGGGTGGGGGGTGGGGGTGAATTGGTGATGGACACTGAGGGGGGCACTTGACGGGATGAGCACTGGGTGTTATTCTGTATGTTGGCAAATTGAACACCAATAAAAAATAAATTTATTATTGAAAAAATAAAATAAAAAATAAATTCATGAAAGCTAAACAAGCAAACAAAAATGAGATGTAAACATACGGTACATCCATATTGTGTGCAGATTTAGATTTTGATTCCATGCTTTCCTTTGTCTACAATGCTGCAGTTAAAATTAGCCCTATTTAAAGATGGAACTGTCCTTATACATATACGTTTAACAAATTCCCATAATAATTATGTTAATGAAATGTAGCAGGAACAGAGATTTTGCTTATAATAAAGGATATCAGGTGAAAGCAAAAAAAAAAAAAAAGAAAGAAAGAAAGAAAGAAAGAAAGAAAGAATTTAGAAAGGCCACAACGCACAATCATTTTCTCTCCTTATTTTAGTTTGTTTTTGTTTTGCTTTCTTTTATCTCCCTCCCTACCTTGGGTGAGAGAGAAATAGAATGTCAGTAGAATCTAATGGGAACAGGTTGAGTAAATGATAGCCCTTAGTTAATACCAGATAATCGTCATGGGTCCATGAAGGTCCATCTAAGGTTTTATTTTATAATATATTTTTCTTTCCTATATTGCTTATTTCCATTTCTTCTGCTCGCCCCTTCTGTGCACCCACCATACTCTAATACACTCAACTTCACATGGCTGGGCCATTACACATTCCTTGGGTTCTCCTACAGCTGTACACATCATGAAAATAACCACTTCCAATACAGCTCTTAAATTATAGCAATTGTCTTCTCCTTGCCACTGGACTCCGACTCATACATGCACTTAATAATGCAGATTCAGAATGCATGAAACAAAATTAAGTAAATCCATATGAAAAAAATATGAATCCATCTTCACAGAAGATTTCAGTGTTCCCTTTTAAATTATTGAAAAATAAAGCAAACAATATGTCAGGAAAGATAGAGAAAATCTAAACAATACTTTTAAAAGTACTGTAGACACATACATAAAATTATACATCTAACAAAGAATACACATTATTTGCATGTGTAGCTGGAATTTTTGCACAAGTATTATATTATTAAAAAAGAAAAAGCTGTAACATCTATTAAAGAAGATACATTACATCAAATCTGAACACAACAAATGTTAGATCAAGATTTATGTATTATTATATTTGTGCAAATAGTTTAAAGATGTCTCTGTCAAGTAACTTGCTAACTACTACACTAATCGAAGGGACAGTTCAATAACTGGACATAGCAAAAAATAAAGATTTTTAAGAAAACAATTTAGAAAAATCACTAAACAATCCAAAATCCACAATCCACAAAATATTTCCCTGATAAAGTCAGAAAAATACAAGGGTATTCGCTCTCACTACTTATATTCAACTTTTTACTCAAAAGACTTTTAGTAAACTAGGTTACAAAATAAATAAAAGCATCTTATTGAGAAAAGAAGAAGTAGCACTCTATTAACAAATGACATGATATATATAGAAAATCCTAAAGACTCCACCAAAAAATATTAGAAATAATAAATGAATCACATTAAGTTGAAAAATAAAAATTAACATATAAAAATCAATTGCATTTCTACAAAGTAACGACAAACCCCGAAAGAGAAATTAAGAAAGTGATCCCACTTACAGCAGCTTCAAAATCAATAAACTACTTAGGAATAAATTTAACAAAGCAGGAAAAACCCTCGTAGACTGAAAACCATAAGACATTGATGAAATGGATTCAATGATACACAAATAAAAAGAAAGATAATCTGTGCTCATGGATTAGAAAGATAAATATTCTGAAAATATCCATATACCTCAATGCGATCTATAGATTCAATGCAATTCTGATCAGAATTCCAATGGCATTTCTCTCGGAAAGAGACAAAAACAACCCTTATTCTCTTTGGAACTACAAAAATACCCTGAATAACCAAAGCAATCTTTGAGAAAGATGAGTAAACCTGGAGACATCCCAAACCTGATTTCAAGCTGGATGACAAAGCTATAGTAAACAAACAGTATGATATTGGCATAAAAACAGTACATGGAACAATGACACAGAACAAAGAACCCAGACAAAAACATACATACATATAGTCAACTGATTTTTGACTAGGGTTCCAAAACACACAATAGGGAAAGAACAATATCATCAAAAAATATTTTTGAGAAAACTGGATATCCATATGAAAAAATAAAATAAAATAGGACATCTACTTCACAAAATCATAAAATTAAATTGGAGTAAATCAAAAGTAAACATAAGACTTACTACCATAAAACTCCCCAAAGAAAAAAGAGGGAAAAAGATTTTTGACTTTGGTTTTGCAAAGTATTTCTTGGATCAGACAGAAAAAAAAAAAAAGAAAAGAAAAGAAGAGAAGAGAAGAGAAAAGAAAAGAAAGAAGAAAAGAAAAGAAAAGAAAAGAAAAGAAAAGAAAAGAAAAGAAAAGAAAAAAAAGAAAAGAAAAGAAAACCAGGCAACAAAATCCTAAAAACAAATGAGACTATATCAAATCAAAGAATTCTGCTCAAAAAAGGAAAGACACAGGACATTGAAAGGCATCTACAGAATGGGGGAAATATTCACAAAACATGTAATTGATAAGAAGTTTAAAAATCATAAAATACAAAAAAAATCATAAAATACAAGAAAATGCATATTGAATTATTGTAACTTAATAACAAGTAAATAAATAAATAATCCAATTGAAATTGGGCAAAAGACCTGAATAGTCACTTTTTCAAAGAAGACATATAAAAGGCCAAAGAATATATGAAAAGGTGCTCAACGTCATTAACGGGAAGTGTAAATCAAAACCACAATCATATCACCTCACACCTGTTCAGACTGTTATTATAAAACAAAGACAAGGGATAACAAATGTTAGTAGGAATGGGAACAACAGGAAACTCTTATACACTGTTGGTGGCAATGCAAAATTGCATGGCCATTAGAGAAAGAATATGGTCAGAATTCAAAAACTTAAAAAATGTACTACCATAGATATGATGTACCAATCCTACTTCTGCATATTTTTAAAAGACTTAAATTAAGCACCTTGGGGGTTCCTGGTTGGCTCAGTCTGTAGAGCATGTGACTCTTGATCTCAGATATTTTTTAAATAAATTTATTTTTTATTGGTGTTCAATTTACCAACATACAGAATAACATCAAGTGCTCATCCTGTCAAGTGCCCCCCTCAGTGCCCGTCACCCAGTCAGCCCCACCCTCCACCCTCCTCCCCTTCCACCACCCCTAGTTCGTTTCCCAGAGTTAGGAGTCTTTTTTTTTTTTTTTTTTTTTTTTTATTGGTGTTCAATTTACTAACATAGAGAATAACACCCAGTGCCCGTCACCCATTCACTCCCACCCCCCGCCCTCCTCCCCTTCTACCACCCCTAGTTCGTTTCCCAGAGTTAGCAGTCTTTACGTTCTGTCTCCCTTTCTGATATTTCCCACACATTTCTTCTCCCTTCCCTTATTTTCCCTTTCACTATTATTTATATTCCCCAAATGAATGAGAACATATAATGTTTGTCCTTCTCCGACTGACTTACTTCACTCAGCATAATACCCTCCAGTTCCATCCACGTTGAAGCAAATGGTGGGTATTTGTCATTTCTAATAGCTGAGTAATATTCCATTGTATACATAAACCACATCTTCTTTATCCATTCATCTTTCGTTGGACACCGAGGCTCCTTCCACAGTTTGGCTATCGTGGCCATTGCTGCTAGAAACATCGGGGTGCAGGTGTCCCGGCGTTTCATTGCATTTGTATCTTTGGGGTAAATCCCCAACAGTGCAATTGCTGGGTCGTAGGGCAGGTATATTTTTAACTGTTTGAGGAACCTCCACACAGTTTTCCAGAGTGGCTGCACCAGTTCACATTCCCACCAACAGTGTATGAGGGTTCCCTTTTCTCCGCATCCTCTCCAACATTTGTTGTTTCCTGCCTTGTTGATTTTCCCCATTCTCACTGGTGTGAGGTGGTATCTCATTGTAGTTTTGATTTGTATTTCCCTGATGGCAAGTGATGCAGAGCATTTTCTCATATGCATGTTGGCCATGTCTATGTCTTCCTCTGTGAGATTTCTGTTCATGTCTTTTGCCCATTTCATGATTGGATTGTTTGTTTCTTTGGTGTTGAGTTTAATAAGTTCTTTATAGATCTTGGAAACTAGCCCTTTATCTGATACGTCATTTGCAAATATCTTCTCCCATTCTGTAGGTTGTCTTTGAGTTTTGTTGACTGTATCCTTTGCTGTGCAAAAGCTTCTTATCTTGATGAAGTCTCAATAGTTCATTTTTGCTTTTGTTTCTTTTGCCTTCGTGGATGTATCTTGCAAGAAGTTACTGTGGCCGAGTTCAAAAAGGGTGTTGCCTGTGTTCTTCTCTAGGATTTTGATGGAATCTTGTCTCACATTTAGATCTTTCATCCATTTTGAGTTTATCTTTGCGTATGGTGAAAGAGAGTGGTCTAGTTTCATTCTTCTGCATGTGGATGTCCAATTTTCCCAGCACCATTTATTGAAGAGACTGTCTTTCTTCCAATGGATAGTCTTTCCTCCTTTATCGAATATTAGTTGCCCATAAAGTTCAGGGTCCACTTCTGGATTCTCTATTCTGTTCCACTGATCTATGTGTCTGTTTTTGTGCCAGTACCACACTGTCTTGATGACCACAGCTTTGTAGTACAACCTGAAATCTGGCATTGTGATGCCCCCAGATATGGTTTTCTTTTTTAAAATTCCCCTGGCTATTCGGGGTCTTTTCTGATTCCACACAAATCTTAAAATAATTTGTTCTAACTCTCTGAAGAAAGTCCATGGTATTTTGATAGGGATTGCATTAAACGTGTATATTGCCCTGGGTAACATTGACATTTTCACAATATTAATTCTGCCAATCCATGAGGATGGAATATTTTTCCATCTCTTTGTGTCTTCCTCAATTTCTTTCAGAAGTGTTCTATAGTTTTGAGGGTATAGATCCTTTACATCTTTGGTGAGGTTTATTCCTAGGTATCTTATGCTTTTGGGTGCAATTGTAAATGGGATTGACTCCTTAATTTCTCTTTCTTCAGTCTCATTGTTAGTGTATAGAAATGCCACTGACTTCTGGGCATTGATTTTGTATCCTGCCACGCTACCGAATTGCTGTATGAGTTCTAGCAATCTTGGGGTGGAGACTTTTGGGTTTTCTATGTAGAGTATCATGTCATCGGCGAAGAGGGAGAGTTTGACTTCTTCTTTGCCAATTTGAATGCCTTTAATGTCTTTTTGTTGTCTGATTGCTGAGGCTAGGACTTCCAGTACTATGTTGAATAGCAGTGGTGAGAGTGGACATCCCTGTCTTGTTCCTGATCTTAGGGGAAAGGCTCCCAGTGCTTCCCCATTGAGAATGATATTTGCTGTGGGCTTTTCATAGATGGCTTTTAAGATGTCGAGGAATGTTCCCTCTATCCCTGCACTCTGAAGAGTTTTGATCAGGAATGGATGCTGTATTTTGTCAAATGCTTTCTCTGCATTCAATGAGAGGATCATATGGTTCTTGGTTTTTCTCTTGCTGATATGATGAATTACATTGATTGTTTTACGGGTGTTGAACCAGCCTTGTGTCCCAGGGATAAATCCTACTTGGTCATGGTGAATAATTTTCTTAATGTACTGTGGATCCTATTGGCCAGTATCTTGTTGAGAATTTTTGCATCCATGTTCATCAGGGATATTGGTCTGTAATTCTCCTTTTTGGCGGGGTCTTTGTCTGGCTTTGGAATTAAGGTGATGCTGGCTTCATAGAACGAATTTGGAAGTACTCCATCTCTTTCTATATTTCCAAACAGCTTTAGGAGAATAGGTATGATTTCTTCTTTAAACGTTTGATAAAATTCTCCTGGGAAGCCATCTGGCCCTGGACTCTTGTGTCTTGGGAGGTTTTTGATGACTGCTTCAATTTCCTCCCTGGTTATTGGCCTGTTCAGGTTTTGTATTTCTTCCTGTTCCAGTTTTGGTAGTTTGTGGCTTTCCAGGAATGCGTCCATTTCTTCTAGATTGCCTAATTTATTGGCGTATAGCTGTTCATAATATGTTTTTAAAATCGTTTGTATTTCCTTGGTGTTGGTAGTGATCTCTCCTTTCTCATTCATGATTTTATTAATTTGAGTCTTCTCTCTCTTCCTTTTAATAAGGCTGGCTAATGGTTTATCTATCTTATTAATTCTTTCAAAGAACCAACTCCTGGTTCTGTTGATCTGTTCCACAGTTCTTCTGGTCTCGATTTCGTTGAGTTCTGCTCGAATCTTTATTAACTCCCTTCTTCTCTTGGGTGTAGGATCTATTTGCTGTTTTTTCTCTAGCTCCTTTATGTGTAAGGTTAGCTTTTGTATTTGAGTTCTTTCCAGTTTTTGAATGGATGCTTGTATTGCGATGTATTTCCCCCTTAGGACTGCTTTTGCTGCATCCCAAAGATTTTGAACGGTTGTATCTTCATTCTCATTAGTTTCCATGAATCTTTTTAATTCTTCCTTAATTTCCTGGTTGACCCTTTTATCTTTTAGCAGGATGGTCCTTAACCTCCATGTGTTTGAGGTCCTTCCAAACTTCTTATTGTGGTTTAGTTCTAATTTCAAGGCATTATGGTCCGAGAATATGCAGGGGACAATCCCAATCTTTTGGTATTGGTTCAGACCCGATTTGTGACCCAATATGTGGTCTATTCTGGAGAAAGTTCCATGTGCGCTTGAGAAGAATGTGTATTCAGTTGAGTTTGGATGTAAAGTTCTGTAGATATCTGTGAAATCCATCTGGTCCAGTGTATCATTTAAAGCTCTCGTTTCTTTGGAGATGTTTTGCTTAGAAGACCTATCGAGTATAGAAAGAGCTAGATTGAAGTCACCAAGTATAAGTGTATTATTATCTAAGTATTTCTTCACTTTGGTTAATAATTGATTTATATATTTGGCAGCTCCCACATTCGGAGCATATATATTGAGGATTGTTAAGTCCTCTTGTTGAATAGATCCTTTAAGTATGATATAGTGTCCCTCTTCATCTCTCACTACAGTCTTTGGGGTAAATTTTAGTTTATCTGATATAAGGATGGCTACCCCTGCTTTCGTTTGAGGACCATTCGAATGGTAAATGGTTCTCCAACCTTTTATTTTCAGGCCTTAGGTGTCCTTCTGTCTAAAATGAGTCTCTTGTAGACAGCAAATAGATGGGTCCTGCTTTTTTATCCAGTCTGAAACCCTGCGCCTTTTGATGGGGTCATTAAGCCCGTTCACATTCAGAGTTACTATTGAGAGATATGAGTTTAGTGTCATCATGATATCTATTCAGTCTTTGTTTTTGTGGACTGTTCCACTGAACTTCTTCTTAAAGGGGAATTATAAGAGGCCCCCTTAAAATTTCTTGCAGAGCTGGTTTGGAGGTCACATATTCTTTTAGTTGCTGCCTGTCTTGGAAGCTCTTTATCTCTCCTTCCATTTTGAATGAGAGCCTTGCTGGATAAAGTATTCTTGGTTGCATGTTCTTCTCATTTAGGACCCTGAATATATCCTGCCAGCCCTTTCTGGCCTGCCAGGTCTCTGTGGAGAGGTCTGCTGTTACCCTAATACTCCTCCCCATAAAAGTCAGGGATTTCTTGTCTCTTGCTGCTTTAAGGATCTTCTCCTTATCTTTGGAATTTGCAAGCTTCACAATTAAGTGTCGAGGTGTTGAACGGTTTTTATTGATTTTAGGGGGGGATCTCTCTATTTCCTGGATCTGAATGCCTGTTTCCCTTCCCAGATTAGGAAAGTTTTCAGCTAGAATTTGTTCAAATACATATTCTGGCCCTCTGTCCCTTTCGGCGCCCTCGGGAACCCCAATTAAACGTAGGTTTTTCTTCCTCAGGCTGTCGTTTATTTCCCTTAATCTATCTTCATGGTCTTTTAATTGTTTGTCTCTTTTTTCCTCAGTTTCCCTCTTTGCTATCAACTTGTCTTCTAGGTCACTCACTCGTTCTTCCACCTCGTTAACCCTCGTCGTTAGGACTTCTAGTTTGGATTGCATCTCATTCAATTGGTTTTTAATTTCTGCCTGATTAGCTCTAAATTCTGCAGTCATGAAGTCTCTTGAGCCCTTTATACTTTTTTCTAGAGCCACCAGTAGCTTTATCATAGTGCTTCTGAATTGGCTTTCTGACATTGAATTGTAATCCAGATTTTGTAACTCTGTGGGAGAGAGGACTGTTTCTGATTCTTTCTTTTGAGGTGATGTTTTCCTTCTAGTCATTTTGCTCAGTGCAGAGTGGCCAAAAGCAAGTTGTATTGGGAAAAAGAGAAAAAGAGAGGAGAGAAAGAAGGAAAGAAAAGAGAAAGAGAAAAAAAAGGGAAGAAAAAGAAAAAAAAAACAAAAAAAAAAATAAAAGAAGAAAAAGAGAAAGAAAAAGAAAGGAGAAAAAAGGGGGTGGGGGAAGGAAACAAATCAAAAAGCAAAACAAAACAAAAACAAAAACAAAAACAAAAACAAAAACAAACAAACAAAAAAAGAACCACCGGGGAGTATCTTCTGATTCTGTGTTCTTTAAGTCCCTTGGCTTCTCCTGGAAGTTGTCCGTCTAGCTGATCTTCTGGGGGAGGGGCCTGTTGTGCTGATTTTCAGGTGTTAGCACTTGGGGGAGCTGCTGTGCCCCTGCCTGGTGCAGGGCTCAGTGGGGGTTGTTTACCCCGTGAGGCCGCAGGAGGAACAGCCCCAGTGGCGGGCCAGCTCTGGAAACCTGGATTCAGCTCCGGCAGGAACTCCGTCTGCAGGGCCTGGAGGCTCCGGGGCGGGGCCGCTGATCTGCTCAGCTCGGGGCAGGAGCGTCCTTGCTGTCCTGGGCCCTCCCGGCCTCTGCCTGTCCCGGGGGAGGCGGGATCCTGGGCTGTGTCCCGGCGCCCTGTGCTCCGGGGCCTGCGCTGTTGGATTCGCGCTCCCGGGCCGCGCAACCCCTCCGCGGAGCTGCCGCCCGAGCCCCTCCGAGCTGCTCCTGGAACCGCGCAGCCCCCTCTGCACGGAGCCTCTTCCTCTGCCAGAGCCCGGCCGAGCTGCTCCCGGGGCCGCGCAGCCCCCTCCGAGGAGCCGCCGCCCGAGCCCCCCCGAGCTGCTCCGGGTCCCGCCGGGTCCCGCGTGCGCGCTGCAGCCCTTACGGAGCTCGGCGCACTCTCCTGGGCGCGCAGTTGCTGTTACTGTCCCCGGGAGCCCGAGGGCATCCTCGCCCTCCCGGGTCCTGCTCCACCTCCCTGGAGCCTCTTTCCGCCCGGGAAGGTCGGTGCAGCTCCTGGTCTCCGGGACGGGGCTCTCCTGTCCTGGGGACACTCGCCCCGGCCTCAGCCCAGCTCCTCGCGGGGCCCCTCCCCCTTGGAGGCCTTTGTTTCTTTATTTCTTTTTCCCCGTCTTCCTACCTTGATGGAAGCGCGAACTCTTCTCACTGTAGCATTCCAGCTGGTCTCTCTTTAATTCTCAGGCCGAATTCATAGATTTTCAGGATGATTGGAAGGTTTTCTAGGTAGTTTGGTGGAGACAGGTGATTTGGAGACCCTGCTCTTCCGCCATCTTGCTCCTCCCCCCCGAGTTAGGAGTCTTTATGTTCTGTCTCTCTTTCTGATATTTCCCACACATTTCTTCTCCCTTCCCTTATATTCCCTTTCACTATCATTTATATTCCCCAAATGAATGAGAACATACACTGTTTGTCCTTCTCCGATTGACTTACTTCACTCAGCATAATACCCTCCAGTTCCATTCCCGTTGAAGCAAATGGTGGGTATTTGTCCTTTCTAATGGCTGAGTAATATTCCATTGTACACATAGACCACATCTTCTTTATCCATTCATCTTTCGATGGACACCAAGGCTCCTTCCACAGTTTGGCTATTGTGGACATTGCTGCTAGAAACATCGGGGTGCAGGTGTCCCGGCTTTCATTGCATCTGTATCTTTGGGGTAAATCCCCAGCAGTGCAATTGCTGGGTCCTAGGGTACCTCTATTTTTAACTCTTTGAGGAACCTCCACACAGTTTTCCAGAGTGGCTGAACCAGTTCACACTCCCACCGACAGGGTTAGAGGGTTCCCTATTCTCTGCCTCCTCTCCAACATTTGTGGTTTCCTGCCTTGTTAATTTTCCCCATTCTCACTGGTGTGAGGTGGTATCTCATTGTGGTTTTGATTTGTATTTCCCTGATGGCAAGTGATGCAGAGCATTTTCTCATGTGCATGTTGGCCATGTCTATGTCTTCCTCTGTGAGATTTCTCTTCATGTCTTTTGCCCATTTCATGATTGGATTGTTTGTTTCTTTGGTGTTGAGTTTAAGAAGTTCTTTATAGATCTTGGAAACTAGCCCTTTATCTGATACGTCATTTGCAAATATCTTCTCCCATTCTGTAGGTTGTCTTTTAGTTTTGTTGACTTTATCCTTTGCTGTTCAAAAGCCTATCTTGATGAAGTCCCAATAGTTCATTTTTGCTTTTGTTTCTTTTGCCTTCATGGACGTTATCTTGCAAGAAGTTACTGTGGCTGAGTTCAAAAAGGGTATTGCCTATGTTCTCCTCTAGGATTTTGATGGAATGAAAGATCTAAATGTGAGGCAAGATTGCATCAAAATCCTTTAATATTTTATTTCACCTTACAAGGCCAGCAACATGCCTTCACTGACCTCTCTCAGGGGTGTGTCAACTCTGGCACAATGTCATAATTTAATTTGTAGGAACCTTGATTGTCTTTCATTATACAATGAATCCATACTGGTCAATCGTAAGGATGACATTACACTGAGTGGATCCAATGATCAAGACATAACTACTCTATACTTATTGGTAAGACACTTCTGTGGATGCAGTCACAGGATGCAAAATATATATATATATAATTAAAATTCAAGTAACTGAAGCTTAGTGAAATTTCCATGGTCTAAGGGATATAAAGCATATCAAGATAGCTCTTTTGAAGTAAAAATAAAATAGGATACAAACAGAGAGGGAGAAAAATCATAAGAGACTCTTAAGTACACAGAAAAAACTGAGGGTTGCTGGTAGGGAGGTGAATGGGGAGTTGGGGTAATTGGATGATGGGCATTAAGGAGGGCACATGAGGTGATGAGCACTGGGTGTTCCATGCAACTGATATATCACTAATTTCTACCCCCAAATTGATAATCACAATATGTTAACTAACTTGAATTTAAATAAAACCAAACCAAAAGATATCCCTTTTAAAGTGAAGAGTATCTTGGTCCAACTATCCCCTCCAACACTAAAATGATGCACAACAGCCAGTAGGCCTCTTTGGATTGGGAAGGCAACAGATTCTTCATTTGAGTGTTTTACTATGGTCTATTTATCAAGTGACTCATGGTTTTGCTTTCCATGGTTATAATTATCTTGAGTTCAGAAGCAGATGATCCTTTGCACATATTGTCAAAAGGTCAGTAGGAGAGTCATGCTATAATACAATGTCTGTGTTATTCCCCTCACTTCATCTCATCACAACAGCATTTTCTCATCTCACATCATCCTAAGGAGAAGGTTGAGTACAGTAAATTCAGGTATTTGAGAAAGACATGCGCACGCACACACACACACACACACACACATACACACAGACTATATTCAGATAACTTTTGTTATACTGTATTGTGGTAATTTTTCCATTTTATTATTGTTGTTAATCTCTTACTGTGCCTAATTTAGAAATTAATCTATATCACAGGTATATATATATAGAAAATCATATTATAAAAAACAATGTGTGTGTGTGCTCTGAAAGATATCACATTTTCGTGGATCAGAAGATTCAATATTGTTTAAATGTCAATAATATCTGAAACAACACACAATTAATACAACCCCTATTAAAACCCCAATGACAATTTTCGCAGGTATAGAGAAATCAGCTAAAAGATTCACATGCAATCTCAAGGGATATGTAGTCAAAAAAATCTTGAAAAAGTTGTAGGTCTCACATCTCCTGATTTTAAAACTCATTTTAAATTGACAGTGTTCAGTTTAATAAGTTCTTTATAGATCTTGGAAACTAGCCCTTTATCTGATACGTCATTTGCAAATATCTTCTCCCATTCTGTAGGTTGTCTTTTAGTTTTGTTGACTGTATCCTTTGCTGTGCAAAAGCTTCTTATCTTGATGAAGTCCCAATAGTTCATTTTTGCTTTTGTTTCTTTTGCCTTCGTGGATGTATCTTGCAAGAAGTTACTGTGGCCGAGTTCAAAAAGGGTGTTGCCTGTGTTCTCCTCCAGGATTTTGATGGAATCTTGTCTCACATTTAGATCTTTCATCCATTTTGAGTTTATCTTTGTGTATGGTGCAAGAGATTGGTCTAGTTTCATTCTTCTGCATGTGGATGTCCAATTTTCCCAGCACCATTTATTGAAGAGACTGTCTTTCTTCCAGTGGATAGTCTTTCCTCTTTTATTGAATATAAGTTGGCCATAAAGTTGAGGGTCCACTTCTGCATTCTCTATTCTGTTCCATTGATCTGTGTGTCTGTTTTGGTGCCAGTACCACACTGTCTTGATGACCACAGCTTTGTCGTACAACCTGAAATCTGGCAGCAAGGAAACAAACAATCCAATCATGAAATGGGCAAAAGACATGAACAGAAATCTCACAGAGGAAGACATAGACATGGCAACAAGCACATGAGAAAATGCTCTGCATCACTTGCCATCAGGGAAATACAAATCAAAACCACAATGAGATACCACCTCACACCAGTGAGAATGGGGCAAATTAACAAGGCAGGAAACAACAAATGTTGGAGAGGATGCGGAGAGAAGGGAACCCTCTTGCACTGGTGGTGTGAATCCAGACTGGTACAGCCACCCTGGAAAAACTGTGTGGAGGTTCCTCAAAGAGTTAAAAATAGACCTGCCTTACGACCCAGCAATTGTACTGCTGGGGATTTACCCCAAAGATACAGATACGGTGAAACGCGGGGACACTGCACCCCGATGTTTATAGCAGCAATGTCCACAATAGCCAAACTGTGGAAGGAGCCTTGGTGTCCATCAAAAGATGAATGGATAAAGAAGGTGTGGTCAATGTATACAATGGAATATTACTCAGCCATTAGAAATGATAAATATCCACCATTTGCTTCGATGTGGATGGAACTGGAGGGTATTATGCTGATTGAAATAAGTCAATTGGAGAAGCACAAACATTATATGGTCTCATTCATTTGAGAAATATAAATAACAGTGAAAGGGAATAAAGGGGAAAGGTAGGTTTTTCAAAAAGTAGTTTTCGAAAAACTAGATATTCACGTTTAGAATGAAGGCAGACCCCTAACTTTACTAACTACAAAATAAAATGAATCAAAGACCTAAGTATAAGAGCTAAAAGTATAAAACGTTTAGAAGAAAATATAAATTAAAAAGACAGCTTCAGGGGGGATCCCTGGGTGGCGCAATAGTTTAGCGCCTGCCTTTGGCCCGGGGCGCGATCCTGAAATACTCGGGATGGAATCCCACGTCGGGCTCCCGGTGCATGGAGCCTGCTTCTCCCTCTGCCTGTGTCTCTGCCTCTCTCTCTCTCTCTCTCTCTGTGTGTGTGTGACTATCAAAAAAACAAACAAACAAAAAAGACAGCTTCAGGACATTATCGTAGGCAATAATTTCTTGAATATGACACAAAAAAACCCCAGGCTACAGAAAAATAAGTTAATTAATTAAACTACCTTAAAATTAAAAACTTTTATGCATCAAAGGCCACAATCAAAAGAATGAAAATGCAACTCATGGAATTCCTACAACTAAATATCAAAAAACGACTTGAATAAACATCTCAAAAAATATATATACAACAGAGAAAGAGTACATGAAAAAAAATACCAAACATCACTAAGGAAACTCAGGTTCATAAGAATACAAAAATGGTGCAACCACTGTGAAAGGCAGTATGACATTCATCAGAAAGTAAAAAAAAAAAAAAACACCAGCTGACCTAGCATTTCCACTTCTGGGTATATACCAAAAGCATTGAAAGTGGGCACCAGAAGAGATCTGTGTACACTCATGTCCTCCATATCAGCATTAGTAATGACAGTCAAAATGTGTCAGCAACCCAAGGGTCCATCAACATAGGAATAAACAGGATCCCTGGGTGGCGCAGTGCTTTGGCGCCTGCCTTTGGCCCAGGGCGCGATCCTGGAAGACCCGGGATCGAGTCCCACGTCGGGCTCCCGGTGCATGGAGCCTGCTTCTCCCTCTGCCTGTGTCTCTGCCTCTCTCTGTCTCTGTGAGACTATCATAAATAAATAAAAAAAAAATTAAAAAAAAAACATAGGAATAAACAAACTGTGCTATACATACAATAGAATTTTATTTGGTATTGAAAAGGAAGGTATTTTGGATCCATGCTACAACACAGATAAACTTTTATGACATATAAACCATTTTATGGTTTTATTTTATGAACCATTAGCTCTTCATGTCTGAGGGCTTGTCACTTTCACATTAATTCTTCTTGATTCTCAGGTTCCTACTGCTTATAGACTAAACTGGGACATCACCTCTTACTGGTTTATAGCACGTTGTAGTCTTTAGACTCAAAATGGGACATAGACTTTGCAGTTCAGTTTTGTGGCATGTGTACAACGGAATATTCAGCATTGAAAAGGAAGGAGTTTCTGACCCATGCTAGAAACAGATAAACTCTGATGACATTATTAATTGAAATAAGTTATCCATTTTTAATAAATTTATATTTTATTCAGTTTTATATTTACAGGAAAATTGTGGAAATGATACAGAGTTCCCATATACTCTGATCTCAGTTTTCCCAGTTATCATCCTAAATAACATGGCACATTTTTCACAAATATGAACACACTAGTTTTAATTAACATCTGTACTTTATTCATTTACTTTGTTTTTAACCAATGCCATTTTTCATTGCCAAAATCTCAACCAGCATACCTCATTGCATTCAGTTGTCATGTCTTCTACTGCACCTCTAGACATAACAGTTTCTCCTAATGTTCTTTTCTTTCTTTATTTCAGGTATGATTACATACAGCACTAGCAGTCTCAGGTGTATAGTATGATTCAACAATTCTATAGCTTACTCAGTGCCCATTACAATAAGTGTAGTCTTAACTTTTCTTGAGTTTTAAAATATTTATTTATTTATTTATTTATTTATTTATTATTTATTATTATTTATTTATTTATGAGAGAGTGTGTGTGTGTGTGTGTGCAATCAGAGGGAAAGGAAGAGGGAGAGAGAGAGGGTGCAGAGAAGCAGGCTCCAATCTTATTGTAGAGCCCTACTTGGGCTGGATCACAGTACCTTGAGATCATGCCAAAAGAAGAGTGGGAGGTTTACCCAACAGAGCAACCTGGGGGCCCCTTACATTTTTTTGTTTTTGATGAACTTGACAGTTTTGAGGAGAACTATTCCGACATTTTATAAAACCTCCACATGGAGTTTGGTACTGTACTCAGGATTAGACTTGGGTTGTGGGTTATGGGACAAAGGTTACTGAGACAAAGTGCCATTTGCATCACATCATACCAGTAGGTACATACTTTCAGTGTGGCTCATCACCACTGCTTTTAGCCTGATCACCTGGCTAAGGTGGTGTTGCTAGATTTCTCCTCTGTAGGTTTACTCCCCCTTCCTCATCCCAAAATGTGACTTTTGGAAGGAACTTAAATTGGTAGAGGCCACAAATAAGAGATTGAGAGTTATCCTATAACGCTTTGAGAGGACCTACAAAATCATTAGAAATTCTTTTTTTAAAGATTTTATTTATTTATTCATGAGACACACACACACACACACAGATAGAGAGAGAGGGGCAGAGACATAGGCAGAGGGACAAGCAGGCTCCATACAGAAAGCCTGACATGGGACTTGATCCCAGGTCTCCAGGATCACACCCAGGGCTGAGGCGACACTAAACTGCTGAGCCACCAGGGCTGCCCAGAAATTCTTTTTAATGTGAGATTTGTCTATTGCCTCTGATTTATTATTTATTTATATAAGTGGTTATATCAATAACAACTTGTGGATTTTTTACACTATGAGTTACATTTCAATTCATTGTCATTGATTGTGTTGCTCAATATTTTTTTCCAGTTTTTGGCACTGGGCAGTGGGAGGGCTTTCCATTGGCTCTTTTGTCCCTTTGTAATATTCTCATTACAGTGTGAATGACTGTGTATGTGTGTGAATGTGTTAGCATCCTTACCTTCTTGCATTACAAGATACTCCAATTCATCTTGTACATTCCCTGCCCAAAACTTAGAATCAGCCATTTCTTTTTTTTTAATTTTTACTTTTGAATCAGCCATTTCTTTAAGAAATATTAATTCATTTTCTTGAATAATGATATCAGATACCAAGTCTTGGACTCTAGATTACTATGTAATCACAGGTTTTTCATTCTATTCAAAAAATATTATTTATGACCCTATCAAACACCCTTAATTACAAGAATAGATCACCTTTTCCCCATAATCTATTAATATATATTGAACTTTAAGTTCTTTATCACACCTACTTCATGTGTTTTAATTAAAAGAGTAGGGACACTTTAGGGAATGACTTTCCCCAGACTCCTATATTATGCATCATTCCTGTTTAAATACTGCTGCAGGAAAGGCAAAAGAGAAACATTTCTCAGTAAAAATTCCATGTGAGAGTTGATTTCAGAAGGTGTGGGATGAAATCAAGACCAACTTTATCTTTGGCATGCAGGCAAGAACCTGAGCCTCAGTGACAGCAAAGAGCTCAGACAGAATTTTAGAACACTTTTTGTTTTTTTTAAATTCTCATGTGAGTGAGAAATTCCTTTCTTTCTTGAGAAGAAAAGAGGTTGACTGAACATCCTAACTTTTGAATAAGCTCTTATCAAAACTGGTAAGATTTGTGTTGGGGATTAACTTTGTATTTAACACTCAGAGAAAATTTATCTGATCAATGCTACAGTGCACACCTAACACGTTTTTAAGTATTACATTTGTGGAAAGATAGAAGGTTTAGAGAATTTTCTAGAAGTGTTTTACAATCTAATGTGAGAAGTTGAAATAAAAGAAATGGACAGCAGCTCCTGGTGGAGAGATAATCAAATAGAAATAATATCTATTTGAGTGTTCCAGAAAATACTCCACGGAGATGATGATTTTACTTTGGAAGAAGTAGGAGCCTTTTTCAGTGGTAACTGAGTATTGAATAGGACCAAAGATATTGGGTTGTATCAATAGTAAATTCTCTTAAATATTTCATTCATTTTTTGAATACTTATTATTAAATATGTACTTCTTTCTAGATGCTTAAAATCAGCAGTGAACAGATAAAAATTACTTTATTTTGCTTCTTTCATGTATGCCACTCTTCTATTATTATGTGAACTATACAAATGTCTCGAACTATAATTCTATCAAGTAGATATGTAGATGGGTATATAGATGATAGATCAATAGGTGGACTGATAGAACAATAGATAGATAATGCTTTTATAATACTTAATTGTTAGATACCATGAACAAGATTTCATTCCTCTTTGCTGGATTTGGACAAAGAACGTATTTGCCATCTCTTGAAACTACAGTGGAACCTGTAGTGAATGACAGTGTTGTTGGGGCATGAGGTGGTAAAGTCCTTGAGTCCAGAATTGGCTCTACAGCTGACTCAGTCGAGGGATCCCTGGGTAGCGCAGCGGTTTAGCGCCTACCTTTGGCCCAGGGCGCAATCCTGGAGACCCGGGATCGAATCCCACATCGGGGTCCCGGGGCATGGACCCTGCTTCTCCCTCTGCCTGTGTCTCTGCCTCTCTCTCTCTCACTGTGTGCCTATCATAAATAAATAAAAAATTACTCAGCTATTAGAAATGACAAATACCCACCATTTGCTTCAATGTGGATGGAACTGGAGGGTATTATGCTGAGTGAAGTAAGTCAATTGGAGAAGGACAAACTGTATGTTCTCATTCATTTGGGGAATATAAATAATAGTGAAAGGGAATATAAGGGAAGGGGAAGAAATGTGTGGGAAATATCAGAAAGGGAGACAGAACGTAAAGACTGCTAACTCTGGGAAACGAACTAGGGGTGGTAGAAGGGGAGGAGGGCAGGGGTGGGAATGAATGGGTGACGGGCACTGGGGGTTATTCTGTATGTTGGTAAGTTGAACACCAATAAAAAATAAAAAATAACAAAAATAACAAAAATAAAAACTCAGTCAAGGTAACAGATTAAAAAATACGTTTCACAATGGACTGACCAATTGACTGAATATTCACGGCTAAAACATTGATGGTTTATCTCTTGTCCTCTCTGCCTCTCTCTTTCTTTCTTTTAGGTTTCATTAAGGAAAACACTATCAAATGTTTCTACATGATCCTTGAATGTTCAGAATATTTATTGTAAGATACTTTATTACTAACCTACCATGTTGAAGTAGTGTGAAAGTGCATTATGTAAATAATGATGAATTTTCCCCATTTTGTAGACTTGTATCCAAATAGGTCCTTGCTAGAAACTGAAAAAACACATTCAACTCAGAAAGATGCCGTCTTCTATCGAATCCTCTAAATTAATGTTTATTATGCCTGAATAATCAGGTCTCTATAGTTATTGATATATTTCTTGTTTCCTAAGCAACCAAGTTAATAAGTTGTGAATAAATATTGTGGTTTCCACTTTATTCAGGAGAAAACAACATGAATGGCGGATTATACACTGGTAGTGGCACTTCAAGGATCAAACATATGGATTAAACCTCCAAATATGGAGTGTTCATTTCACAGAATGTTTCCTTGCAGATTAATTATTTCTAACCTGCATTTTCTCCACTTTGCCTGAAATAATGCAGCAAAATAACAGTACTACTGAGTTCATACTGTTAGGATTGACCCAAGATCCTATGAAAAAGAAAACGGTATTTGTAATATTTTTCATTTTTTATTTGGGAACTGTGGTTGGGAATTTGCTTATTATTGTGACCATCAAGTCCAGCCGGACACTTGGGAGCCCCATGTACTATTTCTTATTTTATTTGTCCCTTGCTGATTCCTGCTTTTCAACTTCCACAGCCCCCAAACTAATTGTGGATTCACTCTCTGCAAAAAATATCATAACTTACAATGAATGCATGACTCAAGTCTTTGCACTACATTTCTTTGGTTGCATGGAGGTTTTAGTCCTCCTCCTCATGGCCTTTGACCGGTATGTGGCCATCTGTAAGCCCTTACATTACACAACCATCATGAGCCGGCAGGTCTGCACCATCCTAATTGTTCTGGCATGGGTTGGATCTTTTATCCATTCTACAGCCCAGATTATCCTGGCTTTGAGATTGCCCTTCTGTGGACCCAATTTGATTGATCATTACTGCTGTGATTTGCAGCCCTTGCTGAAACTTGCTTGCATGGACACTTATAAGATCAACCTACTGTTGGTTTCTAATAGTGGGGCCATTTGTTCAAGCAGTTTTGTGATTCTGATGATCTCCTACATAGTCATCTTGCATTCACTGCGAAACCACAGTGCGGAAGGGAGGAAAAAAGCTCTCTCTACTTGCATTTCTCACATCATCGTAGTAGTCTTATGCTTTGGTCCATGTACATTCATTTATACACGCCCCCCAACCACTTACCCCATAGACAAGATGATGGCTGTATTTTATACTATTGGGACACCTTTTCTCAACCCACTCATCTACACATTGAGGAATGCAGAAGTGAAAAATGCCATGAGAAAGCTATGGCATATCAAGATTACCTCAGAAAGCAGAAGATGAATTGAGGACTTTGGTTGATTACTTAATCTGTACAGATATCAAATATGATACTGTGTATCCTGATTTACCCAACACACTCTAGTATATCGCACCAGAGTTCCTTACTTTTTTCGGTACTTCTGCCCTTAAACTAGTAGCTTCCCTTATATTGCCAGCCTGGTTCTTTCTTTTATTGAGAGCTCACTTCTGATGTTGCTGATTGGGAAATACTGGTCAAAACTCTGTCTACACTCTGGTATATTAATAAGAAAGATATTTATACAATCACAACTGTTCAAAAAATGATCATCCATAAATAAAATATTTTATGACTTGTAATTACCTGTATAGCACGTTCCAAATAAGGTATCCTACTGTCTTTTCAACACATTATGAGCAATGGGACTTTTTTTTGGGGGGGGGGGACATTAGAAATTCTTTAAATTATATCATTAGTTTGTCTTTATATTTTATTTTTTTTAATTTTTTTAAGATTTTATTTATTTATTCATGAGAGACACACAGAAAGAGAGGCAGAGACACAGGTAGAGAGCGAAGCAAGCTCTATGCAGGGAGCCTAATGTGGGACTCGGTCCTGGGACTCTAGGATCATGTCCTGGGTCAAAGGCAGGCACTAAACCACTGAGCCACCTAGGGATTCCCCCATTAGTTTATCTTTATAAAGTTCCATACAAGTGAACCAAAGGCCTCAAGGTGTGTAAGTGTGTATATATAGATATATTTTTTTTTCTTAATGTTTCTTTTGGTTAATAACGTATTTGACACATTATGCATAGGATATTTGAAGTGTTTTATTATAAAGATCTTGAGATATTCAGCTAATTTGTGTGGTTGTTATATAAGTGCTATACCAAGAGAATTCTATAAGCCAAAGATGGAAGCAGGCAAACTAATCTAGGCTGGCAAGACTAAATAAGATTTTAAAATGCACCATAGATACAACATATTTTCTGAGATCGAAGTACAGAAAGGTAAAACCTAGTTTGAAGGAAAAAATGAGCATGAAGGCAGAGGAGTAGGAGCCTCAATTCACCTGGCCCCACCAACTTCTAAAAGTTACGGAAGATAACTTCAAACAATCCTGAAAACCTACGAATCTGACCTGAGATTTAAAGAGAGAACAGCCTGTACCCTACAGAGAGAAAGGTTTTGGCTTCTAACAAGGTAGGAAGGTGGAGAAAAATAAAAAAGAATCAAGTGGGGGAGGGGCCCCACCAGGAGTCGGACTAAGGGGGCAGCAGGAGCCTCAGGGACAGGAAAGCCCCGCCCCGGAGAAGGGCGAACTTAAAAATTTTGCACGGGATTCTTCCAGGATGGAAAGGCGCTTAGCAGGGAACTGGTGCAGGATCGTGGAGCCCCCAGTCTCCCGGAGTCACAGAGGAAGTGCGCCCAGGCGAGAGCGCCCCACACACCATTGGCCAAGCGCGATACAGGGCTGGAGCACGCCCGGTGGGGCCTCGGGAGCAGCTCAGGCAGCGACTCCACGTGAGGGGGCTGTGCCCTGCTGCCTTCACCGCCAGGAAGCAGGGAGCGAGATTCCAGCAGCACAGGCCCAGGATCCCAGGGCACCAGGGGGCAGAGGCCAGGATCCTGTGGCTCCCCCAGGACAGGCGGAGGTGGGGAGAGCACAGGACAGCAAGGATGCTCCTGCTGCAGGGTGCCCTGAGCTGTACAGGTCAGCGCCCCCCGACCCCCTGGAGCATCCAGGCCCCTGCGGACTGGGACCTGCGGGAGTTACTGCGGGAGCTGACACAAGGGCTGGAGAGCTGGCTGACACCAGTGGGGTTGTTCCTCCTGGTGTCACCCTGTGCCTGGGAGGGGCGGGGCCGTCAGGGGACTAGGGCCTCACAGGATAAACAGCTCCCACTGAGCCTGGAACCCAGTGGTAGGGAGGGCAGCTCTCTAGGTACACACACCTGAGAAGCAGCACAACAGGCCTCTCCCCCAGAAGACCACCTGGAAGGACAGGGGAAGAGCAAGTTCTTGACCGAGCAGCGCTGGAAAGCTCCAGGAGAAGTTGAGGGATTTACAGTATATAGAACTAGAGGGCACCCCTCCTTTTTGTTTTTCTCCTTTTTCAAGTTCCACTTGTTTTTATATCAGACTGTAAATTTCCAGGTGTTTTTTTTTTTTTCACTTTTCCGACCTTAGCTACAATATTTTACCATTTTTTCTTCCTTTTTCACTTTCATATTTCTACAATTACAGTTTTTCGATATATTTTCCACATCTAGATTCCCTTCAACATACTCAACTTAATTTTAGAAGATATATAAGATATGTTATTGTTTTGTTTTGTTTTGTGTTTTTTGTTTCCTCTGCCTCATTTGTTCTACAATGGCAGAAGTTAATACCTTCTAAACAAGACCAGCATGCACACAGAACCAAGTGGTATACAGCATGGGTTCATTCTGTGAGATTCTTCATTCCCATTCTGCCCCCTCTTTATATCTCACTTATGCTTTGGTGATCAATGTTGGGGCTTTCTACAAGTATTTCTGGTTTATATAAATTTGGGACTGAGCATCTTCTAAAATACAAAACTTAATATACTCAGAACCAAGACGATCACACTCTAGGACCTGTCAGGTAGACTACATTCTCCCTCCACTACAATATCATCACCACCACCATCTCCCAGTTCCCCCCCCCTTTAATTCCTCTCCTATTTTTTTTCTTTTTTTTCCTCTTATGCTTCCTTTTTTCCTCTTCTTTTTTCTTCTTCTTCTTTGTGATTCTTGGCCTTTTATTTTTTACTACTTTGCTTTTTTTTTTTTAGATTCTATTTATTCATTCATGACAGATACAGAGAGGAGAGAGGCAGAGACACAGACAGAGGAAGATACAGGCTCCATGAAGGGAGCCAGATGTGGGACTTGATCCCGGGGTCTCCAGGATCAGACCAAGGGTGAAGGTGGCTCTAAACCACTGTGCCACCAGGACTGCCCTACTACTTTGTTTTAAAATTTGTTTGTCACTTTAGTGCTCCTTTGTATTATTACTTTCTGGTCTATGTCTTCTGGTCTTTGACATTGGAAGAATCATTTAGGGTTAAATTTACTTAGGTTGTGCTTGGTGTTCTTGACTCAGACCATTCATACAGCCACTCTGCACTGAACAAAATGACTAGAAGAAAGAACTCCCCACAAAAGAAAGAATCAGAAATAGTACTCTCTGCCATAGGGTTACAAAATTTGGATTACAATTAAATGTCAGAAAGTCATTTCAGAAGCAAAATTATAAAGCTACTAGTGGCTCTGGTGTTGTGCGCGCTGCGACAACACGATCAGGGTCCTGAGGATAAGGGGATGACGAAAATAAAAGTAAAGAGATGGGGACAGGAGGGACACAGTGGATGATGTCCAACCAGTGCCAGCTTTTTCAAGGTTTTACAACATTCTATAGCATGAGCTAAACAAAGCCAAGATGGTGTTTATTTTTTAGCAGGTTTGTGAAACCCTCCAAAGTTCCCTTTTCTCAGCATGCAAGACAGACTCACGGTTCCAGAAGACCTTGGTAAATAGATAAGCTTGTTGCTCCAGATGTGCATACTTCAAAGGAATATTAGGTATGGTAAACAGACCAGCAGGACAGACAGACCCTTATTTACATTTATGACCAGGTCAGAATAAGTTGTATCTATTGTGTTATGTGGGCGATCACGTACAAGCGAGCCCTGAGAACCATTGCTCAAGCCCTTTCTCAAGCGTCTACCAACCATTCACCCTTTAGGCTCCTGAACCTTTTGAGTGAATGAAGGATGCAAGTCCGGGTCTGGTTTGGTTCAGTTACTCCAGCTAGTTCGTGGTCGCCCACACTCTGGAAAAAAGCATAAAGGATTCAAGAGACTTCATGACTGCAGAGTTTAGATCTAATCAGGCTGAAATTAATCAATTAAATGAGATGCAATCCAAACTGGTAACAATGAGGGTTAATGAGGTGGAATAAATTGCATGACATAGAAGACAAGTTGATGACAAGGAAGGAAGCTGAGGAAAAAAGAGAAAAACGATTAAAAGACCATCAGGAAAGGTTAAGGGAAATAAGTGATAGCCCCAGAAGGAAAAATCTACGTATATTTGGGGTTCCAGAGAGTGCCAAGAGGGCTAGAGGGCCAGAAAAGAATTTGAACAAATCATAGCTGAGAACTTCCCTAACTTGGGGAGGGAAACAGATGTTCAGAACAGGAGAGAGAGAGGTCCCCCCCTAAAATCCATAAAAACCATTCAACACCTCAACATTTAATAGTGAAACTTGGAAATTCCAAAGATAAAGAGAAAATCTATCTTTAAAGAAGAAAGAGGGAAGAGATGTCTAACTTATATGGGGAGAAATATTAGATTAACAGCAGACCTCTCTACAGAGACCTGGCAGGCCAGAAAGGGCTGGCAGGATATATTCAGGGTCCTAAATGAGAAGAACCTGCAGCCAAGAATACTTTATCCAGCAAGGCTCTCATTCAGAATAAAAAGAGAGATAAAGAGCTTCCAAGATAGGCAGAAACTGAAAGAATATGTGACCACCAAACCAGTTCTGCACGAAATAGGAAGGGGGACCCTGGAAAAGAAAGTGGAAACACAAAGAAATAATCAACAAAAACAGGGAATGAATAGATATTATTATGACACTAAATTCATATCTTTCAATAGTAACTCTGAACGTGAAGGGATAAATGATCCTATCACAAAGATGCAAGGTTTCAGACTGGATAAAAAAGTAAGACCCATTTATTTGCTGTCTACAAAAGACTCATTTCATTTATTTATTTTTTATTTTTTATTTTTGAGACTCATTTTAGACAGAAGGACACCTACAGCCTGAAAAGGGAAAGGTTGGAGAAACATTTACCATTCAAATGTTCCCCAAAAGAAAGCTGGGGTAGCAATCCTCATATCAGATAAATTAAAGTTTATCCCAATGACTGGAGTAAGAGATGAAGAGGGACACTATATCATACTTAAAGGCTCTATCCAACAAGAAGACCTAACAATCACGAATATTTATGCCCCTAATGTGGAAGCTGCCAAGTAAGGCAATCAATAACCAAAATAAAGACATACTTAGATGGTAATACACTAGTGGTAGGAGACTTCAACACCGCACTCTGCAAATGACAGATCTTCTAGTTACAACATCTCCAAAGAAACAACTTTAAATGATACACTGAACCAGATCGATTTCACCGATATATACAGAACTTTTAATCTGAATGCAACTGAATACCCATTCTTCTCAAGTGTACATGGAACTTTCTCCAGAATTGACCACATACTGCGTCACAAATCAGGCCTCAACCAATACCAAAATATTGGGATTCTCCCCTGCATATTTTCAGACCATAATGCTTTGAAACTAGAACTAAATCACAAAAAGAAATTTGGAAGAAATTCAAATACATGGAGTTTAAGACCATCCTGCTAAAAGATGAAAGTGTCAACCAGGAAACTAGAGAAGAATTTAAAAGATTCATGGAAACTAATGAGAATGAAGATACCACCATTCAAAATCATTGGGATACAGCAAAGGCGGTCCTAAGAGGGAAATACGTCGCAATTGAGGCATACCTCAAAAAAATGGAAAAACTCAAATACAGAAACTAACCACACACATAAAGGAACTGGAGAAAGAACAGCAAATAAAACCTACACCAAGCAGGAGAAGAGAGTTAATAAAGATTCGAGAAGAACTCAATGAAACAGAGTTCAGAAGAATTATAGAACAGTTCAACAAAACCAGGAGTTGGTTCTTTAAAAGAATTAATAAGATAGATAAACCATTACCAGCATTATAAAAACAAAAGAGAAAAGACTCTAATTAATAAAATTATGAATGAAAACGGAGAGGTCACAACCAATACCAAGGAAATACAAATGATTTTATTTTATTATTTTATTTTTTTTAATTTATTTATTTATGATAGTCACAGAGGGAGAGAGAGGCAGAGACACAGGCAGAGGGAGAAGCAGGCTCCATGCACCGGGAGTCCGACGTGGGATTCGATCCCAGGTCTCCAGGATCGCGCCCTGGGCCAAAGGCAGGCGCCAAACCGCTGCGCCACCCAGGGATCCCTACAAATGATTTTAAAATGTATTATGAGCAGCTCTACATCAATAAATTAGGCAATCTAGAAGAAATAGATGCATTTCTGGAAAACCACAAATTACCAAAACTGGAAAGGGAAGAAACAGAAAACCTTAACAAGCCAATAACCAAAGAGGAAATTGAATCAGTCATCAAAAACCTCCCAAGGCATAAAAGTGCAGGGCTAGGTGGCTTCCCAGGGGAATTCTATCAAACATTTAAAGAAGAAACAATACCTATTCTACTAAAGTTGTTCCAAAAGATAGAAAGGGATGGATTACTTCCAAACTCGTTCTATGAGGCCAGCATCTCCTTAATTCCAAAATCAGACAAAGACCCTACCAAAAAGGAGAATTATAGACCAATATCTCTGGTGAACACAAATGCAAAAATTCTCAGCAAGATACTAGCCAATAGAATCCAACAGTACATTAAGAAGATTATTCACCATGACCAAGTGGGATTTATCCCTGGGATGGAAGGTGGTTCAACACTAGTAAAATAATCAACATGATAGGTCATATCAACAAGAGGAAACAAGAACCTTATGATCCTCTCAAAGGATGCAGAAAAAGCATTTGACAAAATACAGTATCCATTTCTGATCAAAACTCTGCAGAGTGTTGGGATAAAGGGAACATTCCGCAGCATCTTAACAGCCATCTATGAAAAGCCCACAGCAAATACCATTCTCAATGGAGAAACACTGAGCGCCTTTCACCTAAGATCAGGAACACTACAGGGATGTCCACTCTCAGCACTGCTATTCAACATAGTACTAGAAGTCCTAGCCTCAGCAATCAGACAACAAAAAGAAATAAAAGGCATTCAAATTGGCAAAGAAGTAGTCAAACTCTCCTTCTTCACAGATGGCATGACTCTGTACATACAAAACCCAAAAGACTCCACCCCAAGATTGCTAGAACCCATACAGCAATTAGGCCTGTGGCATGATACAAAATCAATGCCCAGAAGTCAGTGGCATTTCTATACACTAGCAATGAGACTGAAGAAAGAGAAATTAAGGAGTCCATCCCATTTACAATTGCACCCAAAAGCATAAGATACCTAGGAATAAACCTAATCAAAGAGGTAAAGGATCTATACCCTAAGAACACTTTTCAGAACACTTCTGAAAGAAAGAAAGAAATTGAGGAAGACACAAAGAGATGGAAAAATATCCCGTGCACATGTGTTGGAAGAATTAATATTGTGAAAATGTCAGTGCTACCCAGGGCAATTTATACGTTCAGTGGAATCCCTATCAAAATACCATGGACTTTCTTCAGAGAGTTGGAACAAATAATCTTAAGATTTGTGTGGAATCAGAAAAGAGCCCCAAATAGCCAGGGGAATATTGAAAAAGAAAACCAGAGCTGGGAGCATCACAATACTGGATTTCAAGTTGTACTACAAAGCTGTGATCATCCAGAGAGTGGGGTTCTGGCACACACACAGACACATCAATGGAACAGAATAGAGAATCCAGAAATGGGCCCTCAACTCTATGGATAACTAATATTCGACAAAGCAGAAAAGACTATCCAATGGAAAAAGGACAGTCTCTTCAATAAATTGTGCTGCGAAAATTGGATAGCCACGTGCAGAAGAATGAAATTGGACCATTGTCTTTCACCATACACAAAGATAAACTCAAAATGGATGAAAGATCTAAATGTGAGACAAGATTCCATCAAAATCCTAGAGAAGAATACAGGCAACACCCTTTTTGAACTCAGCCACAGTAACTTCTTGCAAGATATGTCCACGAAGGCAAAAGAAACAAAAGCAAAAATGAACTATTGGGACTTCATCAAGATAAGAAGCTTTTGCACAGCAAAGGATACAGTCAACAAAACTAAAAGACAACCTACAGAATGAGAGAAGATATTTGCAAATGATGTATCAGATAAAGGGCTAGTTTCCAAGATCTATAAAAAACTTATTAAACTCAACAACAAAGAAACAAACAATCCAATCATGAAATGGGAAAAGACATGAACAGAAATTTCACAGAGGAAGACATAGATAGACATGGCCAACACGCACATGAGAAAATGCTCTGCATCACTTGCCATCAGGGAAATACAAATCTAAACCCCAATGAGATACCACCTCACACCAGTGAGAATGGGGGAAATTAACAAGGCAGGAAACCACAAATGTTGGAGAGGATGCGGAGAAAAGGGAACCCTCTTACACTGTTGGTGGGAATGTAAAATGTTGCAGCCAATCTGGAAAACTGTGTGGAGGTTCCTCAAAGAGTTAAAAATAGAGGTACCCTAGGACCCAGCAATTGCACTGCTGGGGATTTACCCCAAAGACACAGATGCTGTGAAAGGGCAGGACACCTCCACCCCAATTTTTATAGCAGCAATGTCCACAATAGCCAAACGGTTGAATGAGCCTTGGTGTCTATTGACAGACGAATGAATAAAGAAGATGTGGTTTATGTATGCAATGGAATATTACTCAGCCATTAGACATGAAAAATACCCTCCTTTTGCTTCAATGTGGATGGAAGAGGAGGGTATTATGCTGAGTGAAGTAAGTCAATCGGAGAAGGACAAACATTATATGGTCTCATTCATTTGGGGAATATAAATAATAGTGAAAGGGAATAGAAGGGAAGGGAGAAGAAATGGGTAGGAAATATCAGAAAGGGAGACAGAACATGAAGACTCCTGACTCTGGGAAATGAACTAGGGGTGGTAAAAGGGGAGGAGGGCAGGGGTGGGGGTGAATGGGTGACGGGCACTGAGGAGGGCACTTGACGGGATGAGCACTGGCTGTTATTTTGACAAATTGAACATTAATAAAAAATAAATGTATTATTAAAAAAATCCTAGAGGAGAGCACAGGCAACACCCTTTTTGAATTGGCCACAGCAACTTCCTGCAAGATATATCTATGAACAGTCAACAAAACGAAAAGACAACCTATAGAATAGGAGAAGGTATTTGCAAATGACACATCAGATAAAGGGCTAGTATCCAAAAATAAAGAACTGATTAAACTCGACAGCAGAGAAACAAACAACTGAATCATGAAATGGGAATAATTCTTCACCAAAGAATACATAGACATGGCCAACAAGCACATGAGAAAATGCACTGCATCCCTTGTCATCAGGAAAATATAAATCAAAACTACAATGAGATACCACCTCACACCACTGAGGATGGTAAAAATTAAGAAGATGGGAAACAACAAATGTTGGAGAGTATATGGAGAAAGGGGAACCCTCTTGCACTGTTGGTGGGAATCCAGACTGGTATAGCCACTCTGGAAAACTGTGTGGAGGTTCCTCAAAGAGTTAAAAATAGAGCTACCCTAGGACCCAACAATTGCACTGCTGGGGATTTACCCTAAAGTCACAGATGCAGTGAAACGGCAGGACACCTGCACCCCAATGTTTATAGCAGCAATGTCCACAACAGCCAAACTGTGGAAGGAGCCTCAGTGTCCATCGATAGATGAATGGATAAAGAAGATGTGGTCTATGTATACAATGGAATATTACTCAGCCGTTAGAAACAATGAATACCCACCATTTGCTTCAATGTGGATGGAACTGGAGGGTATTATGCTGAGGGAAGTAAGTCAATCGGAGAAGGACAAACATTATTTGGTCTCATTCATTTGGGGAATATAAAAAATCGTGAAAGGGATTATAGGGGAGAGGAGAAAAAATGAGTGGGAAATATCAGAGAGGGAGACAGAACATGAGAGACTCCTAACTCTGGGAAACAAACAAGTGGTAGTTGAAGGCGAGGTGGGCGGGGAGATGGGACGACTGAGTGTCAGGCACTGAGTGGGGGCACTTGACAGGATGAGCACTGGGTGTTACACTGTATGTTGGTAAATAGATTTCCAATAAAAATAAATAAAGAAATAGATAGATGATAGATACATAGATACATAGATACATAGATACATAGATGATGATAGATGATAGATGATAGAAGATAGATAGATGATAGATGATAGATAGATAGATGATAGATGGATGATAGATAGATGATAGATAGATAGATAGATAGATAGATAGATAGATAGATAGATGATAGATAGATGATAGATAGATAGATGATATAGATATAGATAGATGGTATATAAAGTGAGGGGGGGAAATGTATATTATTTCATTTAAATTTGGGTTCTATTGATGGATTAAAAGGAAGTACCAGAAACATTCATAAAAACTCATTTGGCTTGTCTCTCTTTAATGAAGTTAGAGAGAACCTACTTTAGCAGTAGGAAGCCACTTTCTTTGGCAGCCCGTGTGGCTCAGCAGTTTACCGCCACCTTCAGCCCAGGGCCTGATCCTGTAGACCCAGGATCAAGTCCCACGTCAGACTCCCTGCATGAAGTCTGCTTCTCCCTCTGCCTGTGTCTCTGCCTCTCTCTCTCTCTCTCTCTGTGTGTGTGTGTGTATCTTGTGAATAAATAAAATAAATCTTTTAAAAAAAAAGGAAGCCACTTTCTTTCCTGTTTGTCCTTTCCTAATAAAGGAATAGTGTCTATTCACAAGTTAGAGTTGCCAATAGAATATTGATGCTCACAGTGACCAGAGGATTAAAAGCCATGCCTTGAATATGGGCATGCCAGGTGTAATATAATGAATCTTTAAAATTAATTGATTTCTGTGGATACATAAACACTAAATCAATGGGATATGAGCACCCAGATGTTTATAGAAGCATTATCTGCAAGAGTTATTTGCAATGACAAGGAAAGAGCTAGAGAGTATTATGCTAAGTGAAGCAACTCCTAGAAATATGATTTCACTTATGTGGAATTTTAGAAACAAAACAAATAACTATCAGGAAAAAAAGAGAGAGGGGTCAAATAAAGAAACAGACTCTTAAATATAGAGAATAAACTGATGGTTGCCAGAGGGGAGGTGGGTAGGAGGATGGGTTAAATAGATGATGGGAAATAGGAATACACTTGTTGTGATGAGCTGAGTGTTGATGTAAGTGTTGAATTACTAAATTGTACACCTGGAATTTTTATTACATTGAATGTTAACTAAATGGAATTTAAATATCCATTTTGAAAAAAAAAATAAATAAACTCCTTGATTTCAGTGTATTCAAGGGTACCACGTGCTTAGTAACTGTTACAAGAATCCATTTCATGTTTAATTCTGCTTTTCATTATTTACCTGGAAAACCTTTTCAATACCAATATTTTCCTCCTGTCAAGGATTATTTTAAAACAAGTTCATTAAAATATCACGTTTTCACCGTTCTCACTAGTTTATGCTTTCATGGATATTATGAAGCTTAGTGCCTGCATTAGTGTTCCAAAGATGGCATATTGACATACTATATATATATATATATTTCAGTTGTAAAATGTTATTTTGATATACATATAATGTGAAAACATCACCACAATGTAAGTAGCATATCTATTTTCTCTATATAGTTACCATTTTGTGTGTGTGTGTGTGTGTGTGTGTGTGTAAGATTTTATTTAAGATCTATCCTTTTTGTAATTTCAAGCATACATTATGGCATTGTTAACTATAGTGACCATGCTATATATTAGATCTCGAAAATTTATTCATTCCACATAACTGAAGCCTTATAACTGTGGGTCAACTTCTCTTCATTTTCCCATCCCTGGCCCCTGGTAACCACCATTCTACTCTCTGCTTCTGTGAAGTGAACTATAGCATTTCAACCTATAAGTGAGATCATGCAGTATTTCACTTAACATAAAGTCTCCCAGCTCTTTATGTTATTGCAAATGGCAGAACTCTCTTCTTTTTAAAGTCTGAATCATATATATGTCACATTTTCTATATTGATTCATCAGTCAAGGATGAGGTTGTGTTCACACCATGGCTATTGTGAATAATGATGCATTGAACCTAGGAATGCAGATAGCCCTTCACAATCATGATTTCAGGTCCTTTGGATATATACCCAACAGTAGGATTGGTGGGCAGTAGTTCTAGCTTTAATTTTCTGAGAGACCTCTATGCAATTTTCTCTAATGGCTGTAGTAATTTACATACTCATCAATGGCGTAGATGAGATCCCTTTATTCTACATGCTCACCAACATTACTGATCTTTTATCTTCCCCAGAATAGTCATTCTAACAGATGTGAAATGATATCTCATGATTTTGATTTGCCTTTTCGTGGTGATGAGTGATGCTGAGCTCCTTTTGATGTATCTGTATGCCTTTGCAAAAATGCCTATTCAGTCCCTTTGCCTATTTATAAATGAGGAGATGCAGGAAATCTCTATAGCTTCTCTCAATTTTCCTGTAAACCTGAAACTGTCCTTTAAAAAAAGTCTATTATTTCAAAAGATATTAAAAAGATACGATTGACTATTAGACAAAAATCATCTAAATTCACTTAAAAGAATATAGAAAAGAAATAAAATAGGTTATAAAGGGGAAAAAAGTAAACTACAAAAAGATGAACTTATACCAAAATAACAACGACATTAAATGCAAATACACTACACTTGAAAGGCAGAAGTTGCCAAGATAGAATAATCTTCAGCTAAGTAATGGACTAACGATACACACGTCAGTATGATAACCTTCAGAACAAAGAGACCATACATGATGAGTAAATGCTGTATTTCAATTTACATAAAGTTATAGAGTAGACAATACATAGCTCAGCACAGAGTCTGCTTAAGAATCTCTCCCTCTGCACCTCACTACCCCCCAACACACACATATGTCCTCTCACTCTCAGAAAAAAAACAAGAAAAAAAAATGAAAGTAGATTGTATTTGTCTAGGACTGCTGTTGATGGTGATGGAGAGGAATAAATAAATGACTGCTAATGGGTATGCAATTTCTTGTTGAGGGAGCAAAGATATTGTAAAATTAGACAGTGTTGATTATTTCAGACTTTAAATTGCATACTATCAAATTATATACCTTAAATAATTGAATTGTGTGATATGTATAGATTCTATTTCAATAAGCTTCTAAAAACAGATAAATTATTGAAAACTGCATTTGAAATGAATGATGAGGTATATGTAGTCCAATTGAATTTAAATAAAACGAAAATAATTTTTAAAAACCCAGATAAAAGTTAAATATAATGATCATTTGTACAGAATAAAAGGCCATACAGCAACTATTACTAAAAATATACTTACCATGATCAGAAGTTATGTAAATGTTGTATTAAAAGTCACTGCATAATAATGACTTTGGATCTCTTTTAGAACTAAAATGTTAAGTGATCAACATTTCATTTGATAATTTGATTCATTTATACAGAATAACTCAGAACTTTTGTTATCAGGAAATAAATAGGTTGTGGCATAAGAAAAGGTCATCTGTTTCTAATCTGCAAAATGGTGCCATGTGACCTATATCCAGGATATCTGCTTCAACAGCCAAGTGTAGAGCCCAGTGGCACCCACTAAAGGCGAAGTTTCTTTGTGCTGCTGGAGAAGTACATGCCCCAAGGGTTTGAGGAGCACAGCACAAAGCCCCAACTGGAGCTGAGGAGTGTGAGGACCAAACATTATATAGTCAGGAGATCCTGACAGGTCTAGCTCCAACAAAACAGCCCCAATGTCTGCCCTCATAAAAATTAGATATTGGTCTGCCTTTGAATATTACCATTTGTAACAGTATAGATGGATCATTATGGGCCTTATGCTAAATAAATAAACATAAAGACAAATACCATATGATCTCATTTACATGTAGAATCTTAAAAAAAAAAGGATCAATAAACTGAACTCACAGATACAGAGAACAGATTGGAGGTTGCCAGAGTGAGGGGTAGGAAGGGTATATGTAATGGGTGAAGGTGATCAAGGAAGAAACTTCCAGTTATAAAATCTTACATAATTGAATATAATAATGTACACACAGTAACTCTAGTTAACACTATATTGTTTATTTGAAAATTGCAAAGAGTAGCTCTTAAATGGTTTTATCACAAGAAAAAAATTATAACAATGTGTGGTGGTGGATGCTACCTAGATTTTGAGATGATCCTTTTGAAATATATACAATATTGAATCATTAGTTTTTATACCTGAAGCCATTAAAAATATTCTATGCTAATTGATTTTAATTTTAATAAGGAGGGAACCTATGTCTCCATGCTTTTGTCTGCGCTAAACTTGTGACACATGTCGCATGTAACCTTTAACCACATGAAGAGAAGGAGGTAAAAATCATGTTGTATAATCCCTAAAAGTTGGTGTGAAAGGATTTAAAACTTTTGCTTTTGTGAAACAGCCAATGCCCTGAAACAACTATGGTGTGATATAGCCCAATCTACAATCCTGAAGAGTGAATGAGAACAGACATACCTGAGCAGACATCCGGTTGTATGAATGAGGCCATCTTGGACCATGTAATCCATTCATACTCCATCCATGGCCATCTTGGGCCATGTACTCCATTCATACTCCATCCATGCCATTGAGAATGTTTCAGTGTGAAACCAGGAGAAGGACCACACAGCTGAATCCAACCCACATTGCAGAATCATTCAAATAAATTGCTTTTATGTTAAACCTTTGAGTTTTGGGATGGCTGGGTGACTCAGCAGCTTAGACTGTGCCTTTGGCTCAGGGTGTGATCCTGGAGTCACAGGATCAAGTCCCATATCGGCATCCTTGCGGGGAGCCTGCTTCTGCCTTTGCCTATATCTCTGCCTCTCTCTCTCTGTCTCTCATGAATAAATAAATAAAATCTTTAAAAAAGAAATAAATTAACTTTTAAGTTTTGATTTTGCAATTTAAAACCATTAATTGGGGTGGGGGTGCCTGGGTGGCTCGAACCCTTAAGCATCTGCCTTAAGCCCAGGTCAGGATCTCATGGTCCTGGGATCTAGCCAACCAGAATCTACTTCTCCCTCTCACTGTCCTTCTATGTTCTCTCTCTTAAATAAATAAATAAACAAGCAAATAAACAAACAAATAAATAAATAAATATACTTAAAAAAATAAAACTAATTCCAGGATTAAATTTGTAGTTGTAAGCCACTAATTTTTGGTTTAGTGGTAGTTCCCAGTATATAGCAGTAGTAACTTACACACCTACTAAGCTCACACAAGGCAGAAAGTAGAAGATAAACACTGTGAAGTTTCAGGGGACTATCACATGGGTAGAGTTCTTAAAAGTCCTGTGGCCTGTGGATTGTAGAGATCCCAAAATCAAAAAGAAATGTTTTCTATTCACATCTCCTATCACTTGAAAAGAGACACAGTATTTTATGGGCCTTTAAATTTGGGAAGGAACATACAATTATATGGAACAAAGATTCCAAATCTTTCATTATGTTACTATAAAGATGACTAGTTTCAGGATGACCTACTGACAAAGGCAAAGAAAGAGTCAAATCCCTTTGGGGTGAAGGTGAATATCACCTGACCATTCAAGCAACTGAGAGCTAACAGCTGAGTGTGAGGCAGATCAAACGTGACACCCCAATTTTTATGCATCCCTCAGATTCCTGCATTCCTCTTGCTTGTAGCCAGAGATGTCTTAGCAGTGGCCTATATTTCATCATGATCCTAAGAGACCATAAATGAAGAGAGTTATGGAAACTCTTCTTCATCTTTAGGTCACTCAGGGGCCTGACCTGACAGGACTTTAGCTCACATCCATGTGGGCACTTCTGAACCCTATCCACAGATATCCCTTGTGCTGCTGAGGTAGTAAGTACTGTGCGACATGATTGGTACCTAAAGCTGCTCAGTGGCTATCCCATCAAGCTTGTTTTCTGTATGAATGTCCCTGCTGCTAATTTGGGCTCTGTATTTCCTTCAACTGCAGGCCTGGTCCAGTGACATGGCCAGAGAACAGGGCAAATGGCCCACAGTGGGGTAAACTTTGGCCAGTGGGAAGGAAAAGTCAATTGCTACAGTTTTCCACTTTGTGGCTATTTACATATTGGAAAAGGAACACATAGTCTCTCTTAAAAGATCTAATGAGGTCAAGAAATCAGCTCTGTATGTGATAAAACTAGCCAGGGGTAAGAAGCTTGTAAGTTCCCTCTGAGAGTAGAAAGTGGGAAGGGTCTGGCGTGTTGGACATTGTATGAAAAAGGAAGTAGGTTTGATGAAAGTAGGAAGAGAAAAAAAAGAAAAGCAAGAATGAGGAGAATGGAAAGTGTAGGATAGGAGAAGAATAAGAAAGAATATTAGTGGTCAAGAGTCAACTTTAATGACTCACATTCAGAAGTAAGGACTGCATTGAAAAGACTATGGGGCAGGAAGGTTTACTCAGAGGCTAATGGAAACTATTGAACATAATATTTAAGCTGGATGATCTTAAATTTTCTCATATGTTCAATGAAAACAGTAATAATAAGCTATATGGGTTTTGGAGGTAAAAAGAAAATAACACATGCTGCACAACTGAGGTATTATTTATCATCAGCTTTATTATATTTTTTCTGATATTTCATATATAGATAATTTTTTTAGTAGATAAATTTTCTGAATGATCTAGGCCATAGGTATCTTCTTAAACTCAGAAGCTCACCAGGACTTGGCACCACTGTTTCTTCTTCCCATTTTGACCTCTTTTCCATTTTCCTTAAAGAATGAGGGTCTACTGTGAAATATTTAAGGTCACTTTCTAGCATTTAGAACTGTGACAGAAATGTAGTAAGCACTCAGTATGGATATGTTAGATACACAATAGGATACAGGAAAATAACAGAGATCTGAGCTATAGGGTTCTGATCTAAGTCCTGCAAAACACAGTAGAAACTAAACCTAGCAAGGCTCCAAAGGGAGGGGTGGTATGTGCCTATGAAAAAGAGATAAAACACACTTAAAAAGCAAAGCACCTATTCTAATCCTCTGCTCTCGAGAGAAAGTTTTCCATTCTCTAGGATTCAATTTCTTTACCTAAAAAAGTAAGTAATGGGGGGGGGGGGTCACATTAAAGATCCTCACTGCAGTTCTAAGTTCCCATTCATATGTTCTGCTACCTGACTAATCATGACCTCTCTTGTAGCTAGTAGTCCCCAACCTACATAAAGGAACTAAAATGAAAAACTGAAGAAACTGAATGAAAACAAGAACATTCGATATGAGTAGGTGACTTGATTCAAACAATACAAATAAAATACTGAAATGTATGGCTAGGAAAAGACATTTTCTCCAATGTGGTAATCAAACAGGTTTTACTGAATACAGTGATCCATGTATCACACATCTCTCCTTCACTTCCTGAAAACGGAATTTCATATATATTTTTCTCTAACAAATGAACACATCACTGAACATTACTCTCATTTTTTTAATTGTCTTTTTTTTACAAATCTGATTATTCTAGTTATTGCTTGTACCTGGGTATTTATGGTGGAGTGTGTGTTTGTGTGTGTGTGTGTGTTTCTGTATGTATATATTTCATTAAGAACTGCACATAGTGCTTTAAAAAAAATGTCTGATGTTGATGCATTCACAGAGTAAAGATAAGAAAGACCTAAGTTATCACCATTTTTGGTAGAAGTTATAATTAAGAAACCCTGGCCCTGGAAGCACACAAAATCATGCCTATTGTCCCAGCTTCGAATCTCAATGGACTTCCACCTGTTCATTGTTTAATGACGACTAGATCAATGTTTCTCAAACTTGTTTGATCATGGGTGTCATTTGGAGAAATGTTTGAACAGATAACAATATCTGTGCTATGAGTTTCTAATCCATTAGGTGATAGTTATGGGGTATTCAAAATCTATAATTATAACAAGCTCGTCTTGTAATTATTACAGTCAGTAGCACATCTGAGCACTTAATTTGGAAGCAGCAGGACTGGATGATACTTGGTATACTTATATTTTCTTATACCTGGTCCCTAAGAAGGTAAAGGTTATAAATTAATTACTCTCAAAGACCAAGAAGCAGGGTATATGAAATCGTATTTTAGCTTCTATCCTTGGCTTTATACATTTATTCCTATTGAATAAGGTCCTCGGGGTCAATCCCAAACAGAAGAACTCAGAAAATCTACTCTTGGATTCTTGGAAAAGATGACTAAAAATTATTAGAACCTAGATTCTCCCCGCTTTCATTAAGGATAAATCTGGTTTATACCATTCTATTTCATAGACATATGATCACAGCCTTGGCAGTCAACCACTCTCGGAATTTTATAGTTTTTTACATTTACAACTTGCTGCTGCAAGACAACAGATATTATTTTTATTAGAGCCTTCAGTAATGATAAAAATATGGAATCCTTCTCATTTTCCAGTTGAATTAATTAGTTTAGTTTATAATGGAAAACAATAAAAGTGTATCTCCCTATGTCTTCTTAGTAACGGTTATACTTCTTTACAAGGGAGTAGCAAACATTTTTGAAACATGTTTTCTTCTACTGCTCAATTTAATATGTAAAAACAATTTTCATGTTCCTCCCTATGTCATCCTTAATACAAGAGACAGTTCAATAACCACGCATAGAAGATAATATAGATTTTAGAAAGATAACTTTATTTTTTAAAAGATTTTATTTATTTATTCCTGAGAGACACACTCACAGAGAGAAGCAGAGACACAGGCAAAGGGAAAAGCAGGCTCCATGCAGAGAGCCTGATGTGGGACTCAATCCTGGGACTCTAGGATCATGAACTGAGCTGAAGGCAGACACTTAACCACTGAGCCACCCAGGTGTCCCTGAAAAATAACTTTAAAAAATCACTTTGTCACCCAGCAAACACAATTCAAAAAATAATTTCCTCATAAAGTCAGAACTTTACCAGGATGTCCATTCTCAATATTTATGTTCAATGTTTAATGAAAAGACTTTTACTAGAGAAATTAGGTTAAAAAATAAATAAATCATCCTATTGAGAAAGGAAGAAGTAAAACTATTTCTATTAACAAATGACATGATCTCATACATAGAAAATCCTAAAGCTTCCACCAAAAATATATGAGAAATAAGAAGTGAATTCAATAAAGTTGAAGGATAAAAATATTAACACAAATCAGTTGCATTTCAGATGCAAACATCAACCTACTTGAAAAAGAAATGAAGAAAGCAATCCCATGTACAATAGCTTCAAAATCAATAAAATACTTTGGAATAAATTTAACTGAGGAAGGGAATGGCTTGTAGACTGAAAACCATAAGGCACTGATGATACAGATGGAAGAATGCATAAATAAATGGAAAGATAGCCTGTGCTCATGTATTAGTAAGATTAATATTGTGAAAATGTCCAGACAACCCAAAGCAATCTATAGATTCAATGCAATCCTGATCAAAATTCCAAAGGCATTTTTCACAGGAAGAGGAAAAAAAAAACTAGTGTTAGTTTCTTTGGAACCACAAGAATACCCTGAATGACCAAAGCAATCTTGAGAAAGAAGAATAACCTGAATATGCTGAGGTATTATGCTGAGTGAAGTAAGTCAATTGGAGAAGGACAATCATTATATGGTTTCACTCATATGGGGAGTATAAGAAATAGTGAAAGAGATTATAGGGGAAAGGAGGAAAAATGAGTGGGAAAAATTAGTGAGGGTGACAAAACAACCTCCTGAGAGACCCCTAACTCTGGGAAATGAACAAGGAAAGTGGAGGGGAGGCAGGCGGGGGTATGGGGTGACTCGGTGACAGGCACTGAGGAGGGCACTTGACAGGATGAGCACAGGGTGTTATACTATATGGTGGCAAATCTAACTTCAATTAAAAATATATTAAAAAAAGAAAAATCTGGGGATATCCCATACTTGATTTCAAGCTATATGACAAAGGTATAATAATCAATCAGTATGATATTGACATAAAAAACAAGCACCTTAGACCAGTGTCACAGAATGAAGAACCAAGACAATTACATACACATATACAGTCAACTGATTTTTGACAAGGGTTCCAAAACACACAATAAGGAATTAATAGAATCTTCAAAAACAGGTTTTGAGGAAATTGGATATTCATGAAAAAGAATAAAATAGGATACCTATCTTATACGAATCACAAAATTAACTTG
This sequence comes from Canis aureus, assembly GCF_053574225.1. Classification (NCBI taxonomy): domain Eukaryota; kingdom Metazoa; phylum Chordata; class Mammalia; order Carnivora; family Canidae; genus Canis; species Canis aureus. The sequence continues at coordinate 15,540,327 of NC_135631.1, read as the reverse complement.
TAGTGAATAAAAGTCTTAAACAGAAGACCTAATAAGATAAAATTACCCAAAGGAAACAGCGAGAAAAGATTTTTGACATTAGTCTTGAAAATTATATCTTGATTTAGACAGAAAAAAAAAACAGAAAAAAAAAGCAAAATGAACAAGTGGGACTACATTAAAAAAAATGAATTCTGCACAGAAAAGGCAACAGGACATTGAAAGGCATACTACAGAATGGGGAAATATTCACAAAATATGTAACTGATAAGTTTAAAAATCATAAAAGAAAACACATACTGGGTGTTATTCTGTATGTTAGTAAATTGAACACCAATAAAAAATAAATTAAAAAAAAAAAAGAAAACACATATTGAATTCATACAACTTAATAGCAAGTAAGTAAATAATTCAATTAAAATTGAGCTAAAAAACCGAATAGCCATTTTTTTCAAAGAAAACTTATAAATGGCCAAGGATATATGAAAATGTGCTCAACATCACTATCAGGGAAATGTAAATCAAAACTACAATTGAGTGTCACCTTACACCTGTTCAGACTGTTATTTAAAACAACACTAAAGCTAACAAATATTAGCAAGAATGTGGACAAAAGAAAACTTTTATACACTGTTGGTGAAAATTCAAAATGGCACGGCCATTAGGGAAAATAATATGGTGAGATTTCAAAAAAATTTAAAATGTACTACTGTAGATATGATGTGCCAATCCTACTTGTGGGTGTATTTAAAAGGCTTAAATTCAGTACCTTGGGGGCGCCTGGCTGTCTTAGTTTGTAGAGCATGAGACCCTTGATCCTAGGGCCTGGAGCTTAAGCCTCACCTATGTGTGAGGCTTAAGAAAAAAAGTCATTTTTTAAAAAATCAGTATCATGAAGATAACTGCACACCCATGTTTACTCTAACATTATTCACAAAAGCTGTAATATGGGGAAAACATAAAAATTCTTCAATAAATGAATGAATAAAGAAGATAAATATTATTCAGCCATTTAAAAAAAGGAAATCCTACCATTTGCAATGACATGGTAAACTGGGAGCATTACGCTATATAAAAGAAGCCAAAAGGGGAAAGACAAATATGGTATGCTATCACTTTTATGTAAAATCTGGAAGGAAAAAAGAGAACAGAGACTTAATCTGAGGAGAAAAAAGAGAAGTTAAAGAACTTAATCTATCTAATTAAAAGATTTATATTAAGCTCCCATAAACAGTACTGTGTGGTATTGCTATAAGGATAAACATATAGATCATTGAAATATTAGGTGTCCATAAACAGACCTAAATGTATGATTTTTTAGTAAAGATGTCTAGGTAATTCAATGAAGGAAAGAATAGACTTCTTTCCCTACTGATTATGCTGGGTCAATTACATACCCATATGGAAAAAAAAAATGAACCTCAACTACTACTTCATATCATACCCCAAAATTAACTCAAAATGAGTCAGAGACCTACATGTTAAAAACAAACCTATAAAAATACTAGAAAGAGTATTTTAAACTTTGGGGTAGATCAATGTTTATTAAATATCTCACAATGGGATACCTGGGTGGCTCAATGGTTGAGAGGCTGCCTTAACCTCAGGGCACGATCCTAGGATCCAGGGATGGAGTCCTGCATCAGGCTCCCTGCAAGAAGTCGATTTTCTCTCTGCCTATACCTTTGACTCCCTTCTGTCTCTCATGAATAAATGAGTAAAATCTTTAAATAAATATCTCCCAGTAAGCATGAGCTATAAGTAAAACTGAAAATTGAAACTTGTTAATATTTTAACTCTTTTACTCCCTGAATGACATCTTTCTAAAAATGAAAAAGCAATCCATGGACTAGGAAAAAACTATGTATATAGACACGCAAACAATTTTATAAAGTATAAATATATAAACATTTTACAGACAATTTATATATATTATATATATAAATTTTATATAAACATATACTTTACATTTATTTTTAATATATAAGATATATATATATATATGATTAAAAGGCCTATACCTAGAATATATAAAGAACGTTCAGACTTTAGTAATTAGAAACCCAGAATGACTATCTTTATACTGTACAAAGGACGCAAAAAAGAAATTTCCAGAAAAAGATCTACAAATGCTTGATCATAGCGTAGTTCTATTTTTACCTTTTTGAGAACCCTAATACCATTTCCTTGAGTGGCTGCACTACTTTGCATTCCCACTCAGTGCAAGAGCGTTCCCCTTTCTCCTCATCCCCATCCCCATCTCTTGGCACTCGTATTGTTAATTTTAGCCATTCTGGCAAGTGTGAGGTGAGATCTCATTATAGCTTTGATTTGTATTTCCCTGATAATAAGTGATGTTGAGGTTCTTTTCATGTGTCTATTAGCAATATGAATGTCTTCTTTGGAAAAATGCCTATTGAAGTCTTCAGCCCCTTTGTTAATTGAATTAATTGTATTTGGGGTATTGAGTTTTATAAGTTCTATTTATAGATGGTACTTGGATGGTACTCAACTATCCAGAAATTGCACTGGTAGGTATTTGCTCAAAGAATACAAAAATACTAACTCAAAGGGATAGTGCATCCCAATGTTTATCTACAATAGCCAGATTGTGGAAACAACCCAAGTATCCATCAACTGATGAATGGATAACAAAGATGTGGTAGATATAAAACCTGGTATATATTTACATGTATATAATATATATATATATGATATATACATATGATAGAATATTACTCAGCCGTAAAAAGAATGAAATCTTGCCTTTTGCAATGACATGAATGGAGCTAGAAAGAATTATGCTAAGTAAAATGAGTCAGTCAGAGAAATACAAATACTAAAAGATTTCAATCATATGTACAATAAGAAATAAAACATACAGTATGGGGGCAGGGGGAGAGGGAGGCAAAAAAAATGGAATTTTAATCGTAGAGAACAAAATGATGGTTACTAGAAGGGAAGTGGGTGACAGTAAATGATGGGAATTAAGAAGAACACCTGTAATGAGACCCAGGTGTTGTGGAAGTTTTGAATCACTATATACTACACATGAAACTATTATTATAATGTATGTTAAGTAACTAGACTCTAAATATACTTTTAAAAATGTACAAATGACAAACAAATGCTCAACATCATTAGTCATCAGGGAAAGCAAATTAAAACCACAATAATATATCAGCACATACCTCCTTGAATGATGACGTGGAAAATAACAATACCAAGTGACAAAAAATATGGAACAATTCTTGTGATTAAAATGAGAACTTTCTGCTTGTATTTTGATATCTCACCATAATTTTAATGTTGCCTAGTATTCCTTATGAACCCATGAGTTCATAGAGATTACTATGAGTCCCAGAGATTACTAATTAGGAGCCTATTAGAGCTTCCGTTTAATTTCATAGCCCTCTGATGAAAATGAAAAACAACGTTTGGAGACAAGGACTTTAATAACTGCCATTCCACTGATTTTAAGCCCTCACTGCACTAGCTCTAATGCAATCAATAACAGGTTTCTAGAAATGTTTTAATATTGTTAGGGAGGCAGGTTCTCTGTGACCCGAGTCAACAGGTTAAAACATTACAGGTTTCCACACTCAAATTATGCCATTTTCCTACTCCCATGATATTTAGCTTTCTTGGAAACTAAAGTTCACAAAGAGAAAGGGGATTCTTGCATGGTTGGGTTCCAAGCAGAGGGAATGCAATTCCCTATTCGAAATTGGGTGATTTTCAAACATGTCTCTTCAGCATACCTGTTTCTAAGACCAAGCCTTTCCACCAAAGGAGATAATTAATTCCAGAGAGAGAAAACAGCAGTTCTAAGCCAAGGTCCTTGAACTTTTTTGGAAACCTCTTTAAATATCCATGCAGTGCCAAAGGAAAATATTGTGGGGGGTTTACGTTCCTAGAGCAAGATTCATTATGAGAAGAATGACCCATTTGAAAGTGTTTCCTCCACATTTCTTGCCTCTTGTCTATGGGACCAGAGCCATCTGGAGATCATGTCTCCATAGTGTTTCAAAAGAATTCATTCCAAATTCAAATCCCAGATTCTCAATAAGGAATTTTGAGGCTTTAGGCTAGAAGGAAAGATTGAGACTAGGAGAAACACCTTTTCAAGGACCTTTGATTTGTTATCAAATTACCTCAATAGTCTGTGTCTGAGGTGTGTTCTATCTTTCATACTGAAAGTTTACTATTAAAGAAGAGGCCAGCTTGAAGATGGAATTATTTCTGAAAAATCCTAAACATCATTGTGATCATCTATAAGGTAAGGTTTTCAGCAGCATTGAAGCATCTTAAACATTGGTATTTTCTATAAAGAGTAATCATTATGTTTCAACAGCTTACAAACAGTAATATTATAACCATATTCCCATTAGTCAGAAGATAGTTAGTAAATGTCATTAACTTAAACAGACAAATGAAAATGTTGAGGCTTATAGAGATTTTATGAGATTTTATAAAAATTGGAACCCAATTTTTGGTCACAAGACACCTATTTTGACATAAGATGCCTCCTTTAACATTCAAGACTAATCATGAGCATGAAGATTAAATGTAAGTATGCCCCCCACACAGTGATATATAAATATGTTTATAGATGACATAAATCATTAGTCATTTAGTCCAAGCATGACCAGAGACTGTCCTTCCTAAGGTTAATTACTATGCATAACGTGAGTCTCTGTGGTATGCTGAAAAGTAAAATTAGAGATAATTCTTCCAGAGATTATTGCGTGATTAAATGTTTTCTGATTACAGTCAATTACCAATTCTTCCTATCTTCTGTGTGAATACAGTCACAAAAATATGTGAAAGCTCTTCGTGTGCTCACAGTAATGCGCTGGGGATATTCACATACATTTACTCAATCAATTCTCATAGCACCTGGGATGTGGATATGATCATTCTCACTTTAGAGATGAGGAAACAAGAACATAAGGTCCCAGGAAATGTACCCTGGATAAAAGAAGTTGCAAGTGGAAAAGGCAAGATTCCAATCAGGTCTCTCTGATTTCAAACCAATACAGTACACTTAACGACCATGGTAGTCATTTTCAACATTGTACAGAAAACTCTGGAGACCCATGTTTTTAAGAGGATTGGGTAGGGAGGAAATGGGCTGCATGAGAGGCCAAGGTAAAAGTGCTCTTCAAAGAAAGCAGTACCTCATTTTCATTAATATTTGGAGACTGCAGTGTGTGGTACGTGTGTGTGTGTGTGTGTGTGTGTGTGTGTGTGTGTGTGTGTGTTTGTGTCTCTTGATGAAATTACTTCATATATATTTGCCTCTGAAGTACCATTAAAGTCCTTTGATTATGGTCATGTCAAAAGAGATTACTAGTTTACACTGTTTATTATCACAGAACAATGTAGAGCAAGGATTAATAATTTGAAGGAAAAAGGTCACAAGTAAAATTTGATTTAGTCTTGGCTCTCCTCATTTTTATCTGCTTGATCTAGGGCAGGATTCTTAACTTCTCTATGTTTGTATCTCCTGCTGTGTAAAGGAAGTATGATAGTGGTAATTATTTCACAGGAATGTAGTGAGGATTAAACAACCACATTTCTGAAAAAAAACGAACACAGCAAGTGTCTACATTTGTGTTGATATAATTATTATAAAATATATATAATTACATTTTAGTTGATATTATCTTTATTATTATTCTGAACATCTGCAATCATTTCGTCTCTTGCAAAAAAGTATGAAACAATGCTAACCACACAGGTTACTACCATGCCATGCACATAGTAATCAATCATTTAAAATATATTTATCAGTTATTATAATATTTTGGGATTTTGAAAACTTGTATTATCTACTCTTTTATAATAGCTCCTGGAGCCTTTTATTACATTCTCATAAGAAACACACTGTTCCACATTTTTGTTAACTATTATAAATGTTCTGTGACTGGGCTTTCTGTCTCTGGCTGACATCCCCTAACTGAAGCTAATTCAACTTCATCCAAGACACACAAAGGACTTTCACAGAGTTATATCCAAGAGTCACCATTCTTCCAACCCCTGGTCATTCTTCCACTTCTATTCAGTTACCTTCCATGGTTCCCCATTTCCTAAGGGTAAAGAAAGAATTCCTAGCTTTCCATTCATAGCTTGAACATCCATTCTTTACCACTCTTTTGAAACTTAGCTGCCAGTATGATTCCTTCAAGATAGGCTCTTTATCATCTCAGATGATGAAGTATGCCTAGGTGATCTTCAAGAACTCAGAACTTACTTGCTATCTTACAAAACGTCATGAGAATCCACTTCTCATTAGAATACAGGCTGCTACATTTACTAGATGTGGAAGCTTACTAAATGCAAGGTTACATTAACATAAGGGATTTCTTTTTCAGGTCATGTAGTTAAGCATAATACGAAAAAATGGAGATTAGGAACAACGTGACAGAATTTGTGCTACTGGGGCTCACAGAGAATCCAAAGATGCAGAAAATCATATTTGTTGTGTTTCTGGTCATCTACATCGTCTCTGTGGTAGGAAATGTGCTCACCGTGGTCACTATCACTGCCAGCCCGTTATCGGGGTCCCCCATGTACTTTTTCCTGGCCTATCTCTCCCTCATTGATGCCTGCTATTCTTCTGTCAATACCCCCACCCTCATCATAGAGTCACTCCGTGAAAAGAAGACCATCCCATTCAATGCATGCATAATCCAAATCTTTGGGGAACATTTCTTTGGAGGTGCTGATGTCATCCTGCTTACTGTGATGGCCTATGACCGCTATGTGGCCATCTGCAAGCCACTGCACTACATGACCATCATGAATCGGCGGCTATGTGGCCTGCTCATGGCAGTGGTGTGGGTGGGAGGCTTTCTTCATGCAGCCATACAGATCCTCTTTATCATCCCACTACCCTTCTGTGGCCCTAACGTCATAGATCACTTTATATGTGATCTGAATCCTTTGCTCAATCTTGCCTGCACTGATACCCACACTCTTGGGTTCTTTGTTGCTGCCAACAGTGGTTTCATCTGTGTCTTAAACTTCCTCCTCCTCATGGTTTCCTATGTGGTCATTCTGCGCTCCCTAAAGAACCACAGCTTGGAGGCGAGGCGCAAAGCCCTCTCCACCTGTGTCTCTCACATCACAGTGGTCGTCCTATTCTTTGTGCCCTGCATATTTGTGTACATGAGACCCGCAGCTACTTTATCCATTGATAAAGCAGTTGCAGTGTTCTATACTACAATAACTCCCATGTTAAATCCTTTAATCTATACCTTGAGAAATGACCAGATGAAAAATGCCATTAGGAAACTGTGTAGTAGGAATGCTAGTGTGGGTGACAAATAAATGTATCTGGAGCTCAACAGTGATTCAACTGAGGCAAAAGTCAAACAGACATGTTGGATGATCTCAGCAAGGAATACCTATGACATAAAAAATGACAACAACAACAACAACAATGACTGCTATTTTGTTTTCAAGAGCAAAAATGGGTGCAAGAAATGGAAAAATAACCCTAGCTCAGGATCTCTCTTTGCATATTTGAATAATGCTAGCAAATTGGGGCTTGTTTCATGAGCTTCATTCATATGCATGGATTCATAAGCTTTCATCCTAATTTTAAAAATTAAAAATAGGGACACCTGGGTGGCTCAGCAGTTGAGCATCTGCCTTGCATCATGGCATGATCCCGGGATCTGGAATCAGGCTCCCCACAGGGAGCCTGTTTCTTCCTCCGCCCGTGTCTTTAGGCCTGTCTCTGTGTGTCTCTTATGAATAAATAAATAAAATCATTTTTTAAAAAATTAAAAATATATTGATATTGAGCAGTAGTCTTTATAACAATCCAAAGAAGTAGGCATTGCTATTATCCCCATTTTATAGGTGAGGAAACAGAAAGGGGGAATTATCAAAATAATTATACTGAAGATTCACTAATCAGAGACTACCTGATTTCTCAGACCATGCTCTTAAATGTTGTGATACAGTGCCAGACAATGATGACAGAAAGATGATTCTAATTCTTACCACTTATTGAGCTAGGTTTTATGCTGGACCACATATATAAGATATAGATACAAATATCTATATATACATATATAGATATACAATATATATCTTATACATATGCATGTTAAATCATTATGTCCATGTACTATATATCATAATAATATAGATGATTATATATTGTATTTCTATTAATTCATTACTTATAACTAAATTCCAAGGATATTTCAGTAATAACTCAGGTCAATTTTAGTTATCATTGTTGTGGATAATAAGCTCATTGCAATATTCTGGTTTGTATTTACTTTAGGAAATAAAAGTGAAAGCCCATTAACACTGATGGAGTAGGTGAAGAATATGATACTTTATTTGAAAATTTACTTGTAAAAAGTAAAATAAAATAAAATAAAGAAAATTTACTTGGGGGCTTCAGAATCCTATCATTGTCATGTCACCCATCTTATGCTGATAAGCTGTTAGAAAATGCGATGACTCAAATCAAAGATCATTTCAATGCCAGATGAGAATTCCTACTTTTTAATATATATTTATACTCCATAGAGATCTTGCCTGCTACCTAGAATATTTTATACAATTAGAAAAATGACTAGTGCATGATAAATAATAACTAAAAAATAAAACTATAAAGAAAGATCAATAAAGTAAATAAAACGTAGAACAAAAAATATATTGAGCTGTAGGGAATAATCTTCCTATTTTGTCTGATTTGGATTCAAGAATTCTAGCTGGGTCTGTTAAACAGACCACAATTTGTTTTAACTCCTGCTTAAACCATGTAATGAGAAAGACATTGAACCTGACATTCTCATCTCGATTCAAGTAACTGAAACTGAACCTACTCTCAGCAAGATTACATCATATGAACATGAGTTGTCCATGTTATTCTTCTCTGTTAATTAGTTTACATTGTGGTAACATATCATCATGAAAGAATATTTTTTAAAATATGTGGCTCAACCCACACACAAAACAATTTCAGGATAAATATATTCCATTTATTCCATCTATCCATCACCCATTAATCAATAGCAACATCTTGAGTCTGAAGAATAATATATCAGAAACACTGATGATTGTGGGGCTTCAGTGCTAAATAGGGGAACCTGGGTCTTGCCTTCACAGAGCTTCACATCCACTGAAAGAAACCCAGAGGAAAACAGAAAATGACAACACCCTGTTATAAAGGGTAAGGTAGTGGCAGCACAAAGTGCTAGGAAAGGATGAATTAGGGACATACAAGAAAGGTTCAGGAAATGTTCCAAGAGGAAAGGACATATGAAATGGAATTTCAAACTGGAAATCAAGTCAGCAGAGTGAATATGTACACTTCAGTTGGAGTAGGAGCATTCCTAAGAGAGAGAATACATTACAAAGGTCAGGGGTGAAAATCAGTATGCAGGAATTCTGGTGAATGCAGTGTGACCATAGGTGTTAATATATCTATAAATTCAACATCATTTATTAAACTCTCACCATGTGCCAGGCAGTATGCTACAAAATGAACCAACCTATATGGGTAAATAGCAGGACATGAACCTGGTGAGACCAGAACAGGAAAGATGCAGAAGGGTCTCACGATCACGTTAAAGCCTACTTCACAATAGCATGGGGCAAACATTGGAAGGCCTTTTGAACCAGTGAGTGATGCAGCTGGATTCGAGCTTGAGATGATAGCTGTATGGGTTATCAGTGTGGGAAGTGGATTGAAGGGAACAAGAGTGGCAGCAGGATTTTATTGTCATGATGTGGGTGTGAAAGGGTGGAGCCTGAACTCTGGTGGTGCCAGTGACGATGTTGAAGGTGGTAGGCACTGCTGAGTCTGGATCCACTTCCTTCACTCCTCCAGTGTCTCCTAGCTCTGTGTCTGGGCTACAAACAGCTCAGAGCTCAAAGCCCCACCTTCTCTGTACATTTGCACCAGAACAAAATTATAGGCTATACCCACCACTGTGGGACACGGTAGCAGCCAATAGGCATCAGGCTGGTTCCTTTGCCTCGGGGTGGAGCCAGTCCTGTATCACGGTGTATACCCTAGATTCCTGTGGCATCAGGCTGAAGTCAATCCCCAGTTGGGGCCACACACTTCTTCCTATATCGTAGTAGCTTCCCTCAACCCTTCTCCTTATAAATCACTTTCATGAGAATCCCCATCTCAGAGTATGCATTTGGGAACCCAACTTAACACAGAGACATAGGAAACTTTAAGAAATATCTAAGTATATAAACAGAAGAACTTGACATGGGATGAAGATTTGATAAAGAAGTCATGAATGAAAACCAGACTCTTCTTTAAATTACTGGGAGGAGGGAAGCCCTGGTGGCGCAGCGGTTTAGTGCTGCCTGCAGTCCAGGGTGTGATCCTGGAGACCTGGGATGGAGTCCCACATCGGGCTCCTTGCATGGAGCCTGCTTCTGCCTCTGCCTGTGTCTCTGCCTCTCTCTCTGTATGTCTCTCATGAATAAATAAAATCTTAAATAAATAAATAAATAAATAAATAACTGGGAGGAGGTTAGAACAGAGAAAATGAGTCTTTTTTTGACAGCTCAAGTGGTTTCTACCTCTTTGTACTAAAGGGTTAATGTACCTGCACCCCGATGTTTCTAGCAGCAATGGCCACGATAGCCAAACTGTGGAAGGAGCCTCGGTGTCCAACGAAAGATGAATGGATAAAGAAGATGTGGTTTATGTATACAATGGAATATTACTCAGCTATTAGAAATGACAAATACCCACCATTTGCTTCAAAGTGGATGGAACTGGAGGGTATTATGCTGAGTGAAGTAAGTCAGTCAGAGAAGGACAAACATTATATGTTCTCATTCATTTGGGGAATATAAATAATAGTGAAAGGGAAAATAAGGGAAGGGAGAAGAAATGTGTGGGAAATATCAGAAAGGGAGACAGAACATAAAGACTGCTAACTCTGGGAAACGAACTAGGGGTGGTAGAAGGGGAGGAGGGCGGGGGGTGGGAGTGAATGGGTGACGGGCACTGGGTGTTATTCTGTATGTTAGTAAATTGAACACCAATAAAAAAATAAATTAAAAAAAAAATTAAGGGTTAATGTTGAATTGCCTAAGAAAATGTAATGTTCCCCCTCAAAGGCAGGTGACCTGAGAGAAGGGGCTGATTTTCCTCAGTACTCACTCCCACCATCCTCTTTGCTCCTACACCTATAACAAGACACAAAAACAACAACCTTTAATAGTGAGGTACAAAGTGTAACTCATGAACACAGTACACCCCAAAATAAATGTTTTCTAATGTATGAAGAAAAAAATTGGATAATCACTAAATAAATTCAATCAAGCCAAATTTCTTGATATTGGTTCACTAAGCAGAGATTCTTCATTTAACATTATAGCTGGGGGACTGAGGTAAAGCTAATGGTATATCTGCTTGGTTGGTGGCTAAAGCATGAATCTAAAGGGGGCCCAGTGTAAGCAAAGTAGAAATGCCAGATTTGCCTTGATGTAATGTAGAGGGACACATTGAAAGATATGGGGATATCAGAATGTTAGAATGGATTGTCATAAAAAAATGGATTGTCATTTCAGGGAGGGTCAAGAAGACATACCTTTCTTTTGAAAAATTTATTTATTTATTCATGAGAGACACAGAAAGAGAGGCAGAGACATAGGCAGAGGAAGAAGCAGGCTCCCTGCAGGGATCCAAATGCAAGACCCAAGATGGGGACCCCAGTTCATACCCTGAGCTGAAGGCAGACCCTAAACCACTGAGCCACCCAGATGTCTCTAGGTGTCATACCTTTCGTCATGACCAGAGAACTAAATTTTCAGGCTAGTGCCAGCATCTTTGAAAAACTCTCTGATCACTGTTGTCTGTAGGCCAGACCTTTAGTGTTGCTAAACTGGAAAATCCCAATGCAATGGGAGTGTTTTGATGCCAGATAACAGTTACCAAGTGGTAGCACTGAAGCTTCTTAAAGGCAAGGTGGGCATGCTTTCCATAAAGGACAGAAGAATCAAAATAACAATCAGAATAATTAATACAAGCAGATTTACAGTGCTGGCTCTGTCATGTTGGTGCTCCTAGAAGTGAAATAGGGAAGAAAACTATAGAAGCCTTGATCTGTGTTAGCAAAAATGTACAGGCTTAGTAAACTTAATCATAAAAGAGAGATTCGTGGGATCCCTGGGTGGCTCAGCGGTTTAGCGCCTGCCTTCAGCCCAGAGTGTGATCCTGGAGTCCCAGGATGGAGTCCCACATTGGGCTCCCTGCATGGAGCCTGCTTTTCCCTCTGCCTGTGTCTCTGCCTTTCTCTCTCTTTCTGTGTCTCTCATGAATAAATAAATAAAATCTTAAAAAAAAAAATAAAAAGAGAGAGATTCGTGATCTTGCAATTAATTCCCAGATGGAACCAGTCTATAAACTCAGAATTCCTAGAATAAAGGGAAGATCGAATCCCCTTGAGGAAGCACCCTGGGACATTGCAAAAAATGTATATATTAATCTTTTTCACCGCATTCCCCAAATGAGGCCTATGGCCTTTTTGTCTGTCAATTTGTGCATTGAGGAATAGAAAAATATCTAGACCTTCAAGGACTGCTGGACACTGATTGTGACCTGAAACTGATTCCAGGAAACCCAGAACAACAGTGTTCCCCTAGATAGAGCAGGAGTTTCCAGAGGACAGGTGGTCTTTGGAGTTTTAGCTCAGGCCAAGTTTGCAATGGGTCCAGTAGGTCACTGGACTCATTCTTTGGTACTTCTCCACCTTCAGAATGCATAATCTGAAGAGATATCTTTGCAACTGGCAAACTTGCAATTTGACATGCAGACTGAGGGCTATTATAGTGAAAGCCAAATGGAAACCTCTAGATTTGCCTCTACCTAGGAAAATAGTAAAGAAAAAGCAATACCACATCCCTGGAGGAATCATGGTGATTAGAGCCACCATCAAGGATTTGAAAGATATAGAGGTAGTGATTCCCATAACATACACATTTAACTCACTTATTTGGCCTTCACAGGAGACAGATGGATCTTGGAGAATGACAGTTGATACTTATAACTTAACTAGGTGGAGACTCCAAGAATTGCAACTGCTGTACCAGATGTGGTTTTGTTGCTTCGGTAAATTAACATATTCTTTGGTACCTGGTATGTAGCACATGATTTGACACATGTCTTTAAGATCCACTAGAGGCAATTTGATTGCAGCTTACAAGGCCAGCAATATGCCTTCACTGCCCTCCTTCAGAGTTGTGTCAACTCTCTGGTACTATGCCATAATTCAGTTCATAGAGATCTCCATTGTATTTTATTCTTCTAGATAACCATACTGGTCCATTATATTGATGACAAAACACTGATTGGATCTAGAGGTCAAGGTGTAAATACTCTAAGATTTATTAGTAGGACATTTCTGTATCAGAGGATGGAAAGTAAATACAATTGAAACTCAAGTAACTGAAACTCAGTAAAATGTCCACGATCCAAGGGGGATAAAGCATATAAGGATAGTTCTTTTGAAGTAAATATAAAATAGGATAAAAACAGAGGGGGAGACAAACCGTAAGAGAATCTTAACTATACAGAAAAAACTGAAGGTTGCTGGTGTTGAGGTGGGGTACGCTATGGGCATTAGGGAGGCCATTTGATGTAAGGATCAGTGGGTGTTTTATGCAACTGATGAATCACTAATTTTTACCCCCAAATTAATAATACACTATATGCGGAGGGAGAGGCAAGATGGCGGAAGAGTAGGGTCCCCAAGTCACCTGTCCCCACCAAATTACCTAGATAACCTTCAAATCATCCTAAAATCTATGAATTCGGCCTGAGATTTGAAGAGAGAACAGCTGGACTGCTACAGTGAGAAGAGTTCACGCTTCTATCAAGGTAAGAAGACGAGGGAAAAAAGAAATAAAGAAACAAAAGGCCTCCAAGGGGGAGGGGCCCGCGAGGAGCCGGGCTGAGGCCGGGGCGAGTGTCCCCAGGACAGGAGAGCCCCGTCCCGGAGGAGCAGGAGCTGCACCGACCTTCCCGGGAGGAAAGGGGCTCGCGGGGAGCTGGAGCAGGACCCAGGAGGGCGGGGATGCCCTCGGGCTCCCGGGGACACTAACAGACACCTGCGCCCGGGAGAGTGCGCCGAGCTCCCTAAGGGCTGCAGCGCGCACGGCGGGACCCGGAGCAGCTCGGGGGGCTCGGGGGCGGCTCCGCGGAGGGGGGGTGGGGCGGGAGCAGCGGGGGAGGGGCTCGGGCGGCGGCTCCGCGGAGGGGGCTGCAGGGCCGGAGCGCGAATCCAACAGCCCAGGCCCCGCAGCACAGGGCGCCGGGACACAGCCCAGGATCCGGCCTCCCCCGGGACAGGCAGAGGCCGGGAGGCCCAGGACAGCAAGGACGCTCCTGCCCCGAGCTGAGCAGATCAGCGGCCCCGCCCGGAGCCTCCAGGCCCTGCACACGGAGAGCTCCGGAGTTCCTGCGGGAGCTGACTCCAGGGCTCCAGAGCTGGCCCCGCCACTGGGGCTGTTCCTCCTGGGGCCTCATGGGGTAAACAACCCCCACTGAGCCCTGCACCAGGCAGGGGGCAGAGCAGCTCCCCCAAGTGCTAACACCTGAAAATCAGCACAACAGGCCCCTCCCCCAGAAGGCCAGCTAGACTGACAAGTTCCAGGGGAAGTCAAGGTTTAAAGTATACAGAATAAGAAGATATTCCCCGTCTTACTTTTTTTTTCTTTTTGATTTCCGTTTGCTTTCCCTACCCTTTTTTCCCTTTCTTTCTTTTTCTTTCTCTTCTCTTCTCTCTTTTTCTTTTTCTCTTCCTTTTTTTTTCTGTTACTCTTTTCCTTCCTTCTTTCTCTCTTCTCTTTTTCTCCTTTTCCCAATACAACTTGCTTTTGGCCACTCTACACTGAGCAAAATGACGAGAAGGAAAACCTCACCTCAAAAGAAAGAATCAGAAACAGTCCTCTCTCCCACAGAGTTACAAAATCTGGATTACAATTCAATGTCAGAAAGCCAATTCAGAAGCACTATTATACAGCTACTGGTGGCTCTAGAAAAAAGCATAAAGGACTCAAGAGACTTCATGACTGCAGAATTTAGATCTAATCAGGCAGAAATTAAAAATCAATTGAATGAGATGCAATCCAAACTAGAAGTCTTAACGACGAGGGTTAACCAGGTGGAAGAACGAGTGAGTGACACAGAAGACAACTTGATGGCAAAGAGGGAAACTGAGGAAAAAAGATGCAAACAACTAAAATACCATGAGAATGGATTAGGGAAATAAATGACAGCCTGAGGAAGAAAAACCTACATTTAATTGGAGTTCCTGAGGGCGCCAAAAGGACCAGAGGGCCAGAATATGTATTTGAACAAATCATAGCTGAAAACTTTCCTAATCTGGGAAGGGAAACAGGCATTCAGATCCAGGAAACAGAGAGATCCCCCCGAAAATCATAAAAACCGTTCAACACCTCGACATTTAATAGTTAAGCTTGCAAAATCCAAAGATAAAGAGAAGATCCTTAAAGCAGCAAGAGACAAGAAATCCCTGACTTTCACAGGGAGGAGTATTAAGATAACAGCAGACCTCTCCACAGAGACCTGGCAGGCCAGAAAGGGCTGGCAGGATATATTGAGGGTCCTATATGAGAAAAACATGCTACCAAGAATACTTTATCCAGCAAGGCTCTCATTCAGAATTTAAGGAGAGATAAAGAGCTTCCAAGACAGGCAGGAACTGAAAGAAACCAGCTCTGCGAGAAATTTTAAGGGGGACTCCTAAAATTCCCCTTTAAGAAGAAGTCCAGACTGAATAGATATCATGATGACACTAAACTACTATCTTTCCATAGTAACTCTGAACGTGAACAAGCTAATGACCCCATCAAAAGGCACAGGGTGTCAGACTGAATAAAAAAGCAGGACCCATCTACTTGCTGTCTACAAGAGACTCATTTTAGACAGGACACCTACAGCCTGAAAATAAAATGTTGGAGAACCATTTGCCATTCAAATGGTCCTAAAAAGAAAGCAGTGGTAGCCATCCTTCTATCAGATAAACTAAAATTTACCACAAAGACTATAGTAAGAGATGAAGAGAGACAATATATCATACTTAAAGGATCTATCCAACAAGAGGACTTAACAATCATCAATATATATGCCCCGAATGTGGGAGCTGCCAAATATATCAATTAATAACCAAAGTTAAGACATACTTAGATAATAATACACTTACACTTGGTGACTTCAATCTAGCACTTTCTACACTGGATAGGTCTTCTAAACACAACATCTCCAAAGAAACGAGAGCTTTAAATGATACACTGGACCAGATGGATTTCATAGATATCTACAGAACTTTACATCCAAACTCAAATGAATACACATTCTTCTCAAGTGCACATGGAACTTTCTCCAGAATAGACCACATACTGGGTCACAAATCGGGTCTGAACTGATACCAAAAGATTGGGATCCTCCCCTGCATATTCTCAGACCATAATGCCTTGAAATTAGAACTAAACCACAATAAGAAGTTTGGAAGGACTTCAAACACGTGGTGGTTAACGACCCTCCAGCTAAAAGATGAAAGGGTCAACCAGGAAATAAAGAAAGAATTAAAAAGTTTCATGGAAACTAATGAGAATGAAGATACAACCACTCAAAATCTTTGGGATGCAGCAAAAGCAGTCCTGAGGGGGAAATACATCACAATACAAGCATCCATTCAAAAACTGGAAAGAACTCAAATACAAAAGCTAACCTTACACCTAAAGGAGCTAGAGAAAAAACAGCGAATAGATCCTACACCCAGCAGAAGAAGAGAGTTAATAAAGATTTGAGCAGAACTCAACGAAATCGAGACCAGAAGAACTGTGGAACAGATCAACAAAACCAGTAGTTGGTTCTTTGAATGAATTAATAAGATAGATCAACCATTAGTCAGCCTTATTAAAAAGAAGAGAGAGAAGACTCAAATTAATAAAATCATGAATGAGAAAGGAGAGATCACTACCAACACCAAGGAAGTACAAACAATTTTAAAACCATATTATTAACAGCTATACACCAATAAATTAAGCAATCTGGAAGAAATGGACGCATTCCTAGAAAGCCACAAACTACCAAAACTGGATTGGGAAGAAATACAAAACCTGAACAGGCCAATAACCAGGGAGGAAAGTGAAGCAGTCATCAAAAACCTCCCAAGACACAAAAGTCCAGGGCCAGATGGCTTCCCAGGGAATTCTATCAAACGTTTAAAGAAGAAACCATACCTATTCTACTAAAGCTGTTTGGAAAGATAGAAAGAGATGGAGTACTTCCAAATTCGTTCCATGAGGCCAGCATCACCTTAATTCCAAAACCAAAGACCCCACCAAAAAGGAGAATTACAGACCAATATCCCTGATGAACATGGATGCAAAACTTCTCAACAAGATACTAGCCAATAAGATCCAACAGTGCATTAGGAAAATTATTCACCATGACCAAGTAGGATTTATCCCCGGGACACAAGGCTGGTTCAACACTCGTTAAACAATCATGTGATTCATCATATCAGCAAGAGAAAAACCAAGAACCATATGATCCTCTCATTGGATGCAGAGAAAGCATTTGACAAAATACAGCATCCATTCCTGATCAAAACTCTTCAGAGTGTAGGGATAGAGGGAACATTCCTCGACATCTTAAAAGCCATCTACAAAAAGCCCACAGCAAATATCATTCTCAATGGGGAGTACTGGGAGCCTTTCCCCTAAGATCAGGAACAAGACAGGGATGTCCACTCTCACCACTGCTATTCAACATAGTACTGGAAGTCCTAGCCTCAGCAATCAGACAACAAAAAGACATTAAAGGCATTCAAATTGGCAAAGAAGAAGTCAAACTCTCCTTCTTTGCCAATGACATGATACTTTACATAGAAAACCCAAAAGACTCCACCCCAAGATTGCTAGAACTCATATAGCAATTTGGTAGGGTGGCAGGATACAAAATCAATGCCCAGAAATCAGTGGCATTTCTATGCACTAACAATGAGACTGAAGAAAGAGAAATTAAGGACTCAATCCCATTTACAATTGCACCCAAAAGCATAAGATAACTAGGAATAAACCTAACCAAAGAGGTCAAGGATCTGTACCCTAAAAACTATAGAACCCTTCTGAAAGAAATTGAGGAAGACACAAAGAGATGGAAAAATATTTCATGCTCATGGATTGGAAGAATTAATATTGTGAAAATGTCAATGTTACCCAGGGCAATTTACACGTTTAATGCAATCCCTATCAAAATACCATGGACTTTCTTCAGAGAGTTAGAACAAATTATTTTAAGATTTGTGAGGAATCAGAAAAGACCCCGAATAGCCAGGGGAATTTTAAAAAAGAAAACCATAGCTGGGAGCATCACAATGCCAGATTTCAGGTTGTACTACAAAGACAGTGTGGTACTGGCACAAAAACAGACACATAGATCAATGAAACAGAATAGAGAATGCAGAAGTGGACCCTCAAATTTATGGTCAACTAATATTCGATAAAGGAGGAAAGAATATCCATTGGAAGAAAGACAGTCTCTTCAATAAATGGTGCTGGGAAAATTGGACATCCACATGCAGAAGAATGAAACTAGACCACCCTCTTGCACCATACACAAAGATAAACTCAAAATGGATGAAAGATCTAAATGTGGGACAAGATTCCATCAAACTCCTAGAAAAGAATACAGGCAACACCCTTTTTGAACTCGGCCACAGTAACTTCTTACAAGATACATCCACAGAAGGCAAAAGAAACAAAAGCAAAAATGAACTATTGGGACTTCATCAAGATAAGAAGCTTTTGCACAGCAAAGGATACAGTCAACAAAACTAAAAGACAACCTACAGAATGGGAGAAGATATTTGCAAATGACGTATCAGATAAAGGGCTAGTTTCCAAGATCTATAAAGAACTTCTTAAACTCAACACCAAAGAAACAATCAACCCAATCATGAAATGGGCAAAAGACATGAACAGAAATCTCACAGAGGAAGACATAGACATGGCCAATACACACATGAGAAAATGCTCTGCATCACTTGCCATCATGGAAATACAAATCAAAACCACAATGAGATACCACCTCACACCAGTGAGAATGGGGAAAATTAACAAGGCAGGAAACCACAAATGTTGGAGAGGATGCGGAGAAAGGGGAACCCTCTTACACTGTTGGTGGGAATGTGAAATGGTGCAGCCACTCTGGAAAACTTTGTGGAGGTTCCTCAAAGAGTTAAAAATAGACCTACCTGGACCCAGCAATTGCACTGCTGGGGATTTACCCCAAAGATTCAGATGCAAGGAAACGCCGGGACACCTGCACCCCGATGTTTCTAGCAGCAATGTCCACAATAGCCAAACTGTGGAAGGAGCCTCTGTGTCCATCGAAAGATGAATGGATAAAGATGTGGTTTATGTATACAATGGAATATTAGCCATTAGAAATGACAAATACCCATCATTTGTTTGACGTGGATGGAACTGGAGGCTGTTATGCTGAGTGAAATAAGTCAGTCAGAGAAGGACAAACAATGTTCTCATTCATTTGGGGAATATAAATAATAGTGAAAGGGAATAGAAGGGGAGTGAGATGAAATGTGTGGGAAATATCAGAAAGGGAGACAGAACATAAAGACTTCTAACTCTGGGAAACGAACTAGGGATGGTGGAAGGGGAGGAGGGCAAGGGGTGGGGGTGAATGGGTGACCGGCACTGAGGGGGTCACTTGATGGGATGAGCACTGGGTGTTATTCTGTGTGTTGTAAATTGAATACCAATAAAAGTAAATTTATTATTAAAAAATTAATAATACACTATATGCTAATTTGAACATAATAAAACAAAAAAATATTTCTCTTTTAAGGAAAAGTGTATGTTGGTCCAACTATCCCTTCCGATACCAAAAGATGTACTATACACACTAGGTATCTTGGATAGGGAAGGCAATCCAAGAATCCAAGAGTCTTCATTTGGATATTTTACTCTTGTCTATTTATTAAGTTACTCAAAAAGCTGCTAATTTGAGTGGAGCTCAGAAAAAAGAAATGTCTCTGTCTCATATCGAGACTGTGGTGTAAGCTACTATTCCACATGGGTGCTATGATTCAGCACATCCAATGGTGCTTGATATGTCAATGGTAGAAAGGGATGCTGCTGGAGTCTTTGGCAGTCCTCCATGTATGAACTGCAGGGCAGGCCCTTAGGATTTTGGAGCAAATTCCTGACGTCCTCTATAGGCAACTACTTTCCTTTTGAGAAATGGCTCTTGCCTGCTACTGGGCCTTGGTAGAGACTAAACACTTAACCATAGGTCACCAATTCTCTGGGAAACCTAACTACTCATCTTGAACATGGTGTTTTCTAACCCCCAAAACCATAAAATTGGGAATGCCGTGCAACAGTCCGTTATCAAATAGAATAGTCTTCATTTATATATGATTTTGCCTTCCATGGTTGCTATTACCTGATGTTCAGAAGCAGATGATCCTTCTGAGATATGTTCAGAAGGTCTTTAGTGGCCTAATGCTACCTCACCATGTCTGTGTTATTCATAGCACTTCATCTCACTAGGACAGCATTTTGTCATCTCACATTATCATAAGAAGGAAGGTGAGTACAGGTATTTTGATAGAGACAAAGACCATATTCACATAATTTGTATTACTATACTGTTGTGGATTTTTGTATTTTATTATTGTTGTTGTTAATCTCTTACTGTGCCTAGTTTATAAATTAAACGTCATCACAAGTATGTATGTATAGAAAAGCAAAGTATATATAGGATTCAGTACTCTACACAGTTGCAGACATCCACCTAGGATCTTGAAACACATCCCTTCACACCAATATAAGGACCGATTACCATATATGTGATCTGGCCCAAGCAAGAACTGCAGAAAATTCAGATGAAGAAGTAGCCAAATGCTCACAGTCTCTACTTTTTGCTATGATACCTTCTCTCTACCTGACTGAGCCCAAAACCTTGTTGGGGGATCACTTTATTAAACTGACAAAAGAGGAAAAGATTTGGTTTGGTATACAGAAAGCCTCAGCAGTGATATGTGGGTAGAGCTCAAAAGTAAATAGATGTAGCACTACAGCCCCATTCTGAAAAATCCACAAAGGTCTGTAGTGAAGGGCAATTCTTTCAATGGGGAGAACTTTAAGCAATGAACCTGGTGTTCACTTCCTTGGAAAGAGAAAAGGCCAGATGTAACAATGTATACTGATTCATGTGCTTGGGCCAAGGATTTAGTTGAATGATCAGGGACATGAAGAAAACACTATTGGAAAATTGGTAACAACAAGAAAATTTGAGGAAGAGATATATTTACATGCCTTTCTGAATCAGTAAAAACACACAAGATATTTACGTCTCCCGTGAAAGCTCATCAAAGAATGATCAGCGGAGGAGGATTTTAATTTTAATTTTAACTTGATTAGTGGATAGAGTGACACATTTCGTGCATACTACTCAGCCTCTTTACCTACCACTTCTCTCATCACCCATTGGGCTCATGAACAAAGTGGCCCTGGTGGCAGGCATGTAGGTTGTACAGGAGTTCAACAATATGGAGTTCACTGACCAAAGTTATCCTTACCAGGACCACTGCTAAGTGCCCAGTCTTCCAGCAGCAAAAGCAAGCCCCCCATAGGACATGATTCCATGGCATGATGAGCCTGGATATAGGTTCATTACATTGTTGCTTCCATAACAGAAGTGCAGTAGCTAATGGCATAGAGACTTTCTTTGGATACAGATTTGCCTTCTCTGCATGCAACTCTTCTGCCAAAACTACCATCCAAGGACGTAGAGAACTTTTAATCCACCATTACAGTATTGCACACAGCATTGGGTCTGACCCATTAACTCAATTCACATCCAATGCAGTGTCACAGTCATCCCATGCTCATGGAATTCACTGGTCTTACTACATTTCATACTATCTTGAAGCAATTGCCCTGATAAGATGGTGCAGTGAACTTTTGCAGAATTAGTTATACTACCAGCTAAGTAACAATACTTTCCAGGGCTGGAGCAAGCATGTTCAGATCTCTGGAAGGCCATATATGCTCTGAATCAGCACTCATTACATATTGTTCTTCCTCCCAAATAAAGTTCTGTAACCAATAGATAGAAATGGAAGAGGCACCATTCATATTATCGTTAGCGACCCACCAGCAAAATGTTTACTTCCTGTTCCAATTAACTTATGTTCTTCTTGCTTTGAAGTCTTTATTCCAAAGGGAGAAATGCTCCCAGCAGAAGACACAACAAAATTCAACTGAACAAAGAGATGAGACTGCCTTCTCACCCCTGGGCTACTCATGACTTTGAATGAATAGGCAAAGAAGTAAGTTGCTGTGCTGGCTGTGGGGATTGATCCTGGCGACCAAGGGAAATTGGACAACTACTCCTGAATGGAGTTAAGGAAGAGTATAGAAGAATACAGGAGATCCTGTAGGACCACCATTAGTGCCACCAACTCTGTGATAAGGTCAATGGAAAACTACAGCCATTGAGACAGAATTACCAATGACCCAGACACTTTAGTAATGAAGTTCTTTGTCACCCCACCAGCTTAGGAACTATGACCAGCTTGGTACTTGCTGAAAGCACATTCAATACAAAATGATTAACAGAAGAAAACAGGTATAAATATTAACTATGATCATGTGATTGTTACAGAAGTGAAGACTGTATTATTGTATTTGCTCTTTATATTTGTGTGTGAATATTTTAAAATAATTTTTTTAGTTTCTTTCTTTTCTAATTACCTTATCGTGTAACTGAAGATAAATTGGCTTTCTACCATAGGATGGTAGTATCTCTATTTTCCATTATAGTATTCAACTGACTGAATATCAAGGACAAAGTAAAAATCACCCCAAACATCACATTCCCTTTTTTTTTTTTTTTTGGTATTTTGATTCATTTTCAGTTGTATGTATGCAGGTTAGTTGTATGATGTTAGGTGGAATTATGACCTTGTGTTGTCTTTATTTTGAGATCAAGTAGAGTTTAAGGAGAAGTGTATAGGTGCTAGGTGGATAGGCAATGAACTTGTACTGGCTAATTTTATGTGTCAACTTGCTGGGCCACAGGGTGCACAAATATTTCTTTGACTATTGCTTTGGGTTGTGACTATGAGACTTTTCTGGATGATAGTAACTTTTGAATTGGCAGAAGAATAAAGTAGATTGCTCTCCCTGATGTAGGATTGTCATCAAACCAGATGAAGGCCTGAAAAATCACAAAACGCTAACCTCCCCTGAGTAAGAGGGAATTGTCCTACCTGGAGGACATCAGACTGAACCATTAGCTCTTCATGTCTGACGGCTTGTCACTTTCACATTAATTCTTCTTGATTCTCAGCTTCCTCCTGCCGATAGACTAAACTGGGACATCACCTCTTACTGGATTATAGCACTTTCTAGTCTTTAGACTCAAAATGGGACATAGACTTTGCAGTTCAGTTTTGTAGCATGTGAACAATGGAATATTTTTCAGCATCGAAAAGGAAGGAGTTTCTGACCCATGCTACACACAGATAAACTTTGATGACATATTAATTGAAATAAGTTATCTATTTTTAATAAACATATATTTTATTCAGATC
This sequence comes from Canis aureus, assembly GCF_053574225.1. Lineage (NCBI taxonomy): Eukaryota > Metazoa > Chordata > Mammalia > Carnivora > Canidae > Canis > Canis aureus. The sequence continues at coordinate 15,516,688 of NC_135631.1, read as the reverse complement.
TATATTTTTAGGAAAACTGTGGAAATGATACAAAGTTCCCATATACTCTGCTCTCAGTTTCCCCATTTACCATCCTAAATAACATGGCACATTTGTCACAAATATGAACACACTAGTTTTAACTAACAACTATACTTTATTTGTTTACTTTGTTTTTAACCAATGCCATTTTTCATTGCCAGAATCTCAGCCAGCATACCACGTTGCATGCAGTAGTCATGTCTTCTTCTCCACCTCCAGACATAACAGTTTCTCCTAATGTTCTTTTCTTTCTTTATTTCAGGTATGATTACATACAGCACTAGTAGTCTCAGGTGTATAGTATAATGATAAAACAATTCTATAGCTTACTCAGTGCCCATTACAGTATGTGTAGTCTTAACTTTTCTTGAGCTTTAAAATATTTATTTATTTGTTTGTTTGTTTGTTTATTTATTTATGAGAGAGAGTGTGTATGTGTCTGTGTGTGTGTGCAATCAGTGGGAAGTGCAGAGGGAGAGAGAGGGTGAGGCAGAGAAGCAGACTCCAAGCTTATTGTAGAGCACTACTTGGGCTGGATCCTAGTACCTTGAGATCATGCCAAAACAAGAGTGGGAGGCTTACCCAACAGAGCAACCCGGGGGCTCCTTTCATTTTTTTGTTTTTCATGAACTTGACAGTTTTAAGGAGAACTACGCCAACATTTTATAAAACCTTCACATGGAGTTTGTCTGGTACTGTACTCAGGATTAGACTTGGGTTGTGGGTTATGGGACAAAGGTTACTGGACAAAGTGCCATTTGCATCACATCATACCAGTAGGTACATACTTTCAGTGTGACTCATCACCACTGCTTTTAACCTGATCACCTGGCTAAGGTGGAATTGCTAGATTTCTCCTCTGTAGGTTTAGTCCTCTTTCCTCATTCCACAATGTGACTTTTGGAAGGAACTTAACTTGGGTAGAGCCCACAAATAAGAGATTGAGAATCATCCTGTAACCCTTTGAGAGCAACCTACAAAATCATTAAAAATTCTTTTTTTTAAAAAAGATATGATTTATTTATTCATGAGACACACGCACACAGAGACACACAGAGAGAGAGAGAGAGACAGATACAGAGGCAGAGACAGAGGCAGAGACAAGGGAGAGGGAGAAGCAGGCTCCAATCAGGGAGCCTGACATGGGACACGATCCCAGGTCTCCAGGATCACACCCGGGGCTGAAGTCGGCACTAAACCGCTGAGCCACCAGGGCTACCCGGAAATTCTTTTTAATGTGAGATTTGTCTATTGTCTCTGATTTATTATTTATTTATATAAGCGGTTTTATCAATAACAACTTGTGGATTTTTTAAACAATGAGGTACATTTCAAATCAGTGTCGTTGATTGTGTTACTCAATATTTTTTCCCATTTTTTGGCACTAGGCGATGGAAGGGCTTTCCATTGGCTCCCTCTGTAATATTCTCATTACACTGTGAGTGACTGTGCATGTGCGTGTATGTGTTAGTATCCTTATCTTCTAGCATTACAAGGTACTCCAATTCATCTTGCACATTCCCTGCCCCAAACCTAGAATCAGCCATTTCCTTAAGAAGTATTAATTCGCTTTCTTGGATAATGATATCAGATACCAAGTTCTGGACTCTAGACCACTAGTGGTAATCACAGGTTTCTCATTCTATTCAAAAGATATTATTTATGACCCTACTTAACACCTTTAATTGCAAGAAGAGATCACCTTTTCCCCATAATCTATTAATACATACTGAATTTTAAGTTCTGTATCACACCTAGTTCATGTGCTTTAATTAAAAGAAAAGGGACACTTTAGGGAATGACTTTCCCCAGACTCCTATATTATGCATCATTCCTGTTTAAATACTGCTGCAGGAAAGGCAAAAGAGAAGCATTTCCCAGTAAAAATTCCATGTGAGAGTTGATTTCAGAAGGTGTGGGATGAAATCAAGACCAACTTTATCTTTGGCATGCAGGCAAGAACCTGAGCCTCAGTGACCGCAAAGAGCTCAGACAGAATTTTAGAACACTTTTTTTGTTCTTTAATTTTCATGTGAGTGAGAAATTCTTTTCTTTATTGAGAAGAAAAGAGGATGACTGAACATCCTAACCTTTGGATAAGCTCATATCGAAACTGGTAAGATTTGTGTTGGGGATTAACTTACTTGTATTTAATGCTCAGAGAAAATTTATCTGATCAATGCTACAGTGCACACCTAACACGATTTTACGTGTTAAGTTTGTGGAAAGATAGAAGGTTTAGGGAATTTTCTAGAAGTGTTTTACAATCTAAGGTGAGGAGTTGGAATAAAAGAAATGGACATCAGTTCCTGGTGGAGAGATAATCACATAGAAATAATACCTATTTGAGTGTCCCAGAAAATACTCCACAGAGTTGATGATTTTACTTTGGAAGGAATAGGAGTCTTTTTCAGTGGTAACTGAGTATTGAATAGGACGGAAGAGTATTGGATTGTATCAAGAGTAAATTCTCCTAAAATTTTCATTCATTTTATGAATACTTATTATTAAATATGTACTTCTTTCTAGATGCTTAAAATCAACAGTGAACAAATAAAAATCACTCTCTTTATTTTGCTTCTTTCATGTATGCCACTCTTCTATTATTATGTGAACTATACAAATTTCTAGATAGGTAGATAGGTAGATGGGTAGATAGATGATAGATCAATAGGTGGACTGATAGAATGATAGATAGATAATGCTTTTATAATACTTAATTGTTAGATACCATGAACAAGATTTCATTCCTCTTTACTGGATTTGGACAAAAAATGTATTTGGCCATCTCTGGAAACTAGAGTGGAACCTGTAGTGAATGGCAGTGTTGTTGGGGCATGAGGTGTAAAGTCCCTGAGTCCAGAATTGGCTCTACAGCTGACTCACCCACCTTATCAAACACTTAAACCTTCATGTGGCCCTGGGAATCTTGCTTTTCCCGCAGCCCATGTCAGAAGACAGTTTGTATGAACTAGTAATATGCCAAGGTGATTAATAAACAATCTACAAGGATTAGGTTTTTAAAGCTTTATGTTTAATGCAGCATGACTATGGCATATTTTGAACTCTCAAATGAAATATATTATGGAGAAGGTCATCCTCCTAACTTCTATTCCAAGAATGCAACATATAAATAAATGTACATACATATACATTGATATGTACGTATATAATTTACTATTATATATAATAATTTAATACATTAATGTATAAATTTAAAGATACAAGGTTTTAGGGGTTCCAAGTGGCTCTCTTGGTTAAACATCTGCTTATGCCCCAGATATGATCTCAGGGTCGGGAATCGAACACTGTATCAAACTCCCTTCTCAGGAGAAAGGCTAAACTTCATCCCTCAGCTCCTCCCTTCACTGAAGTCATGTTTACTCTCTCTCTTTTTCTGTCAGTGATCTCTCAAAAAAAGTAATAATTGTTTTAATTAAAACAAAATTAAAATGTTTTATGATAGACACTGAGGAGGGCACCTGACGGATTGAGTGCTGGGTGTTACACTATATGTTGGCAAATTGAACTCCAATAAAAAAAGATATACAAAAAAAAAAAAGAAACTGAATTGAGAACTGTAAAAATACAGAAATTATTAAGAATTAGTAACAGTGAATTAAACTCAGTCGAGGTAGTAAAAGATTAAAAAATACGTTTCACAATGGACTGACCAATTGACTGAATATTCACTGCTAAAATATTGATTGTTTATCTCTTGTCCTCTCTGCCTCTCTCTCTCTTTCTCTCTTTTAGGTTTCATTAAGGAAAACACTATCAAATGTTTCTACATCATTCCTTGAATGTTCAGAATATTTACTGTAAGATACTTTGTAACTAAACTACTATGTTGAAATAGTATGAAAGTGCATAATGTAAATCATGATGAATTTTCCCCATTTTGTAGAGTTGTATCCAAATAGATCCTTGCTAGAAACTAAAACAACACATTCAGCTCAGAAAGATGCCTTCTCTTACCGAATCCTCTAAATTAATGTTTATTATGCCTAAATAATCAGGTCTCTATAGTTATTGCTTTATTTCTTGTTTCATAAGCAACCAAGATAATAAGTTGTGAATAAATGTTGTGGTTTCCACTTTATTCAGAAGAAAACAAATGAATGGTGGGGATTATACACTGGTAGTGGCACTTCCATGATCAAACATATGTATTAAACCTCCAAATACAGAGTATTCATTTCACAGAACGATTCCTTGCAGATTAATTATTTCTAACTTGCATTTTCTCCACTTTGCCTGAAATAATGCAGCAAAATAACAGAACTACTGAGTTCATACTGTTAGGATTGACTCAAGATCCTATGAAAAAGAAAATGGTATTTGTAATATTTTTCATTTTTTATTTGGGAACTGTGGTTGGGAATTTGCTTATTATTGTAACCATCAAGTCCAGCCGGACACTTGGGAGCCCCATGTACTATTTCTTATTTTATTTGTCCCTTGCTGATTCCTGCTTTTCAACTTCCACAGCCCCAAGACTAATTGTGGATTCACTCTCTGCAAAAAATATCATAACTTACAATGAATGCATGACTCAAGTCTTTGCACTGCATTTCTTTGGCTGCATGGAGGTTTTAGTCCTCATCCTTATGGCCTTTGACCGGTATGTGGCCATCTGTAAGCCCTTACATTACCCAACCATCATGAGCTGGCGGGTCTGCACCATCCTAATTGTTCTGGCATGGATTGGATCTTTTATCCATTCTACAGCCCAGATTATCCTGGCTTTGAGATTGCCCTTCTGTGGACCCAATTTGATTGATCATTACTGCTGTGATTTGCAGCCCTTGCTGAAACTTGCTTGCATGGACACTTTTGTGATCAACCTACTGTTGGTGTCTAATAGCGGGGGCATTTCCTCAAGCAGTTTTGTGATTCTGATGATCTCCTACATTGTCATCTTGCATTCACTGCGAAACCACAGTGCGGAAGGGAGGAAAAAAGCTCTCTCTACTTGCACTACTCACATCATTGTAGTAATCATATTCTTTGGTCCCTGTATATTCATTTATACACGCCCCCCAACCACTAACCCCATGGACAAGATGGTAACTGTATTTTATACCATTGGGACACCTTTTCTCAACCCACTTATCTACACACTGAGGAATGCAGAAGTGAAAAATGCCATGAGAAAGCTATGGCATATCAATATTACCTCAGAAAGCAGAAGATGAATTGAGGACTTCGGTTGATTACTTAATCTGTACAGATATCAAATATGATACTGTGTATCCTGATTTACCCAACACACTCTAATATATCGCACCAGAGTTCCTTACTTTTTTCGGTACTTCTGCCCTTAAACTAGTAGCTTCCTTTATATTGCCAGCCTGGTTCTTTCTTTTATTGAGAGCTCACTTCTGATGTTGCTGATTAGGAAACACTGCTCAAAACTCTGTCTACACTCTGGTATGTTAATAAGAAAGATATTTATACAATCACAAGTGTTCAAAAAATGATCATCCATAAATAAAATATTTTATGACTTGTAATTACCTCTATAGAACGTTTCAAAAAAGGTATCCTACAGTCTTTTCAACACATTCAGAACAATGGAACTATTTTTTGTGTGTTAGAAATTCCTTACATTATATCATTAGTTTGTCTTTATTTTTTTATTTTTCATTTCTTTTTAAGATTTTATTTATTTATTCATGAGGGACACAGAGAGAGAGAGGCAGAGACACAGGTAGAGAGAGAACCAGGCTCTATGCAGGGAGCCTGATGTGGGACTCGATCCTGGGACTCCAGGATCATGCCCTGGGCCAAAGGCAGGCACTAAACCACTGAGCCACCCAGGGATCCCCCATTAGTTTATCTTTAAGAAGTTCCACACAAGTGAACCAAAGGTCTAAAGGTGTGTGTGTGTGTGTGTGTGTGTGTATACATATTGTGCATAAATAAGTATACATATATATATATACACACACACACACCTTAAATATAAATATATAATATACATAAATCCTTTATATATATATTTCTTATTGTTTCTTTTGGCTATTAACATAATTGATGCATTATGTATGGGATTTTTAAAGTGTTATATTACAAAAATATTGAGATATCCAGCTAATCTGTGTGATTGGTATATAAGTGCTATACCAAGAGAATTCTGTAAGCCAATGAGGGAAGGAGAGAAAATAATCTAGGCTGGCAAGACTAAATAAGAATTTAAAATACACCATAGATACAACATATTTTCTGAGATCAAAGTAGAGAAAGGTAAAACCTAGTTTGAAGGGAAAAAATGGGCAAGATGGTGGAAGAGTAGGGGCCTCAATTCCCCTGGCCCCACCAACTTCCAAAAATAACTTTCAAACTATCCTGAAAACCTACAAATCTGACCTGAGATTTTAAAGAGAGAATAGCCTGTACCCTACAGATAGAAAGGTTTTGGCTTCTAACAAAGTAGGAGGGTGGAAAAAAGTAAAAAAGAATTCAGTCGGGGAGCGTCCCTATGAGGAGCGGGTCTAAGGCGGCAGAGGGAGCCTCGGGGACAGGAAATCCCAGCCCCGGAGAAAGGGGAAAATTAAAATTCTGGACCGGATTCTTCCGGGATGGAAAGGAGCTTAGCAAGGGACTCGGGCCGATCGAAGGAGGGGCAATGGAGCCCCCAGGTCCCCGGGGTCACTAACACAGGAGGTGCGCCCCAGGGGAGAGCATGCCACACACCCCGGGCCAAGTGAGGTAAAGGGCTGGAGGGCGCCGGGGGGACCTCGGGGAGAAGCCAGTAGGTCAGGAGGCGGCTCCCTGTGGAGGGGGCTGCACCCTCTGCCTTCGGGTGCTGCGACCCCAGGAGCGCGATTCCAGCAGCGCAGGCCCTGGATCCCAGGGCACCAGGGGGCACAGTCCAGGATCCTGCGCTCCCCCGGGACAGACCGAGGCTGGGAAGGTCCAGGACACCAAAGACGTTCATGCCGCGGTTGGACCCGGAGCTGTGCAGGTCAGCAACCTGTAACCCCTGGAGCATCCAGGCCCTTGCGGACTGGGAGCTGTGGTGGTTACTGCGGGAGCTGACTTCAGGGCTGGAGAGCTGGCCCCCGTCAGTGTGGTTGTTCTTCCTGGTGTCACTCTGTGCCTGGTACAAAGTGGGGCTGCCAGGGAAAAGGGGCATCACAGGATAAACAGCTCCCACGGAGCCTGGAACCCAGTGGGGGGGACGGCAGCTCCCCCAGATGCACACACCTGAGAATCAGCACAGCAGGCCCCTCCCCTTCTGGTCCCCCAGAAGACCAGCTGGAAGGACAGGGGAAGAGCAAGTTCTTGACCGAGCAGCGCTGGAAAGCTCCAGGGGAAGTCAAGGGATTTACAGTATATAGAACTAGAAGGCATCCCTCCTTTTGTTTTTTCCTTTTTCCAGTACAACTCGTTTGTATATCAGACTGTAAATTTCCAATTTTTTTTTTACTTTTCCAACCTTAGCTACAATATTTTACCATTTTTAAGTTTCTTCCTTTTTGACTTTCATATTTAAACCATTAAGACCATTTTCATAGGTCTTAGATATATTTTCCACTTCTAGATTCCCTTCAACATACTCAACCTAATTTTGGGAGATATACAAGATATGTTTTTTTGTTTTGTTTTGTGTTTTTTGTTTTCTCTGCCTCATTTTGTTCTACAATGGTGGAAGTTATTTACCTTCTAAAACATGACCAGAATACACCCAGAACCAAGTGGTATACCATGCTGGATCATTCTGTGAGATTTGTATTCCCATTCTGCCCCCCTCTTTTATCTCATTGGTGCTTTGGTGGTCAGTTTTGGGGCTTTCTACAAGTATTTCCTGTTTATATAAATTTGGGACTGAGTAGATTCTAACATACAGAACTTAATATACACAGAAACAAGAGGATCACCCTCTAGGACCCCTCAGGTAGACTACATTCTCCCTCCACTACACCTTCGTCACCACCAATATTTCCCAATCCCCCTCTCCCTTATTCCTCTCCTTTTTTTTCTTTTATTTTTCCTCTTTACATTTGCTTTTTTCTCTTCTTTTTTCTTCTTTTTCTTTGGGATCCTTGGCCTTTTATTTTTTACTTTTTTTTTTTTTTAAATTTGCTTGTCATTTTAGTGTTCCTTTTGTTTTATTTCATTCTGATCTATGTTCTCAATTTCTAGTCTCTGACCACGGCAGAATCATCTAGGATGAAATTTACTTAGGTTGTAGTTGATATTCTTGGCTCAATCCATTCATACAGCCATTCTGCACTGAGCAAAATGACTAGAAGGAAGAAATTCCCACAAAAGAAAAAATCAGAAACTGTTCTCTCTGCCACAGAGTAACAGAATTTGGGATACAATTCGATGTCAGAAAGCCATTTCAGAAGCACAATTATAAAGCTACTGGTCACTCTGAAAAAAAAAGCATAAAGGATTCAAGAGACTTCATGACTGTAAAATTTAGATCTAATCAGGCTGAAATTAGAAATCAATTAAATGAGACGCAATCCAAACTGGAGGTCCTAACAATCAGGGTTAATGAGGTGGAAGAAAAGTGCGTGACATAGAAGACAAGTTGATGTCAAGGAAGGAAGCTGAGGACAAAAGAGAAAAACAAAAGACCATCAGGAAAGGTTAAGGGAAATAAATGATAGCCCCAGAAGGAAAAATCTACATATAATTGGGGTTCCAGAGAGTGCCGAGAGGGACAGAGGGCCAGAAAAGAATTTGAACAAATCATAGCTGAGAACTTCCCTAACTTGGAGAGGGAAGCAGGCGTTCAGATCCAGGAGATAGAGAGGTCCCCCCATAAAATCAATAAAAACCGTTCCACACCTCAACATTCAGGCTCTCATTCAGAATAAAAAGAGAGATACAGAGCTTCCAAGATAGGCAGAAATTGAAAGAATATGTGACCACCAAACCTATTTCAGCTGTGCAAGAAATAGGAAGGGGGACCCTGTAAAAGAAAGAGGAAGCACCAAGAAATAATCCACAAAAACAGGGACTGAATAGGTATTATGATGACACTAAATTCATATCTTTATATAGTAACTCTGAACGTGAAAAGGCTAAATGATCCTATCACAAAGATGCAGGTTTTCAGACTGGATAAAAAAGCAAGACCCATTTATTTGCTGTCTACAAGAGACTCATTTTAGACCGAAGGACACCAACAGCTGAAAAAGGAAAAGTTGGAGAAACATTTAACATTCAAATAGTCTTCAAAAGAAAGCTGGGGTAGCAATCATCACATCAGATAAAATAAAGTTTATCCCAATGACTGGAGTAAGAGATGAAGAGGGACACTATTTCATACTTAAAGGCTCTATCAAAAAAAAAAAAAAGGATCTATTAAACAAGAGGACCTAACAATCATGAATATTTATGCCCCTAATATGGGAGCTACCAAGTAAAGCAATCAATTAATAACTAAAGTAAAGACATACTTAGAAGATAATACACTAATAGTAGGAGACTTCAACATGACACTTTCCATAAATGACAGATAGTCTAACCACAACATCACCAAAGAAACAAGAGCTTTAAATGGTACGCTGGACCAGATGGATTTCACAGATATATACAGAACTTTCCATCTGAAAGCAACTGAATACACCTTCTTCTCAAGTGCACATGGAACTTTCTCTAGAATATACCACATAATGGGTCACAAATCAGGTCTCAAGCAATACCAAAATATTGGAATCATCCCCTGCATATTTCAGACCATGATGTGTTGAAACTAGAACCCAATTGCCAGAAGAAATTTGGAAGAAACTCAAACACATGAAAGTTAAAGAGCATCCTTCTGAAAGATGAATGGGTCAACCAGGTAATTAGAGAAGAATCTAAAAGATTCATGGAAACTAATGAAAATGAAGATACCACCGTTCAAAATCTTTGGGATACAGCAAAAGCGGTCCTAAGAGGGAAATACACTGAAACTCAAGCATCCCTCAAAAAATTAGAAAAAACTCAAACACAGAAGCTAACCACACACCTAAAGGAACTGGAGAAAGAACAGCAAATAAAACCTACACCAAGCAGAACAAGAGAGTTACTAAAGATTTGAGAAGAACTCAAATTTCTTTGCACTTAAAAATTACCATGATGGTTTTTGTACTTTGAAGTGTACCCCAAAAATGATGAATATAATATGTACTCTTTTTCTTTATTCCATCATGGCTGGTTAATTTTAGAGAAATGAGAAACAACAACCATACACATGCTTAGAGATCAGAAGAATTATAAAACAGATCATCAAAACCAGGATTTGGTTCCTTGAAAGAATTAATAAGATAGATAAAACATTAGCCAGCCTTATTAAAATCAAAGAAAAGCCTCTAATTAATAAAATAATGATTGAAAAAGGAGAGATCAAAACCAATACCAAAGAAACAAAAACGATTTTAAAAATGTATTATGAGCAGCTCTACATCAATAAATTAGGCAATCTAGAAGAAATAGATGCATTTCTGGAAAACCACGAATTACCAAAACTGGAACAGGAAGAAATAGGAAACCTGAACAGGTCAATAACCAGGGAGGAAATTGAAGCAGTCATCAAAACCTTACAAGACACAAAAGTCCAGGGCCAGAAGGCTTCCCAGGGGAATTCTATCAAACATTTAAAGAAGATACAATACCTATTCTACTAAAGCTGTTCCAAAAGATACAAATACATGGAGTACTTCCAAACTCGTTCTATGAGGCCAGCATCACCTTAATTCCAAAATCAGACAAAGACCCTACCAAAAAAAGAGAATTATAGACCAATTCCCTGATGAACACAGATGTAAAAATTCTCAACAAGATACTGGCCAATAGGATCTAACTGCACTTTAAGAAGATTATTCACCATGACCAAGTGGGATTTATCCCCAGATGCAAGGTTGGTTCAACACTAGTAAAATAATCAACATGATAAGTCATATCAACAAGATGAATAAAGAACCTTATGATCCTCTCAAGTGATACAGAGAAAGCATTTGACAAAATACATTATCTGTTCCTCATCAAAACTCTTCAGAGTGTAGGGATAGAGGGAGCATTCCTCAGCATCTTAAAAGGCATCTACGAAAAACCGACAGCAAATACCATTCTCAAAGGAGAAACACTGAGTGCCTTTCACCTAAGATCAGGAATAAGACAGGGATGTCCACTCTCTCCACTGCTATTCGCATAATACTAGAAGTCCTAGCCTCAGCAATCAGGCAACAAAAAGAAAGAAAAGTCATTTAAATTCGCAGAGAAGGGGTCAAACTCTCCCTCTTCACAGATATGGTACTATACATAGAAAACTTAAAAGATTCCATCCCAAGATTGCTAGAACTCATACAAAATTCGGCAGTGTGGCAGGATACAAAATAAATGCCCAGAAATCAGTGGCATTTCTACATACTAACAATGAGACTGAAGAAAGAGAAATTAAGGAGTCAACCCTATTCACAGATGCAGTGAAATGCTAGAACACCTGTACCCCAATGTTTATAGCAGCAATGTCCACAATAGCCAAACTCTGGAAGGAGCCTCGGTGTCCATCGAAAGATGAATGGATAAAGAAGTTGTGGTCTATGTATACAATGGAATACTACTCAGCCATTAGAAATGATGAATACCCACCGTTTCCTTCACCGTGGATGGAACTGGAGGGTATTATGCTGAGGGAAGTAAGTCAGTTGCAGAAGGACAAGCATTATATGGTCTCATTCATTTGGGGGATATAAAAAATAGTGAAAGGGATTATAGGGGAAAGGAGAGAAAATGAGTGGGAAATATCAGAGAGGGAGACAGAACATGAGAGACTCCTAACTCTGGGAAATGAACAATGGGTAGTTGAAGGGGAGGTGGGTGGGAGGATGGGATGACTGAGTGATGGGTACTGAGTGGGGGCACTGGACGGAATGAGCACTGGGTGTTACACTGTATGTTGGCAAATCGATTTCCAATAAAAATAAATAAATAAATAAATAAATAAATAAATAAATAAATAAATAAATAAATTGATAGAAGATAGATAGATAGATAAAAGGAGGGGAAAATGTATATTATTTCATTTAAATTTGGGTTCTATTGATGGATAAAAGGAAGTACCAGAAACATTCATAAAAGCTCATTTGGCTTGTCTCTATTTAATTAAGTTAGAGAGAACCTACTTTAGTAGTAGGAAGCCACTGTCTTGGGCAGCCCGGGTGGCTCAGCGGTTTAGTGCCGCCTTCAGCCCAGGGACTGATCCTGCAGACCCAGGAGCATCAAGTCCCAAATCAGGATCCCTGCATGAAGCCTGCTTCTCTCTCTCTCTCTCTCTCTTTCTCTCTCTCTCTCTCTGTATCTCATGAATAAATAAAATAAATCTTAAAAAAAGGAATTCACTTTCTTTCTTGTTTGTACTTTCTGAATAAATAGTGTCTATTCACGGGTTAGAGTTGCCAATAGAATATTGATGCTCACAGTGACCAGAAGGATTAAAAGCCATGCCTTGAATATGGGCATGCCAGGTGTAATATCATGAATTTTTAAAATTAATTGACTTCTGTGGATACAGAAATACTAAATCAATGGGATATGTGCACCCAGATGTTTACAGAAGCATTACCTGCAAGTCATTTGCAATGACAAGGAAAGAGCTAGAGAGTATTACGCTATGTGAAGCAACTCATAGAAATATGATTTCTCTTATGTGGAATTTAGAAACAAAACAAATAACTATCAGGAAAAAAAAGAGAGAGGGGGCAAATAAAGAAATAGACTCTTAAATATAGAGAATAAACTGATGGTTGCCAGAAGGGAGGTGGGCAAGTGGATGGGTTAAATAGATGATGGGTAGGAGGATGGGTTAAATACATGATGGGAAATAGCGATACACTTGTTGTGATGAGCTGAGTATTGATGTAAGTGTTGAATTACTAAACTGTACACCTGGAACTTTTATTACATTGAATGTTAACTAAATGGAATTTAAATATCCATTTTTAAATAAATAAATAAATAAATAAATAAATAAATAAATAAACTCCTTGATTTCAGTGTATTCAAAGGTACCACATGCTAGTAACTGTTACAAGAATCCAGGTTTAATTCTTCATTTCATTATTTACCTGAAAAACCTTTTCAATACCAATATTTTCTTCCTGTCAAGGATTATTTTAAAATAAGTTCATTAAAATATCACGTTTTCACTGTTCTCACTACTTTTTGCTTTCTGGGATATTATGAAGCTTAGTGACTGCATTAGAGTTCCAAAGACGGCATATGGACAAACAAAAATATATACATATTTCAGTTGTAAAATGTTATTTTGATATATATATATATATAATGTGAAAACATCACCACAATCTAAGTAGCATTCTATTTTTCTCTATATAATTACCATTGTGCATTTGAGTGTGTGTGTGTGTAAGATTTTATTTAAGATCTATCCTTTTTGTAATTTCAAGTATACATTATGGCGTTGTTAACTATAGTGACCATGCTATATATTAGATCTCGAAAATTTATTCATTCTACATAATTGAAACCTTATAACCTGTGGGCCAACTTCTCTTCATTTTTCCATCCCTGGCGCCTGGTAACCACTATTCTACTCCACTATTCTACTCTCTGCTTCTGTGAAGTGAACTATAGCATTTCAACCTATAAGTGAGATCATGTAGTATTTCACTTAACATAAAGTCTCCCAGCTCTTTACGTTATTGCAAATGGCAGAACTCTCTTCTTTTTAAAGTCTGAATCATATATATCTCACATTTTCTATATTGAGTCATCAGTCAAGGATGAGGTTGTGTTCACACCATGGCTATTGCGAATAATGATGCATTGAACCTAGGAATGCAGATTGCCCTTCACAATCATGATTTCATGTCCTTTGGATATATACCCAACAGTAGGATTGGGTATATAGTAGGATACCCAATAGGGTATCCAGTAGGATAAATAGTGCGTTTCCCAGAGTTAGGAGTCTTTATGTTCTGTCTCCCTTTCTGATATTTCCCACACATTTCTTCTCCCTTCCCTTATATTCCCTTTCACTATTATTTATATTCCCCAAATGAATGAGAACATACACTGTTTGTCCTTCTCTGATTGACTTACTTCACTCAGCATAATACCCTCCACTTCCATCCACGTTGAGGCAAATGGTGGGTATTTGTCGCACTATTTATGGTGGAAGGGGAGGAGGGCAGGGGGTGGGGGTGAATGGGTGACCGGCACTGAGGGGGGCACTTGACGGGATGAGCACTGGGTGTTATTCTGTGTGTTGGTAAATTGAATACCAATAAAAATTAATTTATTACCAAGAAAAAAAAAAGAAATGTTTATCACTTAACATTTTAATTCTAAAAGAGATCCAAAGTCATTATTATGCAGTGATTTTAATACAACATTTATGTAACTTCTGTTCATGGTAAGTATATTTTTAGTAATAGTTCCTGATGGCCTTTTATTCTGTACAAATGATCATTATATTTAACGTTTATCTGGGTTTTTAAGAATTATATTCTTTTTATTTAAATTCAATTATACCACATATAGCTCATCATTTCAAAATGAGTTTTCAATAATTTATCGGTTTTTAATGGATTTATTGGCATAGAATCTACACATATCATATAATTTAATTATTTAAAGTATATAATTTAATGGTATACAATTTAAATTATGAAATTATCAATACTGTCTAATTTTACAATGTCTTTGCCCCCCCAACAAGAAATTGCATAGCCATTCGCACTTATTCCTCTCCATCACCATCAACAGCAGTTCTAGACAAATACAATCTACTTTCATTTTTTTTCTTGATTTTTCTAAGAGTGAGAGGACATATGTGTGTGCTGGCAGGTGGCGAGGTGCAGAGGGAGAGAGATTCTTAAGCAGACTCTGTGCTGAGCTCTGTATTGTCTACTCTATAACTTTGTAAATTGAAATACAGCATTTAATCATCATGCATGGTGTTTGTTCTGAACTTTATCATAATGACGTGTGTATCATTAGTCCATAACTTAGCTGAAGATTATTCTGTCCATCTTGACAACTTCTGCCTTTCAAGTGTAGTGTATTTGCATTTAATGTCGTTGTTAAATATTTTGGTATAAGTTCATCTTTTCGTAGTTTACTTTTTGTCCCCTTTATAACCTATTTTATTTCTTTTCTATATTCTTTTGAGCGAATTTAGATGATTTTTGTCTAATAGTCAATCGTATCTTTTTAATATCTTTTGAAATAATAGACTTTTTTTAAAGGACAGTTTCAGGTTTACAGGAAAATTGAGAGAAGCTATGGAGATTTCCTTCATCTCCTCTGATTTATAAATAGGCAAAGGGACTGAATAGACATTTTTGCAAAGGCATACAGATACATCAAAAGGAGCTCAGCATCACTCATCACCACGAAAAGGCAAATCAAAATCATGAGATATCATTCCACATCTGTTAGAATGACTATTATTGGGAAGATAAAAGATCAGTAATGTTGGTGAGCATGTAGAATAAAGGGATCTCATCTATGCCATTGATGAGTATGTAAATTACTACAGCCATTAGAGAAAATTGCATAGAGGTCTCTCAGAAAATTAAAGCTAGAACTACTGCCCACCAATCCTACTGTTGGGTATATATCCAAAGGACCTGAAATCATGATTGTGAAGGGCAATCTGCATTCCTAGGTTCAATGCATCATTATTCGCAATAGCCATGGTGTGAACACAACCTCATCCTTGACTGATGAATCAATATAGAAAATGTGAGATATATATGATTCAGACTTTAAAAAGAAGAGAGTTCTGCCATTTGCAATAACGTAAAGAGCTGGGAGACTTTATGTTAAGTGAAATACTACATGATCTCACTTATAGGTTGAAATGCTATAGTTCACTTCACAGAAGCAGAGAGTAGAATAGTGGTTACCAGGCGCCAGGGATGGAAAAATGAAGAGAAGTTGGCCCACAGGTTATAAGGTTTCAATTATGTAGAATGAATAAATTTTCGAGATCTAATATATAGCATGGTCACTATAGTTAACAACGCCATAATGTATACTTGAAATTACAAAAAGGATAGATCTTAAATAAAATCTTACACACACACACACTCAAATGCACAATGGTAATTATATAGAGAAAAATAGAATGCTACTTAGATTGTGGTGATGTTTTCACATTATATATATATATATCAAAATAACATTTTACAACTGAAATATGTATATATTTTTGTTTGTCCATATGCCGTCTTTGGAACTCTAATGCAGTCACTAAGCTTCATAATATCCCAGAAAGCAAAAAGTAGTGAGAACAGTGAAAACGTGATATTTTAATGAACTTATTTTAAAATAATCCTTGACAGGAAGAAAATATTGGTATTGAAAAGGTTTTTCAGGTAAATAATGAAATGAAGAATTAAACCTGGATTCTTGTAACAGTTACTAGCATGTGGTACCTTTGAATACACTGAAATCAAGGAGTTTATTTATTTATTTATTTATTTATTTATTTATTTATTTATTTAAAAATGGATATTTAAATTCCATTTAGTTAACATTCAATGTAATAAAAGTTCCAGGTGTACAGTTTAGTAAT
This sequence comes from Canis aureus, assembly GCF_053574225.1. Lineage (NCBI taxonomy): Eukaryota > Metazoa > Chordata > Mammalia > Carnivora > Canidae > Canis > Canis aureus. Next base: position 15,500,115 of record NC_135631.1, on the reverse strand, counting down.
TCAACACTTACATCAATACTCAGCTCATCACAACAAGTGTATCGCTATTTCCCATCATGTATTTAACCCATCCTCCTACCCATCATCTATTTAACCCATCCACTTGCCCACCTCCCTTCTGGCAACCATCAGTTTATTCTCTATATTTAAGAGTCTATTTCTTTATTTGCCCCCTCTCTCTTTTTTTTCCTGATAGTTATTTGTTTTGTTTCTAAATTCCACATAAGAGAAATCATATTTCTATGAGTTGCTTCACATAGCGTAATACTCTCTAGCTCTTTCCTTGTCATTGCAAATGACTTGCAGGTAATGCTTCTGTAAACATCTGGGTGCACATATCCCATTGATTTAGTATTTCTGTATCCACAGAAGTCAATTAATTTTAAAAATTCATGATATTACACCTGGCATGCCCATATTCAAGGCATGGCTTTTAATCCTTCTGGTCACTGTGAGCATCAATATTCTATTGGCAACTCTAACCCGTGAATAGACACTATTTATTCAGAAAGTACAAACAAGAAAGAAAGTGAATTCCTTTTTTTAAGATTTATTTTATTTATTCATGAGATACAGAGAGAGAGAGAGAGAAAGAGAGAGAGAGAGAGAGAGAAGCAGGCTTCATGCAGGGATCCTGATTTGGGACTTGATGCTCCTGGGTCTGCAGGATCAGTCCCTGGGCTGAAGGCGGCACTAAACCGCTGAGCCACCCGGGCTGCCCAAGACAGTGGCTTCCTACTACTAAAGTAGGTTCTCTCTAACTTAATTAAATAGAGACAAGCCAAATGAGCTTTTATGAATGTTTCTGGTACTTCCTTTTATCCATCAATAGAACCCAAATTTAAATGAAATAATATACATTTTCCCCTCCTTTTATCTATCTATCTATCTTCTATCAATTTATTTATTTATTTATTTATTTATTTATTTATTTATTTATTTATTTTTATTGGAAATCGATTTGCCAACATACAGTGTAACACCCAGTGCTCATTCCGTCCAGTGCCCCCACTCAGTACCCATCACTCAGTCATCCCATCCTCCCACCCACCTCCCCTTCAACTACCCATTGTTCATTTCCCAGAGTTAGGAGTCTCTCATGTTCTGTCTCCCTCTCTGATATTTCCCACTCATTTTCTCTCCTTTCCCCTATAATCCCTTTCACTATTTTTTATATCCCCCAAATGAATGAGACCATATAATGCTTGTCCTTCTGCAACTGACTTACTTCCCTCAGCATAATACCCTCCAGTTCCATCCACGGTGAAGGAAACGGTGGGTATTCATCATTTCTAATGGCTGAGTAGTATTCCATTGTATACATAGACCACAACTTCTTTATCCATTCATCTTTCGATGGACACCGAGGCTCCTTCCAGAGTTTGGCTATTGTGGACATTGCTGCTATAAACATTGGGGTACAGGTGTTCTAGCATTTCACTGCATCTGTGAATAGGGTTGACTCCTTAATTTCTCTTTCTTCAGTCTCATTGTTAGTATGTAGAAATGCCACTGATTTCTGGGCATTTATTTTGTATCCTGCCACACTGCCGAATTTTGTATGAGTTCTAGCAATCTTGGGATGGAATCTTTTAAGTTTTCTATGTATAGTACCATATCTGTGAAGAGGGAGAGTTTGACCCCTTCTCTGCGAATTTAAATGACTTTTCTTTCTTTTTGTTGCCTGATTGCTGAGGCTAGGACTTCTAGTATTATGCGAATAGCAGTGGAGAGAGTGGACATCCCTGTCTTATTCCTGATCTTAGGTGAAAGGCACTCAGTGTTTCTCCTTTGAGAATGGTATTTGCTGTCGGTTTTTCGTAGATGCCTTTTAAGATGCTGAGGAATGCTCCCTCTATCCCTACACTCTGAAGAGTTTTGATGAGGAACAGATAATGTATTTTGTCAAATGCTTTCTCTGTATCACTTGAGAGGATCATAAGGTTCTTTATTCATCTTGTTGATATGACTTATCATGTTGATTATTTTACTAGTGTTGAACCAACCTTGCATCTGGGGATAAATCCCACTTGGTCATGGTGAATAATCTTCTTAAAGTGCAGTTAGATCCTATTGGCCAGTATCTTGTTGAGAATTTTTACATCTGTGTTCATCAGGGAATTGGTCTATAATTCTCTTTTTTTGGTAGGGTCTTTGTCTGATTTTGGAATTAAGGTGATGCTGGCCTCATAGAACGAGTTTGGAAGTACTCCATGTATTTGTATCTTTTGGAACAGCTTTAGTAGAATAGGTATTGTATCTTCTTTAAATGTTTGATAGAATTCCCCTGGGAAGCCTTCTGGCCCTGGACTTTTGTGTCTTGTAAGGTTTTGATGACTGCTTCAATTTCCTCCCTGGTTATTGACCTGTTCAGGTTTCCTATTTCTTCCTGTTCCAGTTTTGGTAATTCGTGGTTTTCCAGAAATGCATCTATTTCTTCTAGATTGCCTAATTTATTGATGTAGAGCTGCTCATAATACATTTTTAAAATCGTTTTTGTTTCTTTGGTATTGGTTTTGATCTCTCCTTTTTCAATCATTATTTTATTAATTAGAGGCTTTTCTTTGATTTTAATAAGGCTGGCTAATGTTTTATCTATCTTATTAATTCTTTCAAGGAACCAAATCCTGGTTTTGATGATCTGTTTTATAATTCTTCTGATCTCTAAGCATGTGTATGGTTGTTGTTTCTCATTTCTCTAAAATTAACCAGCCATGATGGAATAAAGAAAAAGAGTACATATTATATTCATCATTTTTGGGGTACACTTCAAAGTACAAAAACCATCATGGTAATTTTTAAGTGCAAAGAAATTTGAGTTCTTCTCAAATCTTTAGTAACTCTCTTGTTCTGCTTGGTGTAGGTTTTATTTGCTGTTCTTTCTCCAGTTCCTTTAGGTGTGTGGTTAGCTTCTGTGTTTGAGTTTTTTCTAATTTTTTGAGGGATGCTTGAGTTTCAGTGTATTTCCCTCTTAGGACCGCTTTTGCTGTATCCCAAAGATTTTGAACGGTGGTATCTTCATTTTCATTAGTTTCCATGAATCTTTTAGATTCTTCTCTAATTACCTGGTTGACCCATTCATCTTTCAGAAGGATGCTCTTTAACTTTCATGTGTTTGAGTTTCTTCCAAATTTCTTCTGGCAATTGGGTTCTAGTTTCAACACATCATGGTCTGAAATATGCAGGGGATGATTCCAATATTTTGGTATTGCTTGAGACCTGATTTGTGACCCATTATGTGGTATATTCTAGAGAAAGTTCCATGTGCACTTGAGAAGAAGGTGTATTCAGTTGCTTTCAGATGGAAAGTTCTGTATATATCTGTGAAATCCATCTGGTCCAGCGTACCATTTAAAGCTCTTGTTTCTTTGGTGATGTTGTGGTTAGACTATCTGTCATTTATGGAAAGTGTCATGTTGAAGTCTCCTACTATTAGTGTATTATCTTCTAAGTATGTCTTTACTTTAGTTATTAATTGATTGCTTTACTTGGTAGCTCCCATATTAGGGGCATAAATATTCATGATTGTTAGGTCCTCTTGTTTAATAGATCCTTTTTTTTTTTTTTTGATAGAGCCTTTAAGTATGAAATAGTGTCCCTCTTCATCTCTTACTCCAGTCATTGGGATAAACTTTATTTTATCTGATGTGATGATTGCTACCCCAGCTTTCTTTTGAAGACTATTTGAATGTTAAATGTTTCTCCAACTTTTCCTTTTTCAGCTGTTGGTGTCCTTCGGTCTAAAATGAGTCTCTTGTAGACAGCAAATAAATGGGTCTTGCTTTTTTATCCAGTCTGAAAACCTGCATCTTTGTGATAGGATCATTTAGCCTTTTCACGTTCAGAGTTACTATATAAAGATATGAATTTAGTGTCATCATAATACCTATTCAGTCCCTGTTTTTGTGGATTATTTCTTGGTGCTTCCTCTTTCTTTTACAGGGTCCCCCTTCCTATTTCTTGCACAGCTGAAATAGGTTTGGTGGTCACATATTCTTTCAATTTCTGCCTATCTTGGAAGCTCTGTATCTCTCTTTTTATTCTGAATGAGAGCCTGAATGTTGAGGTGTGGAACGGTTTTTATTGATTTTATGGGGGGACCTCTCTATCTCCTGGATCTGAACGCCTGCTTCCCTCTCCAAGTTAGGGAAGTTCTCAGCTATGATTTGTTCAAATTCTTTTCTGGCCCTCTGTCCCTCTCGGCACTCTCTGGAACCCCAATTATATGTAGATTTTTCCTTCTGGGGCTATCATTTATTTCCCTTAACCTTTCCTGATGGTCTTTTGTTTTTCTCTTTTGTCCTCAGCTTCCTTCCTTGACATCAACTTGTCTTCTATGTCACGCACTTTTCTTCCACCTCATTAACCCTGATTGTTAGGACCTCCAGTTTGGATTGCGTCTCATTTAATTGATTTCTAATTTCAGCCTGATTAGATCTAAATTTTACAGTCATGAAGTCTCTTGAATCCTTTATGCTTTTTTTTTCAGAGTGACCAGTAGCTTTATAATTGTGCTTCTGAAATGGCTTTCTGACATCGAATTGTATCCCAAATTCTGTTACTCTGTGGCAGAGAGAACAGTTTCTGATTTTTTCTTTTGTGGGAATTTCTTCCTTCTAGTCATTTTGCTCAGTGCAGAATGGCTGTATGAATGGATTGAGCCAAGAATATCAACTACAACCTAAGTAAATTTCATCCTAGATGATTCTGCCGTGGTCAGAGACTAGAAATTGAGAACATAGATCAGAATGAAATAAAACAAAAGGAACACTAAAATGACAAGCAAATTTAAAAAAAAAAAAAAGTAAAAAATAAAAGGCCAAGGATCCCAAAGAAAAAGAAGAAAAAAGAAGAGAAAAAAGCAAATGTAAAGAGGAAAAATAAAAGAAAAAAAAGGAGAGGAATAAGGGAGAGGGGGATTGGGAAATATTGGTGGTGACGAAGGTGTAGTGGAGGGAGAATGTAGTCTACCTGAGGGGTCCTAGAGGGTGATCCTCTTGTTTCTGTGTATATTAAGTTCTGTATGTTAGAATCTACTCAGTCCCAAATTTATATAAACAGGAAATACTTGTAGAAAGCCCCAAAACTGACCACCAAAGCACCAATGAGATAAAAGAGGGGGGCAGAATGGGAATACAAATCTCACAGAATGATCCAGCATGGTATACCACTTGGTTCTGGGTGTATTCTGGTCATGTTTTAGAAGGTAAATAACTTCCACCATTGTAGAACAAAATGAGGCAGAGAAAACAAAAAACACAAAACAAAACAAAAAAACATATCTTGTATATCTCCCAAAATTAGGTTGAGTATGTTGAAGGGAATCTAGAAGTGGAAAATATATCTAAGACCTATGAAAATGGTCTTAATGGTTTAAATATGAAAGTCAAAAAGGAAGAAACTTAAAAATGGTAAAATATTGTAGCTAAGGTTGGAAAAGTAAAAAAAAAATTGGAAATTTACAGTCTGATATACAAACGAGTTGTACTGGAAAAAGGAAAAAACAAAAGGAGGGATGCCTTCTAGTTCTATATACTGTAAATCCCTTGACTTCCCCTGGAGCTTTCCAGCGCTGCTCGGTCAAGAACTTGCTCTTCCCCTGTCCTTCCAGCTGGTCTTCTGGGGGACCAGAAGGGGAGGGGCCTGCTGTGCTGATTCTCAGGTGTGTGCATCTGGGGGAGCTGCCGTCCCCCCCACTGGGTTCCAGGCTCCGTGGGAGCTGTTTATCCTGTGATGCCCCTTTTCCCTGGCAGCCCCACTTTGTACCAGGCACAGAGTGACACCAGGAAGAACAACCACACTGACGGGGGCCAGCTCTCCAGCCCTGAAGTCAGCTCCCGCAGTAACCACCACAGCTCCCAGTCCGCAAGGGCCTGGATGCTCCAGGGGTTACAGGTTGCTGACCTGCACAGCTCCGGGTCCAACCGCGGCATGAACGTCTTTGGTGTCCTGGACCTTCCCAGCCTCGGTCTGTCCCGGGGGAGCGCAGGATCCTGGACTGTGCCCCCTGGTGCCCTGGGATCCAGGGCCTGCGCTGCTGGAATCGCGCTCCTGGGGTCGCAGCACCCGAAGGCAGAGGGTGCAGCCCCCTCCACAGGGAGCCGCCTCCTGACCTACTGGCTTCTCCCCGAGGTCCCCCCGGCGCCCTCCAGCCCTTTACCTCACTTGGCCCGGGGTGTGTGGCATGCTCTCCCCTGGGGCGCACCTCCTGTGTTAGTGACCCCGGGGACCTGGGGGCTCCATTGCCCCTCCTTCGATCGGCCCGAGTCCCTTGCTAAGCTCCTTTCCATCCCGGAAGAATCCGGTCCAGAATTTTAATTTTCCCCTTTCTCCGGGGCTGGGATTTCCTGTCCCCGAGGCTCCCTCTGCCGCCTTAGACCCGCTCCTCATAGGGACGCTCCCCGACTGAATTCTTTTTTACTTTTTTCCACCCTCCTACTTTGTTAGAAGCCAAAACCTTTCTATCTGTAGGGTACAGGCTATTCTCTCTTTAAAATCTCAGGTCAGATTTGTAGGTTTTCAGGATAGTTTGAAAGTTATTTTTGGAAGTTGGTGGGGCCAGGGGAATTGAGGCCCCTACTCTTCCACCATCTTGCCCATTTTTTCCCTTCAAACTAGGTTTTACCTTTCTCTACTTTGATCTCAGAAAATATGTTGTATCTATGGTGTATTTTAAATTCTTATTTAGTCTTGCCAGCCTAGATTATTTTCTCTCCTTCCCTCATTGGCTTACAGAATTCTCTTGGTATAGCACTTATATACCAATCACACAGATTAGCTGGATATCTCAATATTTTTGTAATATAACACTTTAAAAATCCCATACATAATGCATCAATTATGTTAATAGCCAAAAGAAACAATAAGAAATATATATATAAAGGATTTATGTATATTATATATTTATATTTAAGGTGTGTGTGTGTGTATATATATATATGTATACTTATTTATGCACAATATGTATACACACACACACACACACACACACACCTTTAGACCTTTGGTTCACTTGTGTGGAACTTCTTAAAGATAAACTAATGGGGGATCCCTGGGTGGCTCAGTGGTTTAGTGCCTGCCTTTGGCCCAGGGCATGATCCTGGAGTCCCAGGATCGAGTCCCACATCAGGCTCCCTGCATAGAGCCTGGTTCTCTCTCTACCTGTGTCTCTGCCTCTCTCTCTCTGTGTCCCTCATGAATAAATAAATAAAATCTTAAAAAGAAATGAAAAATAAAAAAATAAAGACAAACTAATGATATAATGTAAGGAATTTCTAACACACAAAAAATAGTTCCATTGTTCTGAATGTGTTGAAAAGACTGTAGGATACCTTTTTTGAAACGTTCTATAGAGGTAATTACAAGTCATAAAATATTTTATTTATGGATGATCATTTTTTGAACACTTGTGATTGTATAAATATCTTTCTTATTAACATACCAGAGTGTAGACAGAGTTTTGAGCAGTGTTTCCTAATCAGCAACATCAGAAGTGAGCTCTCAATAAAAGAAAGAACCAGGCTGGCAATATAAAGGAAGCTACTAGTTTAAGGGCAGAAGTACCGAAAAAAGTAAGGAACTCTGGTGTGATATATTAGAGTGTGTTGGGTAAATCAGGATACACAGTATCATATTTGATATCTGTACAGATTAAGTAATCAACCGAAGTCCTCAATTCATCTTCTGCTTTCTGAGGTAATATTGATATGCCATAGCTTTCTCATGGCATTTTTCACTTCTGCATTCCTCAGTGTGTAGATAAGTGGGTTGAGAAAAGGTGTCCCAATAGTATAAAATACAGTTACCATCTTGTCCATGGGGTTAGTGGTTGGGGGGCGTGTATAAATGAATATACAGGGACCAAAGAATATGATTACTACAATGATGTGAGTAGTGCAAGTAGAGCTTTTTTCCTCCCTTCCGCACTGTGGTTTCGCAGTGAATGCAAGATGACAATGTAGGAGATCATCAGAATCACAAAACTGCTTGAGGAAATGCCCCCGCTATTAGACACCAACAGTAGGTTGATCACAAAAGTGTCCATGCAAGCAAGTTTCAGCAAGGGCTGCAAATCACAGCAGTAATGATCAATCAAATTGGGTCCACAGAAGGGCAATCTCAAAGCCAGGATAATCTGGGCTGTAGAATGGATAAAAGATCCAATCCATGCCAGAACAATTAGGATGGTGCAGACCCGCCAGCTCATGATGGTTGGGTAATGTAAGGGCTTACAGATGGCCACATACCGGTCAAAGGCCATAAGGATGAGGACTAAAACCTCCATGCAGCCAAAGAAATGCAGTGCAAAGACTTGAGTCATGCATTCATTGTAAGTTATGATATTTTTTGCAGAGAGTGAATCCACAATTAGTCTTGGGGCTGTGGAAGTTGAAAAGCAGGAATCAGCAAGGGACAAATAAAATAAGAAATAGTACATGGGGCTCCCAAGTGTCCGGCTGGACTTGATGGTTACAATAATAAGCAAATTCCCAACCACAGTTCCCAAATAAAAAATGAAAAATATTACAAATACCATTTTCTTTTTCATAGGATCTTGAGTCAATCCTAACAGTATGAACTCAGTAGTTCTGTTATTTTGCTGCATTATTTCAGGCAAAGTGGAGAAAATGCAAGTTAGAAATAATTAATCTGCAAGGAATCGTTCTGTGAAATGAATACTCTGTATTTGGAGGTTTAATACATATGTTTGATCATGGAAGTGCCACTACCAGTGTATAATCCCCACCATTCATTTGTTTTCTTCTGAATAAAGTGGAAACCACAACATTTATTCACAACTTATTATCTTGGTTGCTTATGAAACAAGAAATAAAGCAATAACTATAGAGACCTGATTATTTAGGCATAATAAACATTAATTTAGAGGATTCGGTAAGAGAAGGCATCTTTCTGAGCTGAATGTGTTGTTTTAGTTTCTAGCAAGGATCTATTTGGATACAACTCTACAAAATGGGGAAAATTCATCATGATTTACATTATGCACTTTCATACTATTTCAACATAGTAGTTTAGTTACAAAGTATCTTACAGTAAATATTCTGAACATTCAAGGAATGATGTAGAAACATTTGATAGTGTTTTCCTTAATGAAACCTAAAAGAGAGAAAGAGAGAGAGAGGCAGAGAGGACAAGAGATAAACAATCAATATTTTAGCAGTGAATATTCAGTCAATTGGTCAGTCCATTGTGAAACGTATTTTTTAATCTTTTACTACCTCGACTGAGTTTAATTCACTGTTACTAATTCTTAATAATTTCTGTATTTTTACAGTTCTCAATTCAGTTTCTTTTTTTTTTTTGTATATCTTTTTTTATTGGAGTTCAATTTGCCAACATATAGTGTAACACCCAGCACTCAATCCGTCAGGTGCCCTCCTCAGTGTCTATCATAAAACATTTTAATTTTGTTTTAATTAAAACAATTATTACTTTTTTTGAGAGATCACTGACAGAAAAAGAGAGAGAGTAAACATGACTTCAGTGAAGGGAGGAGCTGAGGGATGAAGTTTAGCCTTTCTCCTGAGAAGGGAGTTTGATACAGTGTTCGATTCCCGACCCTGAGATCATATCTGGGGCATAAGCAGATGTTTAACCAAGAGAGCCACTTGGAACCCCTAAAACCTTGTATCTTTAAATTTATACATTAATGTATTAAATTATTATATATAATAGTAAATTATATACGTACATATCAATGTATATGTATGTACATTTATTTATATGTTGCATTCTTGGAATAGAAGTTAGGAGGATGACCTTCTCCATAATATATTTCATTTGAGAGTTCAAAATATGCCATAGTCATGCTGCATTAAACATAAAGCTTTAAAAACCTAATCCTTGTAGATTGTTTATTAATCACCTTGGCATATTACTAGTTCATACAAACTGTCTTCTGACATGGGCTGCGGGAAAAGCAAGATTCCCAGGGCCACATGAAGGTTTAAGTGTTTGATAAGGTGGGTGAGTCAGCTGTAGAGCCAATTCTGGACTCAGGGACTTTACACCTCATGCCCCAACAACACTGCCATTCACTACAGGTTCCACTCTAGTTTCCAGAGATGGCCAAATACATTTTTTGTCCAAATCCAGTAAAGAGGAATGAAATCTTGTTCATGGTATCTAACAATTAAGTATTATAAAAGCATTATCTATCTATCATTCTATCAGTCCACCTATTGATCTATCATCTATCTACCCATCTACCTATCTACCTATCTAGAAATTTGTATAGTTCACATAATAATAGAAGAGTGGCATACATGAAAGAAGCAAAATAAAGAGAGTGATTTTTATTTGTTCACTGTTGATTTTAAGCATCTAGAAAGAAGTACATATTTAATAATAAGTATTCATAAAATGAATGAAAATTTTAGGAGAATTTACTCTTGATACAATCCAATACTCTTCCGTCCTATTCAATACTCAGTTACCACTGAAAAAGACTCCTATTCCTTCCAAAGTAAAATCATCAACTCTGTGGAGTATTTTCTGGGACACTCAAATAGGTATTATTTCTATGTGATTATCTCTCCACCAGGAACTGATGTCCATTTCTTTTATTCCAACTCCTCACCTTAGATTGTAAAACACTTCTAGAAAATTCCCTAAACCTTCTATCTTTCCACAAACTTAACACGTAAAATCGTGTTAGGTGTGCACTGTAGCATTGATCAGATAAATTTTCTCTGAGCATTAAATACAAGTAAGTTAATCCCCAACACAAATCTTACCAGTTTCGATATGAGCTTATCCAAAGGTTAGGATGTTCAGTCATCCTCTTTTCTTCTCAATAAAGAAAAGAATTTCTCACTCACATGAAAATTAAAGAACAAAAAAAGTGTTCTAAAATTCTGTCTGAGCTCTTTGCGGTCACTGAGGCTCAGGTTCTTGCCTGCATGCCAAAGATAAAGTTGGTCTTGATTTCATCCCACACCTTCTGAAATCAACTCTCACATGGAATTTTTACTGGGAAATGCTTCTCTTTTGCCTTTCCTGCAGCAGTATTTAAACAGGAATGATGCATAATATAGGAGTCTGGGGAAAGTCATTCCCTAAAGTGTCCCTTTTCTTTTAATTAAAGCACATGAACTAGGTGTGATACAGAACTTAAAATTCAGTATGTATTAATAGATTATGGGGAAAAGGTGATCTCTTCTTGCAATTAAAGGTGTTAAGTAGGGTCATAAATAATATCTTTTGAATAGAATGAGAAACCTGTGATTACCACTAGTGGTCTAGAGTCCAGAACTTGGTATCTGATATCATTATCCAAGAAAGCGAATTAATACTTCTTAAGGAAATGGCTGATTCTAGGTTTGGGGCAGGGAATGTGCAAGATGAATTGGAGTACCTTGTAATGCTAGAAGATAAGGATACTAACACATACACGCACATGCACAGTCACTCACAGTGTAATGAGAATATTACAGAGGGAGCCAATGGAAAGCCCTTCCATCGCCTAGTGCCAAAAAATGGGAAAAAATATTGAGTAACACAATCAACGACACTGATTTGAAATGTACCTCATTGTTTAAAAAATCCACAAGTTGTTATTGATAAAACCGCTTATATAAATAAATAATAAATCAGAGACAATAGACAAATCTCACATTAAAAAGAATTTCCGGGTAGCCCTGGTGGCTCAGCGGTTTAGTGCCGACTTCAGCCCCGGGTGTGATCCTGGAGACCTGGGATCGTGTCCCATGTCAGGCTCCCTGATTGGAGCCTGCTTCTCCCTCTCCCTTGTCTCTGCCTCTGTCTCTGCCTCTGTATCTGTCTCTCTCTCTCTCTCTGTGTGTCTCTGTGTGCGTGTGTCTCATGAATAAATAAATCATATCTTTTTTAAAAAAAAGAATTTTTAATGATTTTGTAGGTTGCTCTCAAAGGGTTACAGGATGATTCTCAATCTCTTATTTGTGGGCTCTACCCAAGTTAAGTTCCTTCCAAAAGTCACATTGTGGAATGAGGAAAGAGGACTAAACCTACAGAGGAGAAATCTAGCAATTCCACCTTAGCCAGGTGATCAGGTTAAAAGCAGTGGTGATGAGTCACACTGAAAGTATGTACCTACTGGTATGATGTGATGCAAATGGCACTTTGTCCAGTAACCTTTGTCCCATAACCCACAACCCAAGTCTAATCCTGAGTACAGTACCAGACAAACTCCATGTGAAGGTTTTATAAAATGTTGGCGTAGTTCTCCTTAAAACTGTCAAGTTCATGAAAAACAAAAAAATGAAAGGAGCCCCCGGGTTGCTCTGTTGGGTAAGCCTCCCACTCTTGTTTTGGCATGATCTCAAGGTACTAGGATCCAGCCCAAGTAGTGCTCTACAATAAGCTTGGAGTCTGCTTCTCTGCCTCACCCTCTCTCTCCCTCTGCACTTCCCACTGATTGCACACACACACAGACACATACACACTCTCTCTCATAAATAAATAAACAAACAAACAAACAAATAAATAAATATTTTAAAGCTCAAGAAAAGTTAAGACTACACATATTGTAATGGGCACTGAGTAAGCTATAGAATTGTTTTATCATTATACTATACACCTGAGACTACTAGTGCTGTATGTAATCATACCTGAAATAAAGAAAGAAAAGAACATTAGGAGAAACTGTTATGTCTGGAGGTGGAGAAGAAGACATGACTACTGCATGCAACGTGGTATGCTGGCTGAGATTCTGGCAATGAAAAATGGCATTGGTTAAAAACAAAGTAAACAAAGTACAGTTGTTAGTTAAAACTAGTGTGTTCATATTTGTGACAAATGTGCCATGTTATTTAGGATGGTAAATGGGGAAACTGAGAGCAGAGTATATGGGAACTTTGTATCATTTCCACAGTTTTCCTAAAAATATAGATCTGAATAAAATATATGTTTATTAAAAATAGATAACTTATTTCAATTAATATGTCATCAAAGTTTATCTGTGTGTAGCATGGGTCAGAAACTCCTTCCTTTTCGATGCTGAAAAATATTCCATTGTTCACATGCTACAAAACTGAACTGCAAAGTCTATGTCCCATTTTGAGTCTAAAGACTAGAAAGTGCTATAATCCAGTAAGAGGTGATGTCCCAGTTTAGTCTATCGGCAGGAGGAAGCTGAGAATCAAGAAGAATTAATGTGAAAGTGACAAGCCGTCAGACATGAAGAGCTAATGGTTCAGTCTGATGTCCTCCAGGTAGGACAATTCCCTCTTACTCAGGGGAGGTTAGCGTTTTGTGATTTTTCAGGCCTTCATCTGGTTTGATGACAATCCTACATCAGGGAGAGCAATCTACTTTATTCTTCTGCCAATTCAAAAGTTACTATCATCCAGAAAAGTCTCATAGTCACAACCCAAAGCAATAGTCAAAGAAATATTTGTGCACCCTGTGGCCCAGCAAGTTGACACATAAAATTAGCCAGTACAAGTTCATTGCCTATCCACCTAGCACCTATACACTTCTCCTTAAACTCTACTTGATCTCAAAATAAAGACAACACAAGGTCATAATTCCACCTAACATCATACAACTAACCTGCATACATACAACTGAAAATGAATCAAAATACCAAAAAAAAAAAAAAAAAGGGAATGTGATGTTTGGGGTGATTTTTACTTTGTCCTTGATATTCAGTCAGTTGAATACTATAATGGAAAATAGAGATACTACCATCCTATGGTAGAAAGCCAATTTATCTTCAGTTACACGATAAGGTAATTAGAAAAGAAAGAAACTAAAAAAATTATTTTAAAATATTCACACACAAATATAAAGAGCAAATACAATAATACAGTCTTCACTTCTGTAACAATCACATGATCATAGTTAATATTTATACCTGTTTTCTTCTGTTAATCATTTTGTATTGAATGTGCTTTCAGCAAGTACCAAGCTGGTCATAGTTCCTAAGCTGGTGGGGTGACAAAGAACTTCATTACTAAAGTGTCTGGGTCATTGGTAATTCTGTCTCAATGGCTGTAGTTTTCCATTGACCTTATCACAGAGTTGGTGGCACTAATGGTGGTCCTACAGGATCTCCTGTATTCTTCTATACTCTTCCTTAACTCCATTCAGGAGTAGTTGTCCAATTTCCCTTGGTCGCCAGGATCAATCCCCACAGCCAGCACAGCAACTTACTTCTTTGCCTATTCATTCAAAGTCATGAGTAGCCCAGGGGTGAGAAGGCAGTCTCATCTCTTTGTTCAGTTGAATTTTGTTGTGTCTTCTGCTGGGAGCATTTCTCCCTTTGGAATAAAGACTTCAAAGCAAGAAGAACATAAGTTAATTGGAACAGGAAGTAAACATTTTGCTGGTGGGTCGCTAACGATAATATGAATGGTGCCTCTTCCATTTCTATCTATTGGTTACAGAACTTTATTTGGGAGGAAGAACAATATGTAATGAGTGCTGATTCAGAGCATATATGGCCTTCCAGAGATCTGAACATGCTTGCTCCAGCCCTGGAAAGTATTGTTACTTAGCTGGTAGTATAACTAATTCTGCAAAAGTTCACTGCACCATCTTATCAGGGCAATTGCTTCAAGATAGTACGAAATGTAGTAAGACCAGTGAATTCCATGAGCATGGGATGACTGTGACACTGCATTGGATGTGAATTGAGTTAATGGGTCAGACCCAATGCTGTGTGCAATACTGTAATGGTGGATTAAAAGTTCTCTACGTCCTTGGATGGTAGTTTTGGCAGAAGAGTTGCATGCAGAGAAGGCAAATCTGTATCCAAAGAAAGTCTCTATGCCATTAGCTACTGCACTTCTGTTATGGAAGCAACAATGTAATGAACCTATATCCAGGCTCATCATGCCATGGAATCATGTCCTATGGGGGGCTTGCTTTTGCTGCTGGAAGACTGGGCACTTAGCAGTGGTCCTGGTAAGGATAACTTTGGTCAGTGAACTCCATATTGTTGAACTCCTGTACAACCTACATGCCTGCCACCAGGGCCACTTTGTTCATGAGCCCAATGGGTGATGAGAGAAGTGGTAGGTAAAGAGGCTGAGTAGTATGCACGAAATGTGTCACTCTATCCACTAACCAAGTTAAAATTAAAATTAAAATCCTCCTCCGCTGATCATTCTTTGATGAGCATTCACGGGAGACGTAAATATCTTGTGTGTTTTTACTGATTCAGAAAGGCATGTAAATATATCTCTTCCTCAAATTTTCTTGTTGTTACCAATTTTCCAATAGTGTTTTCTTCATGTCCCTGATCATTCAACTAAATCCTTGGCCCAAGCACATGAATCAGTATACATTGTTACATCTGGCCTTTTCTCTTTCCAAGGAAGTGAACACCAGGTTCATTGCTTAAAGTTCTCCCCATTGAAAGAATTGCCCTTCACTACAGACCTTTGTGGATTTTTCAGAATGGGGCTGTAGTGCTACATCTATTTACTTTTGAGCTCTACCCACATATCACTGCTGAGGCTTTCTGTATACCAAACCAAATCTTTTCCTCTTTTGTCAGTTTAATAAAGTGATCCCCCAACAAGGTTTTGGGCTCAGTCAGGTAGAGAGAAGGTATCATAGCAAAAAGTAGAGACTGTGAGCATTTGGCTACTTCTTCATCTGAATTTTCTGCAGTTCTTGCTTGGGCCAGATCACATATATGGTAATCGGTCCTTATATTGGTGTGAAGGGATGTGTTTCAAGATCCTAGGTGGATGTCTGCAACTGTGTAGAGTACTGAATCCTATATATACTTTGCTTTTCTATACATACATACTTGTGATGACGTTTAATTTATAAACTAGGCACAGTAAGAGATTAACAACAACAATAATAAAATACAAAAATCCACAACAGTATAGTAATACAAATTATGTGAATATGGTCTTTGTCTCTATCAAAATACCTGTACTCACCTTCCTTCTTATGATAATGTGAGATGACAAAATGCTGTCCTAGTGAGATGAAGTGCTATGAATAACACAGACATGGTGAGGTAGCATTAGGCCACTAAAGACCTTCTGAACATATCTCAGAAGGATCATCTGCTTCTGAACATCAGGTAATAGCAACCATGGAAGGCAAAATCATATATAAATGAAGACTATTCTATTTGATAACGGACTGTTGCACGGCATTCCCAATTTTATGGTTTTGGGGGTTAGAAAACACCATGTTCAAGATGAGTAGTTAGGTTTCCCAGAGAATTGGTGACCTATGGTTAAGTGTTTAGTCTCTACCAAGGCCCAGTAGCAGGCAAGAGCCATTTCTCAAAAGGAAAGTAGTTGCCTATAGAGGACGTCAGGAATTTGCTCCAAAATCCTAAGGGCCTGCCCTGCAGTTCATACATGGAGGACTGCCAAAGACTCCAGCAGCATCCCTTTCTACCATTGACATATCAAGCACCATTGGATGTGCTGAATCATAGCACCCATGTGGAATAGTAGCTTACACCACAGTCTCGATATGAGACAGAGACATTTCTTTTTTCTGAGCTCCACTCAAATTAGCAGCTTTTTGAGTAACTTAATAAATAGACAAGAGTAAAATATCCAAATGAAGACTCTTGGATTCTTGGATTGCCTTCCCTATCCAAGATACCTAGTGTGTATAGTACATCTTTTGGTATCGGAAGGGATAGTTGGACCAACATACACTTTTCCTTAAAAGAGAAATATTTTTTTGTTTTATTATGTTCAAATTAGCATATAGTGTATTATTAATTTTTTAATAATAAATTTACTTTTATTGGTATTCAATTTACAACACACAGAATAACACCCAGTGCTCATCCCATCAAGTGACCCCCTCAGTGCCGGTCACCCATTCACCCCCACCCCTTGCCCTCCTCCCCTTCCACCATCCCTAGTTCGTTTCCCAGAGTTAGAAGTCTTTATGTTCTGTCTCCCTTTCTGATATTTCCCACACATTTCATCTCACTCCCCTTCTATTCCCTTTCACTATTATTTATATTCCCCAAATGAATGAGAACATTGTTTGTCCTTCTCTGACTGACTTATTTCACTCAGCATAACAGCCTCCAGTTCCATCCACGTCAAACAAATGATGGGTATTTGTCATTTCTAATGGCTAATATTCCATTGTATACATAAACCACATCTTTATCCATTCATCTTTCGATGGACACAGAGGCTCCTTCCACAGTTTGGCTATTGTGGACATTGCTGCTAGAAACATCGGGGTGCAGGTGTCCCGGCGTTTCCTTGCATCTGAATCTTTGGGGTAAATCCCCAGCAGTGCAATTGCTGGGTCCAGGTAGGTCTATTTTTAACTCTTTGAGGAACCTCCACAAAGTTTTCCAGAGTGGCTGCACCATTTCACATTCCCACCAACAGTGTAAGAGGGTTCCCCTTTCTCCGCATCCTCTCCAACATTTGTGGTTTCCTGCCTTGTTAATTTTCCCCATTCTCACTGGTGTGAGGTGGTATCTCATTGTGGTTTTGATTTGTATTTCCATGATGGCAAGTGATGCAGAGCATTTTCTCATGTGTGTATTGGCCATGTCTATGTCTTCCTCTGTGAGATTTCTGTTCATGTCTTTTGCCCATTTCATGATTGGGTTGATTGTTTCTTTGGTGTTGAGTTTAAGAAGTTCTTTATAGATCTTGGAAACTAGCCCTTTATCTGATACGTCATTTGCAAATATCTTCTCCCATTCTGTAGGTTGTCTTTGAGTTTTGTTGACTGTATCCTTTGCTGTGCAAAAGCTTCTTATCTTGATGAAGTCCCAATAGTTCATTTTTGCTTTTGTTTCTTTTGCCTTCTGTGGATGTATCTTGTAAGAAGTTACTGTGGCCGAGTTCAAAAAGGGTGTTGCCTGTATTCTTTTCTAGGAGTTTGATGGAATCTTGTCCCACATTTAGATCTTTCATCCATTTTGAGTTTATCTTTGTGTATGGTGCAAGAGGGTGGTCTAGTTTCATTCTTCTGCATGTGGATGTCCAATTTTCCCAGCACCATTTATTGAAGAGACTGTCTTTCTTCCAATGGATATTCTTTCCTCCTTTATCGAATATTAGTTGACCATAAATTTGAGGGTCCACTTCTGCATTCTCTATTCTGTTTCATTGATCTATGTGTCTGTTTTTGTGCCAGTACCACACTGTCTTTGTAGTACAACCTGAAATCTGGCATTGTGATGCTCCCAGCTATGGTTTTCTTTTTTAAAATTCCCCTGGCTATTCGGGGTCTTTTCTGATTCCTCACAAATCTTAAAATAATTTGTTCTAACTCTCTGAAGAAAGTCCATGGTATTTTGATAGGGATTGCATTAAACGTGTAAATTGCCCTGGGTAACATTGACATTTTCACAATATTAATTCTTCCAATCCATGAGCATGAAATATTTTTCCATCTCTTTGTGTCTTCCTCAATTTCTTTCAGAAGGGTTCTATAGTTTTTAGGGCACAGATCCTTGACCTCTTTGGTTAGGTTTATTCCTAGTTATCTTATGCTTTTGGGTGCAATTGTAAATGGGATTGAGTCCTTAATTTCTCTTTCTTCAGTCTCATTGTTAGTGCATAGAAATGCCACTGATTTCTGGGCATTGATTTTGTATCCTGCCACCCTACCAAATTGCTATATGAGTTCTAGCAATCTTGGGGTGGAGTCTTTTGGGTTTTCTATGTAAAGTATCATGTCATTGGCAAAGAAGGAGAGTTTGACTTCTTCTTTGCCAATTTGAATGCCTTTAATGTCTTTTTGTTGTCTGATTGCTGAGGCTAGGACTTCCAGTACTATGTTGAATAGCAGTGGTGAGAGTGGACATCCCTGTCTTGTTCCTGATCTTAGGGGAAAGGCTCCCAGTACTCCCCATTGAGAATGATATTTGCTGTGGGCTTTTTGTAGATGGCTTTTAAGATGTCGAGGAATGTTCCCTCTATCCCTACACTCTGAAGAGTTTTGATCAGGAATGGATGCTGTATTTTGTCAAATGCTTTCTCTGCATCCAATGAGAGGATCATATGGTTCTTGGTTTTTCTCTTGCTGATATGATGAATCACATGATTGTTTAACGAGTGTTGAACCAGCCTTGTGTCCCGGGGATAAATCCTACTTGGTCATGGTGAATAATTTTCCTAATGCACTGTTGGATCTTATTGGCTAGTATCTTGTTGAGAAGTTTTGCATCCATGTTCATCAGGGATATTGGTCTGTAATTCTCCTTTTTGGTGGGGTCTTTGGTTTTGGAATTAAGGTGATGCTGGCCTCATGGAACGAATTTGGAAGTACTCCATCTCTTTCTATCTTTCCAAACAGCTTTAGTAGAATAGGTATGGTTTCTTCTTTAAACGTTTGATAGAATTCCCTGGGAAGCCATCTGGCCCTGGACTTTTGTGTCTTGGGAGGTTTTTGATGACTGCTTCACTTTCCTCCCTGGTTATTGGCCTGTTCAGGTTTTGTATTTCTTCCCAATCCAGTTTTGGTAGTTTGTGGCTTTCTAGGAATGCGTCCATTTCTTCCAGATTGCTTAATTTATTGGTGTATAGCTGTTAATAATATGGTTTTAAAATTGTTTGTACTTCCTTGGTGTTGGTAGTGATCTCTCCTTTCTCATTCATGATTTTATTAATTTGAGTCTTCTCTCTCTTCTTTTTAATAAGGCTGACTAATGGTTGATCTATCTTATTAATTCATTCAAAGAACCAACTACTGGTTTTGTTGATCTGTTCCACAGTTCTTCTGGTCTCGATTTCGTTGAGTTCTGCTCAAATCTTTATTAACTCTCTTCTTCTGCTGGGTGTAGGATCTATTCGCTGTTTTTTCTCTAGCTCCTTTAGGTGTAAGGTTAGCTTTTGTATTTGAGTTCTTTCCAGTTTTTGAATGGATGCTTGTATTGTGATGTATTTCCCCCTCAGGACTGCTTTTGCTGCATCCCAAAGATTTTGAGTGGTTGTATCTTCATTCTCATTAGTTTCCATGAAACTTTTTAATTCTTTCTTTATTTCCTGGTTGACCCTTTCATCTTTTAGCTGGAGGGTCGTTAACCACCACGTGTTTGAAGTCCTTCCAAACTTCTTATTGTGGTTTAGTTCTAATTTCAAGGCATTATGGTCTGAGAATATGCAGGGGAGGATCCCAATCTTTTGGTATCAGTTCAGACCCGATTTGTGACCCAGTATGTGGTCTATTCTGGAGAAAGTTCCATGTGCACTTGAGAAGAATGTGTATTCATTTGAGTTTGGATGTAAAGTTCTGTAGATATCTATGAAATCCATCTGGTCCAGTGTATCATTTAAAGCTCTCGTTTCTTTGGAGATGTTGTGTTTAGAAGACCTATCCAGTGTAGAAAGTGCTAGATTGAAGTCACCAAGTGTAAGTGTATTATTATCTAAGTATGTCTTAACTTTGGTTATTAATTGATATATTTGGCAGCTCCCACATTCGGGGCATATATATTGATGATTGTTAAGTCCTCTTGTTGGATAGATCCTTTAAGTATGATATATTGTCTCTCTTCATCTCTTACTATAGTCTTTGTGGTAAATTTTAGTTTATCTGATAGAAGGATGGCTACCACTGCTTTCTTTTTAGGACCATTTGAATGGCAAATGGTTCTCCAACATTTTATTTTCAGGCTGTAGGTGTCCTGTCTAAAATGAGTCTCTTGTAGACAGCAAGTAGATGGGTCCTGCTTTTTTATTCAGTCTGACACCCTGTGCCTTTTGATGGGGTCATTAGCTTGTTCACGTTCAGAGTTACTATGGAAAGATAGTAGTTTAGTGTCATCATGATATCTATTCAGTCCTTGTTTTTGTGGATTGTTCCACTGGACTTCTTCTTAAAGGGGAATTTTAGGAGTCCCCCTTAAAATTTCTCGCAGAGCTGGTTTCTTTCAGTTCCTGCCTGTCTTGGAAGCTCTTTATCTCTCCTTAAATTCTGAATGAGAGCCTTGCTGGATAAAGTATTCTTGGTAGCATGTTTTTCTCATATAGGACCCTCAATATATCCTGCCAGCCCTTTCTGGCCTGCCAGGTCTCTGTGGAGAGGTCTGCTGTTATCTTAATACTCCTCCCTGTGAAAGTCAGGGATTTCTTGTCTCTTGCTGCTTTAAGGATCTTCTCTTTATCTTTGGATTTTGCAAGCTTAACTATTAAATGTCGAGGTGTTGAACGGTTTTTATGATTTTCGGGGGGATCTCTCTGTTTCCTGGATCTGAATGCCTGTTTCCCTTCCCAGATTAGGAAAGTTTTCAGCTATGATTTGTTCAAATACATATTCTGGCCCTCTGGTCCTTTTGGCGCCCTCAGGAACTCCAATTAAATGTAGGTTTTTCTTCCTCAGGCTGTCATTTATTTCCCTAATCCATTCTCATGGTATTTTAGTTGTTTGCATCTTTTTTCCTCAGTTTCCCTCTTTGCCATCAAGTTGTCTTCTGTGTCACTCACTCGTTCTTCCACCTGGTTAACCCTCGTCGTTAAGACTTCTAGTTTGGATTGCATCTCATTCAATTGATTTTTAATTTCTGCCTGATTAGATCTAAATTCTGCAGTCATGAAGTCTCTTGAGTCCTTTATGCTTTTTTCTAGAGCCACCAGTAGCTGTATAATAGTGCTTCTGAATTGGCTTTCTGACATTGAATTGTAATCCAGATTTTGTAACTCTGTGGGAGAGAGGACTGTTTCTGATTCTTTCTTTTGAGGTGAGGTTTTCCTTCTCGTCATTTTGCTCAGTGTAGAGTGGCCAAAAGCAAGTTGTATTGGGAAAAGGAGAAAAAGAGAAGAGAGAAAGAAGGAAGGAAAAGAGTAACAGAAAAAAAAAAGGAAGAGAAAAAGAAAAAGAGAGAAGAGAAGAGAAAGAAAAAGAAAGAAAGGGAAAAAAGGGTAGGGAAAGCAAACAGAAATGAAAAAGAAAAAAAAAAGTAAGACGGGGAATATCTTCTTATTCTGTATACTTTAAACCTTGACTTCCCCTGGAACTTGTCAGTCTAGCTGGCCTTCTGGGGGAGGGGCCTGTTGTGCTGATTTTCAGGTGTTAGCACTTGGGGGAGCTGCTCTGCCCCCTGCCTGGTGCAGGGCTCAGTGGGGGTTATTTACCCCATGAGGCTCCAGGAGGAACAGCCCCAGTGGCGGGGCCAGCTCTGGAGCCCTGGAGTCAGCCCCCGCAGGAACTCCGGAGCTCTCCGTGTGCAGGGCCTGGAGGCTCCGGGGCGGGGCCGCTGATCTGCTCAGCTCGGGGCAGGAGCGTCCTTGCTGTCCTGGGCCCTCCCGGCCTCTGCCTGTCCCGGGGGAGGCCGGATCCTGGGCTGTGTCCCGGCGCCCTGTGCTGCGGGGCCTGGGCTGTTGGATTCGCGCTCCGGCCCCGCAGCCCCCTCCGCGGAGCCGCCCCCCGAGCCCCTCCCCCGCTGCTCCGGGTCCCACCGTGCGCGCTGCAGCCCTTAGGGAGCTCGGCGCACTCTCCCGGGCGCAGGTGTCTGTTAGTGTCCCCGGGAGCCCGAGGGCATCCCCGCCCTCCTGGGTCCTGCTCCACCTCCCTGCGAGCCCCTTTCCTCCCGGGAAGGTCGGTGCAGCTCCTGCTCCTCCGGGACGGGGCTCTCCTGTCCTGGGGACACTCGCCCCGGCCTCAGCCCGGCTCCTCGCGGGCCCCTCCCCCTTGGAGGCCTTTTGTTTCTTTATTTCTTTTTTCCCTCGTCTTCTTACCTTGATAGAAGCGTGAACTCTTCTCACTGTAGCATTCCAGCTGTTCTCTCTTCAAATCTCAGGCCGAATTCATAGATTTTAGGATGATTTGAAGGTTATCTAGGTAATTTGGTGGGGACAGGTGACTTGGGGACCCTACTCTTCCGCCATCTTGCCTCTCCCTCCGCATATAGTGTATTATTAATTTGGGGGTAAAAATTAGTGATTCATCAGTTGCATAAAACACCCACTGATCCTTACATCAAATGGCCTCCCTAATGCCCATAGCGTACCCCACCTCAACACCAGCAACCTTCAGTTTTTTCTGTATAGTTAAGATTCTCTTACGGTTTGTCTCCCCCTCTGTTTTTATCCTATTTTATATTTACTTCAAAAGAACTATCCTTATATGCTTTATCCCCCTTGGATCGTGGACATTTTACTGAGTTTCAGTTACTTGAGTTTCAATTGTATTTACTTTCCATCCTCTGATACAGAAATGTCCTACTAATAAATCTTAGAGTATTTACACCTTGACCTCTAGATCCAATCAGTGTTTTGTCATCAATATAATGGACCAGTATGGTTATCTAGAAGAATAAAATACAATGGAGATCTCTATGAACTGAATTATGGCATAGTACCAGAGAGTTGACACAACTCTGAAGGAGGGCAGTGAAGGCATATTGCTGGCCTTGTAAGCTGCAATCAAATTGCCTCTAGTGGATCTTAAAGACATGTGTCAAATCATGTGCTACATACCAGGTACCAAAGAATATGTTAATTTACCGAAGCAACAAAACCACATCTGGTACAGCAGTTGCAATTCTTGGAGTCTCCACCTAGTTAAGTTATAAGTATCAACTGTCATTCTCCAAGATCCATCTGTCTCCTGTGAAGGCCAAATAAGTGAGTTAAATGTGTATGTTATGGGAATCACTACCTCTATATCTTTCAAATCCTTGATGGTGGCTCTAATCACCATGATTCCTCCAGGGATGTGGTATTGCTTTTTCTTTACTATTTTCCTAGGTAGAGGCAAATCTAGAGGTTTCCATTTGGCTTTCACTATAATAGCCCTCAGTCTGCATGTCAAATTGCAAGTTTGCCAGTTGCAAAGATATCTCTTCAGATTATGCATTCTGAAGGTGGAGAAGTACCAAAGAATGAGTCCAGTGACCTACTGGACCCATTGCAAACTTGGCCTGAGCTAAAACTCCAATGACCACCTGTCCTCTGGAAACTCCTGCTCTATCTAGGGGAACACTGTTGTTCTGGGTTTCCTGGAATCAGTTTCAGGTCACAATCAGTGTCCAGCAGTCCTTGAAGGTCTAGATATTTTTCTATTCCTCAATGCACAAATTGACAGACAAAAAGGCCATAGGCCTCATTTGGGGAATGCGGTGAAAAAGATTAATATATACATTTTTAGCAATGTCCCAGGGTGCTTCCTCAAGGGGATTCGATCTTCCCTTTGTTCTAGGAATTTTGAGTTTATAGACTGGTTCCATCTGGGAATTAATTGCAAGATCACGAATCTCTCTCTTTTTATTTTTTTTTAAGATTTTATTTATTTATTCATGAGAGACACAGAAAGAGAGAGAAAGGCAGAGACACAGGCAGAGGGAAAAGCAGGCTCCATGCAGGGAGCCCAATGTGGGACTCCATCCTGGGACTCCAGGATCACACTCTGGGCTGAAGGCAGGCGCTAAACCGCTGAGCCACCCAGGGATCCCACGAATCTCTCTTTTATGATTAAGTTTACTAAGCCTGTACATTTTTGCTAACACAGATCAAGGCTTCTATAGTTTTCTTCCCTATTTCACTTCTAGGAGCACCAACATGACAGAGCCAGCACTGTAAATCTGCTTGTATTAATTATTCTGATTGTTATTTTGATTCTTCTGTCCTCTATGGAAAGCATGCCCACCTTGCCTTTAAGAAGCTCCAGTGCTACCACTTGGTAACTGTTATCTGGCATCAAAACACTCCCATTGCATTGGGATTTTCCAGTTTAGCAACACTAAAGGTCTGGCCTACAGACAACAGTGATCAGAGAGTTTTTCAAAGATGCTGGCACTAGCCTGAAAATTTAGTTCTCTGGTCATGACGAAAGGTATGACACCTAGAGACATCTGGGTGGCTCAGTGGTTTAGGGTCTGCCTTCAGCTCAGGGTATGAACTGGGGTCCCCATCTTGGGTCTTGCATTTGGATCCCTGCAGGGAGCCTGCTTCTTCCTCTGCCTATGTCTCTGCCTCTCTTTCTGTGTCTCTCATGAATAAATAAATAAATTTTTCAAAAGAAAGGTATGTCTTCTTGACCCTCCCTGAAATGACAATCCATTTTTTTATGACAATCCATTCTAACATTCCGATATCCCCATATCTTTCAATGTGTCCCTCTACATTACATCAAGGCAAATCTGGCATTTCTACTTTGCTTACACTGGGCCCCCTTTAGATTCATGCTTTAGCCACCAACCAAGCAGATATACCATTAGCTTTACCTCAGTCCCCCAGCTATAATGTTAAATGAAGAATCTCTGCTTAGTGAACCAATATCAAGAAATTTGGCTTGATTGAATTTATTTCATGATTATCCAATTTTTTTCTTCATACATTAGAAAACATTTATTTTGGGGTGTACTGTGTTCATGAGTTACACTTTGTACCTCACTATTGAAGGTTGTTGTGTTTTGTGTCTTGTTATAGGTGTAGGAGCAAAGAGGATGGTGGGAGTGAGTACTGAGGAAAATCAGCCCCTTCTCTCAGGTCACCTGCCTTTGAGGGGGAACATTACATTTTCTTAGGCAATTCAACATTAACCCTTTAGTACAAAGAGGTAGAAACCACTTGAGCTGTCAAAAAAAGACTCATTTTCTCTGTTCTAACCTCCTCCCAGTTATTTATTTATTTAGTTATTTATTTATTTAAGATTTTATTTATTCATGAGAGACATACAGAGAGAGAGGCAGAGACACAGGCAGAGGCAGAAGCAGGCTCCATGCAAGGACCCCGATGTGGGACTCCATCCCAGGTCTCCAGGATCACACCCTGGACTGCAGGCAGCACTAAACCGCTGCGCCACCAGGGCTTCCCTCCTCCCAGTAATTTAAAGAAGAGTCTGGTTTTCATTCATGACTTCTTTATCAAATCTTCATCCCATGTCAAGTTCTTCTGTTTATATACTTAGATATTTCTTAAAGTTTCCTATGTCTCTGTGTTAAGTTGGGTTCCCAAATGCATACTCTGAGATGGGGATTCTCATGAAAGTGATTTATAAGGAGAAGGGTTGAGGGAAGCTACTACGATATAGGAAGAAGTGTGTGGCCCCAACTGAGGATTGACTTCAGCCTGATGCCACAGGAATCTAGGGTATACACCGTGATACAGGACTGGCTCCACCCCGAGGCAAAGGAACCAGCCTGATGCCTATTGGCTGCTACCGTGTCCCACAGTGGTGGGTATAGCCTATAATTTTGTTCTGATGCAAATGTACAGAGAAGGTGGGGCTTTGAGCTCTGAGCTGTTTGTAGCCCAGACACAGAGCTAGGAGACACTGGAGGAGTGAAGGAAGTGGATCCAGACTCAGCAGTGCCTACCACCTTCAACATCGTCACTGGCACCACCAGAGTTCAGGCTCCATCCTTTCACACCCACATCATGACAATAACATCCTGCTGCCACTCTTGTTCCCTTCAATCCACTTCCCACACTGATAACCCATACAGCTATCATCTCAAGCTCGAATCCAGCTGCATCACTCACTGGTTCAAAAGGCCTTCCAATGTTTGCCCCATGATATTGTGCAGTAGGCTTTAACATGATCGTGAGACCCTTCTGCATCTTTCCTGTTCTGGTCTCACCAGGTTCATGTCCTGCTATTTACCCATATAGGTTGGTTCATTTTGTAGCATACTGCCTGGCACATGGTGAGGGTTTAATAAATGATGTTGAATTTATAGATATATTAACACCTATGGTCACACTGCATTCACCAGAATTCCTGCATACTGATTTTCACCCCTGACCTTTGTAATGTATTCTCTCTCTTAGGAATGCTCCTACTCCAACTGAAGTGTACATATTCACTCTGCTGACTTGATTTCCAGTTTGAAATTCCATTTCATATGTCCTTTCCTCTTGGAACATTTCCTGAACCTTTCTTGTATGTCCCTAATTCATCCTTTCCTAGCACTTTGTGCTGCCACTACCTTACCCTTTATAACAGGGTGTTGTCATTTTCTGTTTTCCTCTGGGTTTCTTTCAGTGGATGTGAAGCTCTGTGAAGGCAAGACCCAGGTTCCCCTATTTAGCACTGAAGCCCCACAATCATCAGTGTTTCTGATATATTATTCTTCAGACTCAAGATGTTGCTATTGATTAATGGGTGATGGATAGATGGGATCAATGGAATATATTTATCCTGAAATTGCTTTGTGTGTGGGTTGAGCCACATATTTTAAAAAATATTCTTTCATGATGATATGTTACCACAATGTAAACTAATTAACAGAGAAGAATAACATGGACAACTCATGTTCATATGATGTAATCTTGCTGAGAGTAGGTTCAGTTTCAGTTACTTGAATCGAGATGAGAATGTCAGGTTCAATGTCTTTCTCATTACATGGTTTAAGCAGGAGTTAAAACAAATTGTGGTCTGTTTAACAGACCCAGCTAGAATTCTTGAATCCAAATCAGACAAAATAGGAAGATTATTCCCTACAGCTCAATATATTTTTTGTTCTACGTTTTATTTACTTTATTGATCTTTCTTTATAGTTTTATTTTTTAGTTATTATTTATCATGCACTAGTCATTTTTCTAATTGTATAAAGTATTCTAGGTAGCAGGCAAGATCTCTATGGAGTATAAATATATATTAAAAAGTAGGAATTCTCATCTGGCATTGAAATGATCTTTGATTTGAGTCATCGCATTTTCTAACAGCTTATCAGCATAAGATGGGTGACATGACAATGATAGGATTCTGAAGCCCCCAAGTAAATTTTCTTTATTTTATTTTATTTTATTTTATTTTATTTTATTTTACTTTTTACAAGTAAATTTTCAAATAAAGTATCATATTCTTCACCTACTCCATCAGTGTTAATGGGCTTTCACTTTTATTTCCTAAAGTAAATACAAACCAGAATATTGCAATGAGCTTATTATCCACAACAATGATAACTAAAATTGACCTGAGTTATTACTGAAATATCCTTGGAATTTAGTTGTAAGTAATGAATTAATAGAAATACAATATATAATCATCTATATTATTATGATATATAGTACATGTACATAATGATTTAACATGCATATGTATAAGATATATATTGTATATCTATATATGTATATATAGATATTTGTATCTATATCTTATATATGTGGTCCAGCATAAAACCTAGCTCAATAAGTGGTAAGAATTAGAATCATCTTTCTGTCATCATTGTCTGGCACTGTATCACAACATTTAAGAGCATGGTCTGAGAAATCAGGTAGTCTCTGATTAGTGAATCTTCAGTATAATTATTTTGATAATTCCCCCTTTCTGTTTCCTCACCTATAAAATGGGGATAATAGCAATGCCTACTTCTTTGGATTGTTATAAAGACAACAGCTCAATATCAATATATTTTTAATTTTTTAAAAAATGATTTTATTTATTTATTCATAAGAGACACACAGAGACAGGCCTAAAGACACGGGCGGAGGAAGAAACAGGCTCCCTGTGGGGAGCCTGATTCCAGATCCCGGGATCATGCCATGATGCAAGGCAGATGCTCAACTGCTGAGCCACCCAGGTGTCCCTATTTTTAATTTTTAAAATTAGGATGAAAGCTTATGAATCCATGCATATGAATGAAGCTCATGAAACAAGCCCCAATTTGCTAGCATTATTCAAATATGCAAAGAGAGATCCTGAGCTAGGGTTATTTTTCCATTTCTTGCACCCATTTTTGCTCTTGAAAACAAAATAGCAGTCATTGTTGTTGTTGTTGTTGTCACTTTTTATGTCATAGGTATTCCTTGCTGAGATCATCCAACATGTCTGTTTGACTTTTTGCCTCAGTTGAATCACTGTTGAGCTCCAGATACATTTATTTGTCACCCACACTAGCATTCCTACTACACAGTTTCCTAATGGCATTTTTCATCTGGTCATTTCTCAAGGTATAGATTAAAGGATTTAACATGGGAGTTATTGTAGTATAGAACACTGCAACTGCTTTATCAATGGATAAAGTAGCTGCGGGTCTCATGTACACAAATATGCAGGGCACAAAGAATAGGACGACCACTGTGATGTGAGAGACACAGGTGGAGAGGGCTTTGCGCCTCGCCTCCAAGCTGTGGTTCTTTAGGGAGCGCAGAATGACCACATAGGAAACCATGAGGAGGAGGAAGTTTAAGACACAGATGAAACCACTGTTGGCAGCAACAAAGAACCCAAGAGTGTGGGTATCAGTGCAGGCAAGATTGAGCAAAGGATTCAGATCACATATAAAGTGATCTATGACGTTAGGGCCACAGAAGGGTAGTGGGATGATAAAGAGGATCTGTATGGCTGCATGAAGAAAGCCTCCCACCCACACCACTGCCATGAGCAGGCCACATAGCCGCCGATTCATGATGGTCATGTAGTGCAGTGGCTTGCAGATGGCCACATAGCGGTCATAGGCCATCACAGTAAGCAGGATGACATCAGCACCTCCAAAGAAATGTTCCCCAAAGATTTGGATTATGCATGCATTGAATGGGATGGTCTTCTTTTCACGGAGTGACTCTATGATGAGGGTGGGGGTATTGACAGAAGAATAGCAGGCATCAATGAGGGAGAGATAGGCCAGGAAAAAGTACATGGGGGACCCCGATAACGGGCTGGCAGTGATAGTGACCACGGTGAGCACATTTCCTACCACAGAGACGATGTAGATGACCAGAAACACAACAAATATGATTTTCTGCATCTTTGGATTCTCTGTGAGCCCCAGTAGCACAAATTCTGTCACGTTGTTCCTAATCTCCATTTTTTCGTATTATGCTTAACTACATGACCTGAAAAAGAAATCCCTTATGTTAATGTAACCTTGCATTTAGTAAGCTTCCACATCTAGTAAATGTAGCAGCCTGTATTCTAATGAGAAGTGGATTCTCATGACGTTTTGTAAGATAGCAAGTAAGTTCTGAGTTCTTGAAGATCACCTAGGCATACTTCATCATCTGAGATGATAAAGAGCCTATCTTGAAGGAATCATACTGGCAGCTAAGTTTCAAAAGAGTGGTAAAGAATGGATGTTCAAGCTATGAATGGAAAGCTAGGAATTCTTTCTTTACCCTTAGGAAATGGGGAACCATGGAAGGTAACTGAATAGAAGTGGAAGAATGACCAGGGGTTGGAAGAATGGTGACTCTTGGATATAACTCTGTGAAAGTCCTTTGTGTGTCTTGGATGAAGTTGAATTAGCTTCAGTTAGGGGATGTCAGCCAGAGACAGAAAGCCCAGTCACAGAACATTTATAATAGTTAACAAAAATGTGGAAGAGTGTGTTTCTTATGAGAATGTAATAAAAGGCTCCAGGAGCTATTATAAAAGAGTAGATAATACAAGTTTTCAAAATCCCAAAATATTATAATAACTGATAAATATATTTTAAATGATTGATTACTATGTGCATGGCATGGTAGTAACCTTTGTGGTTAGCATTGTTTCATACTTTTTTGCAAGTGACGAAATGATTGCAGATGTTCAGAATAATAATAAAGATAATATCAACTAAAATGTAATTATATATATTTTATAATAATTATATCAACACAAATGTAGACACTTGCTGTGTTCGTTTTTTTTTTTCAGAAATGTGGTTGTTTAATCCTCACTACATTCCTGTGAAATAATTACCACTATCACACTTCCTTTACACAGCAGGAGATACAAACATAGAGAAGTTAAGAATCCTGCCCTAGATCAAGCAGATAAAAATGAGGAGAGCCAAGACTAAATCAAATTTTACTTGTGACCTTTTTCCTTCAAATTATTAATCCTTGCTCTACATTGTTCTGTGATAATAAACAGTGTAAACTAGTAATCTCTTTTGACATGACCATAATCAAAGGACTTTAATGGTACTTCAGAGGCAAATATATATGAAGTAATTTCATCAAGAGACACAAACACACACACACACACACACACACACACACACACACGTACCACACACTGCAGTCTCCAAATATTAATGAAAATGAAGTACTGCTTTCATTGAAGAGCACTTTTACCTTGGCCTCTCATGCAGCCCATTTCCTCCCTACCCAATCCTCTTAAAAACATGGGTCTCCAGAGTTTCCTGTACAATGTTGAAAATGACTACCATGGTCGTTAAGTGTACTGTATTGGTTTGAAATCAGAGAGACCCGATTGGAATCTTGCCTTTTCCACTTGCAACTTCTTTTATCCAGGGTACATTTCCTGGGACCTTATGTTCTTGTTTCCTCATCTCTAAAGTGAGAATGATCATATCTACATCCCAGGTGCTATGAGAATTGATTGAGTAAATGTATATGAATATCCCCAGTGCATTACTGTGAGCACACGAAGAGCTTTCACATATTTTTGTGACTGTATTCACACAGAAGATAGGAAGAATTGGTAATTGACTGTAATCAGAAAACATTTAATCACGCAATAATCTCTGGAAGAATTATCTCTAATTTTACTTTTCAGCATACCACAGAGACTCATGTTATGCATAGTAATTAACCTTAGGAAGGACAGTCTCTGGTCATGCTTGGACTAAATGACTAATGATTTATGTCATCTATAAACATATTTATATACCACTGTGTGGGGGGCATACTCACATTTAATCTTCATGCTCATGATTAGTCTTGAATGTTAAAGGAGGCATCTTATGTCAAAATAGGTGTCTTGTGACCAAAAATTGGGTTCCAATTTTTATAAAATCTCATAAAATCTCTATAAGCCTCAACATTTTCATTTGTCTGTTTAAGTTAATGACATTTACTAACTATCTTCTGACTAATGGGAATATGGTTATAATATTACTGTTTGTAAGGTGTTGAAACATAATGATTACTCTTTATAGAAAATACCAATGTTTAAGATGCTTCAATGCTGCTGAAAACCTTACCTTATAGATGATCACAATGATGTTTAGGATTTTTCAGAAATAATTCCATCTTCAAGCTGGCCTCTTCTTTAATAGTAAACTTTCAGTATGAAAGATAGAACACACCTCAGACACAGACTATTGAGGTAATTTGATAACAAATCAAAGGTCCTTGAAAAGGTGTTTCTCCTAGTCTCAATCTTTCCTTCTAGCCTAAAGCCTCAAAATTCCTTATTGAGAATCTGGGATTTGAATTTGGAATGAATTCTTTTGAAACACTATGGAGACATGATCTCCAGATGGCTCTGGTCCCATAGACAAGAGGCAAGAAATGTGGAGGAAACACTTTCAAATGGGTCATTCTTCTCATAATGAATCTTGCTCTAGGAATGTAAACCCCCCACAATATTTTCCTTTGGCACTGCATGGATATTTAAAGAGGTTTCCAAAAAAGTTCAAGGACCTTGGCTTAGAACTGCTGTTTTCTCTCTCTGGAATTAATTATCTCCTTTGGTGGAAAGGCTTGGTCTTAGAAACAGGTATGCTGAAGAGACATGTTTGAAAATCACCCAATTTCGAATAGGGAATTGCATTCCCTCTGCTTGGAACCCAACCATGCAAGAATCCCCTTTCTCTTTGTGAACTTTAGTTTCCAAGAAAGCTAAATATCATGGGAGTAGGAAAATGGCATAATTTGAGTGTGGAGACCTGTAATGTTTTAACCTGTTGACTCGGGTCACAGAGAACCTGCCTCCCTAACAATATTAAAACATTTCTAGAAACCTGTTATTGATTGCATTAGAGCTAGTGCAGTGAGGGCTTAAAATCAGTGGAATGGCAGTTATTAAAGTCCTTGTCTCCAAACATTGTTTTTCATTTTCATCAGAGGGCTATGAAATTAAACGGAAGCTCTAATAGGCTCCTAATTAGTAATCTCTTGGACTCATAGTAATCTCTATGAACTCATGGGTTCATAAGGAATACTAGGCAACATTAAAATTATGGTGAGATATCAAAATACAAGCAGAAAGTTCTCATTTTAATCACAAGAATTGTTCCAGATTTTTGTCACTTGGTATTGTTATTTTCCACGTCATCATTCAAGGAGGTATGTGCTGATATATTATTGTGGTTTTAATTTGCTTTCCCTGATGACTAATGATGTTGAGCATTTGTTTGTCATTTGTACATTTTTAAAAGTATATTTAGAGTCTAGTTACTTAACATACATTATAATAATAGTTTCATGTGTAGTATATAGTGATTCAAAACTTCCACAACACCTGGGTCTCATTACAGGTGTTCTTCTTTTTTTTTCTTTTTTTTGTAATTTATTTTTTATTGGTGTTCAATTTACTAACATACAGAATAACCCCCAGTGCCCGTCACCCACTCACTCCCACCCCCCGCCCTCCTCCCCTTCTACCACCCCTAGTTCATTTCCCAGAGTTAGCAGTCTTTACGTTCTGTCTCCCTTTCTGATATTTCCCACACATTTCTTCTCCCTTCCCTTATATTCCCTTTCACTATTATTTATATTCCCTAAATGAATGAGAACATATAATGTTTGTGCTTCTCCGACTGACTTACTTCACTCAGCATAATACCCTCCAGTTCCATCCACGTCGAAGCAAATGGTGGGTATTTGTCATTTCTAATAGCTGAGTAATATTCCATTGTATACATAAACCACATCTTCTTTATCCATTCATCTTTCGTTGGAACAGGTGTTCTTCTTAATTCCCATCATTTACTGTCACCCACTTCCCTTCTAGTAACCATCATTTTGTTCTCTATGGTTAAAATTCCATTTTTTTTTTGCCTCCCTCTCCCCCTGCCCCCATACTGTATGTTTTATTTCTTATTTGTACATATGATTGAAATCTTTTAGTATTTGTATTTCTCTGACTGAATCATTTAACTTAGCATAATTCTTTCTAGCTCCATTCATGTCATTGCAAAAGGCAAGATTTCATTCTTTTTACGGCTGAGTAATATTCTATCATATGTATATATCATATATATATTATACATACATGTAAATATATACAAGGTTTTATATCTACCACATCTTTGTTATCCATTCATCAGTTGATGGATACTTGGGTTGTTTCCACAATCTGGCTATTGTAGATAAACATTGGGATGCACTATCCCTTTGAGTTAGTATTTTTGTATTCTTTGAGCAAATACCTACCAGTGCAATTTCTGGATAGTTGAGTACCATCCAAGTACCATCTATAAATAGAACTTATAAAACTCAATACCCCAAATACAATTAATTCAATTAACAAAGGGGCTGAAGACTTCAATAGGCATTTTTCCAAAGAAGACATTCATATTGCTAATAGACACATGAAAAGAACCTCAACATCACTTATTATCAGGGAAATACAAATCAAAGCTATAATGAGATCTCACCTCACACTTGCCAGAATGGCTAAAATTAACAATACGAGTGCCAAGAGATGAGGATGGGGATGAGGAGAAAGGGGAACCCTCTTGCACTGAGTGGGAATGCAAAGTAGTGCAGCCACTCTAGGAAATGGTATTAGGCTTCTCAAAAAGGTAAAAATAGAACTACGCTATGATCAAGCATTTGTAGATCTTTTTCTGGAAATTTCTTTTTTGCGTCCTTTGTACAATATAAAGATAGTCATTCTGGGTTTCTAATTACTAAAGTCTGAACGTTCTTTATATATTCTAGGTATAGGCCTTTTAATCATATATATATATATATATCTTATATATTAAAAATAAATATAAAGTATATATTTATATAAAATTTATATATATAATATATATAAATTGTCTGTAAAATGTTTATATATTTATACTTTATAAAATTGTTTGCGTGTCTATATACATAGTTTTTTCCCTAGTCCATGGATTGCTTTTTCATTTTTAGAAAGATGTCATTCAGGGAGTAAAGGAATTAAAATATTAACAAGTTTCAATTTTCAGTTTTACTTATAGCTCATGCTTACTGTGAGATATTTATTTAAAGATTTTACTCATTTATTCATGAGAGACAGAAGGGAGTCAAAGGTATAGGCAGAGGGAGAAGCCGACTTCTTGCAGGGAGCCTGATGCAGGACTCCATCCCTGGATCCTAGGATCATGCCCTGAGGCTAAGGCAGCCTCTCAACCATTGAGCCACCCAGGTATCCCATTATGAGATATTTAAAAAACATTGATCTACCCCAAAGTTTAAAATACTCTTTCAAGTATTTTTATAGGTTTGTTTTTAACATGTAGGTCTCTGACTCATTTTGAGTTAATTTTGGGGTATGATATGAAGTAGTAGTTGAGGTTCATTTTTTTTTTCCATATGGGTATGTAATTGACCCAGCATAATCAGTAGGGAAAAAAGTCTATTCTTTCCTTCGTTGAATTACCTAGACATCTTTACTAAAAAATCATACATTTAGGTCTGTTTATGGAAACCTAATATTTCAATGATCTATATGTTTATCCTTATAGCAATACCACACAGCACTGTTTATGGGAGCTTAATATAAATCTTTTAATTAGATAGATTAAGTTCTTTAACTTCTCTTTTTTCTCCTCAGATTAAGTTCTCTGATTGTTCTCTTTTTTCCTTCCAGATTTTACATAAAAGTGATAGCATACCATATTTGTCTTTCCCCTTTTGGCTTCTTTTATATAGCGTAATGCTCCCAGTTTACCATGTCATTGCAAAAGGCAGGATTTCCTTTTTTTAAATGGCTGAATAATATTTATCTTCTTTATTCATTTATTTATTGAAGAACTTTTATGTTTTCCCCATATTACAGCTTTTGTGAATAATGTTAGAGTAAACATGGGTGTGCAGTTATCTTCATGATACTGATTTTTTAAAAAATGACTTTTTTTCTTAAGCCTCACACATAGGTGAGGCTTAAGCTCCAGGCCCTAGGATCAAGGGTCTCATACTCTACAAACTAAGACAGCCTGGCACCCCCAAGATACTGAATTTAAGTCTTTTAAATACTGCCACAAGTAGGATTGGCACATCATATTTACAGTAGTACATTTTAAAATTTTTTGAAATCTCACCATATTGTTTTCCCTAATGGCCGTGCCATTTTGAATTTTCACCAACAGTGTATAAAAGTTTTCTTTTGTCCACATTCTTGCTAATATTTGTTAGCTTTAGTGTTGTTTTAAATAACAGTCTGAACAGGTGTAAGGTGATATTCAATTGTAGTTTTGATTTACATTTCCCTGATAGTGATGTTGAGCACCTTTTCATATATCCTTGGCCATTTATAAGTTTTCTTTGAAAAAAATGGCTATTAGGTTTTTTAGCTCAATTTTAATTGAATTATTTATTTACTTGCTATTAAGTTGTATGAATTCAGTATGTGTTTTCTTTTATGATTTTTAAACTTATCAGTTATATATTTTGTGAATATTTCCCCATTCTGTAGTGTGCCTTTCAATGTCCTGTTGCCTTTTCTGTGCAGAAGTCTTTGTTTTAATGTAGTCCCACTTGTTCATTTTGCTTTTTTTTCTGTTTTTTTTTTCTGTCTAATCCAAGATATAATTTACAAGACTAATGTCAAAAATCTTTTCTCGCTGTTTCCTTTGGGTAATTTTATCTTATTAGGTCTTCTGTTTAAGACTTTTATTCACTACAAGTTATTTTTGTGATTCGTATAAGATAGGTGTCCTATTTTATTCTTTTTCATGAATATCCAATTTCCTCAAAACCTGTTTTTGAAGATTCTATTAATTCCTTATTGTGTGTTTTGGAACACTTGTCAAAAATCAGTTGACTGTATATGTGTATGTAATTGTCTTGGTTCTTCATTCTGTGACACTGGTCTAATGTGCTTGTTTTTTATGTCAATATCATACTGAATATATACCTTTGTCATATAGCTTGAAATCAAGTATGGGATGTCTCCAGATTTTTCTTTTTTTAATATATTTTTAATTGAAGTTAGATTTGCTACCATATAGTATAACACCCAGTGCTCATCCTGTCAAGTCCCCTCCTCAGTGCCTGTCACCGAGTCACCCCATACCCCCGCCGGCCTCCCCTCCACTTTCCCTTGTTCATTTCCCAGAGTTAGGGGTCTCTCAGGAGGGTGTTTTGTCACCCTCACTAATTTTTCCCACTCATTTTTCCTCCTTTCCCCTATAATCTCTTTCACTATTTCTTTTACTCCCCATATGAGTGAAACCATATAATGATTGTCCTTCTCCAATTGACTTACTTCACTCAGCATAATACCTCAGCATATTCAGGTTATTCTTCTTTCTCAAGATTGCTTTGGTCATTGAGGGTATTTTTGTGGTTCCAAAGAAACCAACACTAGTTTTTTTTTTTCCTCTTCCTGTGAAAAATGCCTTTGGAATTTTGATCAGGATTGCATTGAATCTATAGATTGCTTTGGGTTGTCTGGACATTTTCACAATATTAATCTTACTAATACATAAGCACAGGCTATCTTTCCGTTTATTTATGCATTGTTCCATTTGTATCATCAGTGCCTTATGGTTTTCAGTCTACAAGCCATTCCCTTCCTCGGTTAAATTTCTTCCAAAGTATTTTATTGATTTTGAAGCTATTGTACATGGGATTGCTTTCTTCATTTCTCTTTTAAGTAGGTTGATGTTTGCATCTGAAATGCAACTGATTTGTGTTAATATTTTTATCCTTCAATTTTATTGAATTCACTTCTTATTTCTCATATATTTTTGGTGGAAGCTTTAGGATTTTCTATATATGAGATCATGTCATTTGTTAATAGAAATAGTTTTACTTCTTCCTTTCTCAATAGGATGATTTATTTATATTTAAACCTAATTTCTCTAGTAAAAGTCTTTTCATTAAACATTGAACATAAATATTGAGAATGGACATCCTGGTAATGTTCTGACTTTATGAGGGAATTATTTTTTGAATTGTGTTTGCTGGGTGACAAAGTGATTTTTTAAAGTCATTTTTCAGGGACACCTGGGTGGCTCAGTGGTTAAGTGTCTGCCTTCAGCTCAGGTCATGATCCTGGAGTCCCAGGATTGAGTCCCACATCAGGCTCTCTGCATGGAGCCTGCTTTTCCCTTTGCCTGTGTCTCTGCTTCTCTCTGTGTGTGTTTCTCTCAGGAATAAATAAATAAAATCTTTTAAAAAATAAAGTTATTTTTCTAAAATCTATATTATCTTCTATGTGCGGTTATTGAACTGTCTCTTGCATTAAGGATGACATAGGGAGGAACATGAAAATTGTTTTTACATATTAAATTGAGTAGTAGAAGAAACATGTTTCAAAAATGTTTGCTACTCCCTTGTAAAGAAGTATAACCGTTACTAAGAAGACATAGGGAGATACACTTTTATTGTTTTCCATTATGAACTAAACTAATTAATT
This sequence comes from Canis aureus, assembly GCF_053574225.1. Taxonomy (NCBI): domain Eukaryota; kingdom Metazoa; phylum Chordata; class Mammalia; order Carnivora; family Canidae; genus Canis; species Canis aureus. Next base: position 15,461,976 of record NC_135631.1, on the reverse strand, counting down.
CAACTGGAAAATGAGAAGGGGATTCCATATTTTTATCATTACTGAAGGCTCTAATAAAAATAATATCTGTTATCTTGCAGCAGCAAGTTGTAAAGGTAAAAAACTATAAAATTCCAAGAGTGGTTGACTGCCAAGGCTGTGATCATATGTCTATGAAATAGAATGGTATAAACCAGATTTATCCTTAATGAAAGCGGGGAGAATCTAGGTTCTAATAATTTTTAGTCATCTTTTCCAAGAATCCAAGAGTAGATTTTTTGAGTTCTTCTGTTTGGGATTGACCCCGAGGACCTTATTCAATAGGAATAAATGTATAAAGCCAAGGATAGAAGCTAAAATACGATTTCATATACCCTGCTTCTTGGTCTTTGAGAGTAATTAATTTATAACCTTTACCTTCTTAGGGACCAGGTATAAGAAAATATAAGTATACCAAGTATCATCCAGTCCTGCTGCTTCCAAATTAAGTGCTCAGATGTGCTACTGACTGTAATAATTACAAGACGAGCTTGTTATAATTATAGATTTTGAATACCCCATAACTATCACCTAATGGATTAGAATCTCATAGCACAGATATTGTTATCTGTTCAAACATTTCTCCAAATGACACCCATGATCAAACAAGTTTGAGAAACATTGATCTAGTCGTCATTAAACAATGAACAGGTGGAAGTCCATTGAGATTCCAAGCTGGGACAATAAGCATGATTTTGTGTGCTTCCAGGGCCAGGGTTTCTTAATTCTAACTTCCACCAAAAATGGTGATAACTTAGGTCTTTCTTATCTTTAGCTCTGTGAATGCATCAACATCAGAGATTTTTTTTAAAGCACTATGTGCAGTTCTTAATGAAATGTATACACACAGAAACACACACACACACACACACACACACCTACACACACAAACACACACTCCACCATAAATACCCAGGTACAGGCAATAACTAGAATAATCAGATTTGTAAAGAAAAAGACAATTAAAAAATGAGAGTAATATTCAGTGATGTGTTCATTTGTTAGAGAAAAATATATAGGAAATTCCGTTTGCAGGAAGTGAAGGAGAGATGTGTGATACATGGCTCACTGTATTCAGTAAAGCCTGTTTGATTATCACATTGGAGAAAATATCTTTTCCTAGCCATGCATTTCAGCCTTGTATTTGCCCTATTGTTTGAATCAAGTCACCTACTCATATCGGATGTTCTTGTTTTCATTCAGTTTCTTCAGTTTTTCATTTTAGTCCCTTTATGTAGGTTGGGTTGTACTAGCTACAAGAGAAGTCATGATTAGTCAGGTAGCAGAACATATGAATGGGAACTTAGAACTGCAGTGAGGATCTTTAATGTGATTCCCCCCCCCCATTACTTACTTTTTTGGGTAAAGAAAATGAATCCTAGAGAATGGAAAACTTTCTCTCGAGAGCAGAGGATTAGAATAGGTGCTTTGTTTTTTAAGTGTGTTTTATCTCTTTTTCATAGGCACATACCACCCCTCCCTTTGGAGCCTTGCTAGGTTTAGTTTCTACTGTGTTTTGCAGGACTTAGATCAGAACCCTATAGCTCAGATCTGTTATTTTCCTGTATCCTATTGTGTATCCAACATATCCATATTGAGTGCTTACTACATTTCTATCACAGTTCTAAATGCTAGAAAGTGACCTTAAATATTTCACAGTAGACCCTCATTTTTTAAGGAAAATGGAAAAGAGGTTAAAATGGGAAGAAGAAACAGTGGTGCCAAGTCCTGGTGAGCTTCTGAGTTTAAGAAGATACCTATGGCCTAGATCATTCAGAAAATTTATCTACTAAAAAAATTATCTATATATGAAATATCAGAAAAAATATAATAAAGCTGATGATAAATAATACCTCAGTTGTGCAGCATGTGTTATTTTCTTTTTACCTCCAAAACCCATATAAGCTTATTATTACCTTTTTCATTGAACATATGAGAAAATTTAAGATCATCCAGCTTAAATGTTATGTTCAATAGTTTCCATTAGTTTCCATTAGCCTCTGAGTAAACCTTCCTGCCCCACAGTCTTTTCAATGCAGTCCTTACTTCTGAATGTGAGTCATTAAAGTTGACTCTTGACCACTAATATTCTTTCTTATTCTTCTCCTATCCTACACTTTCCATTCTCCTCATTCTTGCTTTTCTTTCTTTTCTCTTCCTACTTTCATCAAACCTACTTCCTTTTTCATACAATGTCCAACACGCCAGACCCTTCCCACTTTCTACTCTCAGAGGGAACTTACAAGCTTCTTACCCCTGGCTAGTTTTATCACATACAGAGCTGATTTCTTGACCTCATTAGATCTTTTAAGAGAGACTATGTGTTCCTTTTCCAATATGTAAATAGCCACAAAGTGGGAAACTGTAGCAATTGACTTTTCCTTCCCACTGGCCAAAGTTTACCCCACTGTGGGCCATTTGCACTGTTCTCTGGCCATGTCACTGGACCCGGCCTGCAGTTGAAGGAAAAGACAGAGCCCAAATTAGCAGCAGGGACATTCATACAGAAAAAAAGCTTGATGGGATAGCCACTGAGCAGCTTTAGGTTCCAATCATGTCGCACAGTATCTACTACCTCAGCAGCACAAGGGATATCTGTGGATAGGGTTCAGAAGTGCCCACATGGATGTGAGCTAAAGTCCTGTCAGGTCAGGCCCCTGAGTGACCTAAAGATGAAGAAGAGTTTCCATAACTCTCTTCATTTATGGTCTCTTAGTATCATGATGAAATATAGGCCACTGCTAAGACATCTCTGGCTGCAAGCAAGAGGAGCGCAGGAATCTGAGGGATGCTAAAAATTGGGGTGTCACGCTTGATCTGCCTCACACTCGGCTGTTAGCTCTCAGTTGCTTGAATGGTCAGGTGACATTCACCTTCACCCCAAAGGGATTTGACTCTTTCCTTCTTTGCCTTTGTCAGTAGGTCCTCCTGAAACTAGTCATCATTATAGTAACATAATAAAAGATTTGGAATCTTTGTTCCATATAATTGTATGTTCCTTCCCAAATTTAAAGGCCCATAAAATACTGTGTCTCTTTTCAAGTGATAGGAGATGTGAATAGAAAACATTTCTTTTTGATTTTGGGATCTCTACATCCCACAGGCCACAGGACTTTTAAGAACTCTACCCATGTGATAGTCCCCTGAAACTTCAGTGTTTATCTTCTATTTTCTGCCTTTTGTGAGCTTAGTAGGTGTGTAAGTTACTACTGCTATATACTGGGAACTATCACTAAACCAGAAATCAGTGGCTTACAACTACAAATTTAATCCTGGAATTAGTTTTATTTTTTAAGTTTATTTATTTATTTGTTTATTTATTTATTTATTTATTTATTTATTTATTTATTTATTTAAGAGAGAGAACATAGAAGGACAGTGAGAGGGAGAAGTATATTCTGGTTGGCTAGATTCCAGGACCGTGAGATACTGACCTGAGCTTAAGGCAGATGCCTAAGGGACTGAGCCACCCAGGCACCCCCACCCCAATTAATGGTTTTAAATTGCAAAATCAAAACTTAAAGGTTAATTTACTTCTTTTTTAAAGATTTTATTTATTTATTCATGAGAGACAGAGAGAGAGAGAGGCAGAGATATTGGCAAAGGGAGAAACAGGCTCCCCGCAAGGATGCCAATATGGGACTTGATCCTGGGACTCCAGGTTCACACCCTGAGCCAATGGCACAGTCTAAGCTGCTGAGCCACCCAGCCATCCCAAAACTCAAAGGTTTAACATAAAAGCAACTTATTTGAATGATTCTGCAATGTGGGTTGGATTCAGCTGTGTGGTCCTTCTCCTAGTTTCACACTGAAACATTCTCAATGGCATGGATGGAGTATGAATGGAGTACATGGTCCAAGATGGTCTCATTCATACAACCGGATGTCTGCTCAGGTATGTCTGTTCTCATTCACTCTTCAGGATTGTAGATTGGGCTATACCACACCACAGTTGTTTCAGGGCATTGGCTGTTTCACAAAAGCAAAAGTTTTAAATCCTTTCACACCAACTTTTAGGGATTATACAACATGATTTTTACCTCCTTCTCTTCATGTGGTTAAAGGTTACATGCGACATGTGTCACAAGTTTAGCCCAGACAAAAGCATGGAGACATAGGTTCCCTCCTTATTAAAATTAAAATCAATTAGCATAGAATATTTTAATGGTTCCAGGTATAAAAACTAATGATTCAATATTTTATATATTTCAAAAGGATCATCTCAAAATCTAGGTAGCATCCACCACCACACATTGTCATAATTTTTTTTCTTGTGATAAAACCATTTAAGAGCTACTCTTGGCAATTTTCAAATAAAGAATATAGTGTTAACTAGAGTTACTGTGTGTACATTATTACATTCAATTATGTAAGATTTTATAACTGGAAGTTTCTTCCTTGACCACCTTCACCCATTACATATACCCTTCCTACCCCTCACTCTGGCAACCTCCAATCTGTTCTCTGTATCTGTGAGTTCAGTTTATTGATCCTTTTTTTTTAAGATTCTACATGTAAATGAGATCATATGGTATTTGTCTTTATGTTTATTTATTTAGAATAAGGCCCATAATGATCCATCTATACTGTCACAAATGGTAATATTCAAAGACAGACCAATATCTAATTTTTATGAGGGCAGACATTGGAGCTGTTTTGTTGGAGCTAGACCTGTGAGGATCTCCTGACTATATAATGTTTGGTCCTCACACCCCTCAGCTCCAGTTGGGGCTTTGTGCTGTGCTCCTCAAACCCTTGGGGCATGTACTTCTCCAGCAGCACAAAGAAACTTCGCCTTTAGTGGGTAGCATTGAGCTCTACACTTGGCTGTTGAAGCAGATATCCTGGATATAGGTCACATGGCACCATTTTGCAGATTAGAAACAGATGACACAACCTATTTATTTCCTGATAACAAAAGTTCTGAGTTATTCTGTATAAATGAATCAAATTATCAAATGAAATGTTGATCACTTAACATTTTAGTTCTAAAAGAGATCCAAAGTCATTATTATGCAGTGACTTTTAATACAACATTTACATAACTTCTGTTCATGGTAAGTATATTTTTAGTAATAGTTGCTGTATGGCCATTTATTCTGTACAAATGATCATTATATTTAACGTTTATCTGGGTTTTTAAACATTATTTTCATTTTATTTAAATTCAATTGGACTACATATACCTCATCATTCATTTCAAATGCAGTTTTCAATAATTTATCTGTTTTTAGCAGATTATTGAAATAGAATCTACACGTATCATACAATTCAATTATTTAAGGTATATAATTTGATAGTATGCAATTTAAAGTATGAAATAATCAACACTGTCTAATTTTACAATATCTTTGCCCCCTCAACAAGAAATTGCATACCCATTCGCAGTCATTTATTTATTCCTCTCCATCACCATCAACATCAGTCCTAGACAAATACAATCTACTTTCATTTTTTTTTTCTTGTTTTTTTCTGAGAGTGAGAGGACAAATGTGTGTGTTGGGGGGTGGTGAGGTGCAGAGGGAGAGATTCTTTTTTTTTTTTTTTTTTTTTTTTTTTTTTTTTTTTTTTAGAGGGAGAGATTCTTAAGCAGACTCTGTGCTGAGCTATGTATTGTCTACTCTATAACTTTATGTAAATCGAAACACAGCATTTATTCATCATGTATGGTCTCTTTGTTCTGAAGGTTATCATACTGACGTGTGTATCATTAGTCCATTACTTAGCTGAAGATTATTCTATCTTGGCAACTTCTGCCTTTCAAGTGTAGTGTATTTGCATTTAATGTAGTTGTTAAATATTTTGGTATAAGTTCATCTTTTTGTAGTTTACTTTTTGTCCCCTTTATAACCTATTTTATTTCTTTTCTATATTCTTTTGAGCGAATTTAGAAGATTTTTGTCTAATAGTCAATCGTATCTTTTTAATATCTTTTGAAATAATAGACTTTTTTTAAAGGACAGTTTCAGGTTTACAGGAAAATTGAGAGAAGCTATGGAGATTTCCTTCATCTCCTCTGATTTATAAATAGGCAAAGGGACTGAATAGACATTTTTGCAAAGGCATACAGATACATCAAAAGGAGCTCAGCATCACTCATCACCACGAAAAGGCAAATCAAAATCATGAGATATCATTTCACATCTGTTAGAATGACTATTCTGGGGAAGATAAAAGATCAGTAATGTTGGTGAGCATGTAGAATAAAGGGATCTCATCTATGCCATTGATGAGTATGTAAATTACTACAGCCATTAGAGAAAATTGCATAGAGGTCCCTCAGAAAATTAAAGCTAGAACTACTGCCCACCAATCCTACTGTTGGGTATATATCCAAAGGACCTGAAATCATGATTGTGAAGGGCAATCTGCATTCCTAGGTTCAATGCATCATTATTCACAATAGCCATGGTGTGAACACAACCTCATCCTTGACTGATGAATCAATATAGAAAATGTGAGATATATATGATTCAGACTTTAAAAAGAAGAGACTTCTGCCATTTGCAATAACATAAAGAGCTGGGAGACTTTATGTTAAGTGAAATACTGCATGATCTCACTTATAGGTTGAAATGCTATAGTTCACTTCACAGAAGCAGAGAGTAGAATGGTGGTTACCAGGGGCCAGGGATGGGAAAATGAAGAGAAGTTGACCCACAGTTATAAGGCTTCAGTTATGTGGAATGAATAAATTCTAGAGATCTAATATATAGCATGGTCACTATAGTTAACAATGCCATAATGTATACTTGAAATTACAAAAAGGATAGATCTTAAATAAAATCTTACACACACACAGACACACACACACACACACACGCACACACACAAAATGGTAACTATATAGAGAATATAGATATGCTATTTACATTGTGGTGATGTTTTCACATTATATGTATATCAAAATAACATTTTACAACTGAATATATATATATATATATATATATATATATATATATATATATATATATAGTATGTCAATATGCCATCTTTGGAACGCTAATGCAGGCACTAAGCTTCATCATATCCCTGAAAGCAAAAACTAGTGAGAACAGTGAAAACATGATATTTTAATGAACTTGTTTTAAAATAATCCTTGACAGGAGGAAAATATTGGTATTGAAAAGGTTTTCCAGGTAAATAATGAAAAGCAGAATTAAACATGAAATGGAATCTTGTAACAGTTACTAAGCACGTGGTACCGTTGAATACACTGAAATCAAGGAGTTTATTTATTTATTTTTTTCAAAATGGATATTTAAATTCCATTTAGTTAACATTCAATGTAATAAAAGTTCCAGGTGTACAGTTTAGTAATTCAACACTTACATCAACACTCAGCTCATCACAACAAGTGTATTCCTATTTCCCATCATCTATTTAACCCATCCTCCTACCCACCTCCCCTCTGGCAACCATCAGTTTATTCTCTATATTTAAGAGTCTGTTTCTTTATTTGACCCCTCTCTCTTTTTTTCCTGATAGTTATTTGTTTTGTTTCTAAAATTCCACATAAGTGAAATCATATTTCTAGGAGTTGCTTCACTTAGCATAATACTCTCTAGCTCTTTCCTTGTCATTGCAAATAACTCTTGCAGATAATGCTTCTATAAACATCTGGGTGCTCATATCCCATTGATTTAGTGTTTATGTATCCACAGAAATCAATTAATTTTAAAGATTCATTATATTACACCTGGCATGCCCATATTCAAGGCATGGCTTTTAATCCTCTGGTCACTGTGAGCATCAATATTCTATTGGCAACTCTAACTTGTGAATAGACACTATTCCTTTATTAGGAAAGGACAAACAGGAAAGAAAGTGGCTTCCTTTTTTTTCAAAGATTTTATTTTATTTATTCACAAGATACACAGAGAGAGAGAGAGAGAAAGAGAGAGAGAAGAGAGAGAGAGAGAGGCAGAGACTCAGGCAGAGGGAGAAGCAGACTTCATGCAGGGAGCCTGACATGGGACTTGATCCCGGGTCTCCAGGATCAGGCCCTGGGCTGAAGGTGGCGGTAAACTGCTCAGCCACACGGGCTGCCAAAGAAACTGGCTTCCTACTGCTAAAGTAGGTTCTCTCTAACTTCATTAAAGAGAGACAAGCCAAATGAGTTTTTATGAATGTTTCTGGTACTCCTTTTAATCCATCAATAGAACCCAAATTTAAATGAAATAATATACATTTCCCCCCTCACTTTATATATCATATATCTATATCTATATCTATATCTATATCTATATCTATATCTATATCTATATCTATCTATATCATCTATATCATCTATCTATCTATCATCTATCATCTATCATCATCTATCTATCTTCTATCATCTATCGTCTATCATCATCTATGTATCTATGTATCTATGTATCTATCTATCATCTATTTCTTTATTTATTTTTATTGGAAATCTATTTGCCAACATACAGTGTAACACCCAGAGCTCATCCTGTCAAGTGCCCCCACTCAGTGCCTGTCACTCAGTCATCCCATCTCCCCGCCCACCTCGCCTTCAACTACCCCTTGTTGGTTTCCCAGAGTTAGGAGTCTCTCATGTTCTGTCTCCCTCTCTGATATTTCCCACTCATTTTTTCTCCTCTCCCCTATAATCCCTTAATCGATTTTTTATATTTTCCAAATGAATGAGACCAAATACTGTTTGTCCTTCTCTGATTGACTTACTTCCCTCAGCATAATATCCTCCAGTTCCATCCACATTGAAGCAAATGATGGGTATTCATCGTTTCTAACGGCTGAGTAATATTCCATTGTATACATAGACCACATCTTCTTTATCCATTCATCTATCGATGGACACCGAGGCTCCTTCCACACTTTGGCTATTGTGGACATTGCTGCTAGAAACATTGGGGTGCAGGTGTCCTGCCGTTTCACTGCATCTGTGACTTTAGGGTAAATCCCCAGTAGTGCAATTGCTGGGTCCTAGGGTAGCTCTATTTCTAACTCTTTGAGGAACCTCCACACAGTTTTCCAGAGTGGCTATACCAGTCTGGATTCCCACCAACAGTGCAAGAGGGTTCCCCTTTCTCCATATACTCTCCAACATTTGTTGTTTCCCATCTTGTTAATTTTTACCATCCTCAGTGGTGTGAGGTGGTATCTCATTGTGGTTTTGATTTATATTTCCCTGATGGCAAGTGATGCAGTGCATTTTCTCATGTGCTTGTTGGCCATGTCTATGTCTTCCTTGGTGAAGAATTATTCCCATTTCATGATTTAGTTGTTTGTTTCTCTGCTGTCGAGTTTAATCAGTTCTTTATTTTTGGACTAGCCCTTTATCTGATGTGTCATTTGCAAATACCTTCTCCTATTCTATAGGTTGTCTTTTTGTTTTGTTGACTGTTCATAGATATATCTTGCAGGAAGTTGCTGTGGCCAATTCAAAAAGGGTGTTGCCTGTGCTCTCCTCTAGGATTTTTTTTAATATAAATTTATTTTTTATTGATGTTCAGTTTGTCAAAATAACACCCAGTGCTCATCCCACCAAGTGCCCCCCTCAGTGCCCGTCACCCATTCACCCCCACCCCCTGCCCTCCTCCCCTTCTAGCACCCCTAGTTCATTTCCCAGAGTCAGGAGTCCTCATGTTCTTTCTCGCTTTCTGATATTTCCTACCCATTTCTTCTCCCTTCCTTTCTATTCCCTTTCACTATTATTTATATTCCCCAAATGAATGAGACCATATAATGTTTGTCCTTCTCCGATTGACTTACTTCACTCAGCATAATACCCTCCAGTTCCATCCACATTGAAGCAAATGGAGGGTATTTTTCATTTCTAATGGCTGAGAATATTCCATTGTATACATAAACCACATCTTCTTTATTCATTCGTCTGTCAATAGACACCAAGGCTCATTCAACAGTTTGGCTATTGTGGACATTGCTGCTATAAAAATTGGGGTGGAGGTGTCCTGCCGTTTCACAGCATCTGTGTCTTTGGGATAAATCCCCAGCAGTGCAATTGCTGGGTCCTAGGGTAGCTCTATTTTTAACTCTTTGAGGAAACTCCACACAGTTTTCCAGAGTGGCTGCACCATTTCACATTCCCACCAACAGTGCAAGAGGGTTCCCTTTTCTCCGCATCCTCTCCAACATTTGTGGTTTCCTGCCTTGTTAATTTCCCCCATTCTCACTGGTGTGAGGTGGTATCTCATTGTGGTTTTGATTTGAATTTCCCTGATGGCAAGTGATGCAGAGCATTTTCTCATGTGTGTGTTGGCCATGCCTATCTATGTCTTCCTCTGTGAGATTTCTGTTCATGTCTTTTGCCCATTTCATGATTGGATTGTTTGTTTCTTTGGTGTTGAGTTTAAGAAGTTCTTTATAGATCTTGGAAACTAGCCCTTTATCTGATACGTCATTTGCAAATATCTTCTCCCATTCTGTAGGTTGTCTTTGAGTTTTGTTGACTGTATCCTTTGCTGTGCAAAAGCTTCTTATCTTGATGAAGTCCCAATAGTTCATTTTTGCTTTTGTTTCTTTTGCCTTCTGTGGATGTATCTTGCAAGAAGTTACAGTGGCCGAGTTCAAAAAGGGTGTTGCCTGTGCTCTCCTCTTGGATTTTGATGGAATCTTGTGTCACAATTAGATCTTTCATCCATTTTGAGTTTATCTTTGTTTATGGTGTAAGAGAACGGTTCAGTTTCATTCTTCTGCATGTGGCTCTCCAATTTTCCCAGCACAATTTATTGAAGAGACTGTCCTTTTTCAGTGGATGGTCTTTTCTGCTTTGTCGAATATTAGTTAACCATAGAGTTGAGGGCCCATTTCTGTATTCTCTATTCTGTTCCATTGATGTGTCTATGTGTGTGCCAGAACCCCACTGTCTGGATGATCACAGCTTTGTAGTACAACTTGAAATCCAGTATTGTGATGCTCCCAGCTCTGGTTTTCTTTTTCAATATTCCCCTGGCTATTTGGGGCTCTTTTCTGATTCCACACAAATCTTAAGATTATTTGTTCCAACTCTCTGAAGAAAGTCCATGGTATTGAGATAAGGATTCCACTGAACGTATATATTGCCCTGGGTACCACTGACATTTTCACAATATTAATTCTTCCAACACATGTGCACGGGATATTTTTCCATCTCTTTGTGTCTTCCTCAATTTCTTTCTTTCTTTCAGAAGTGTTCTGAAAAGTGTTCTTAGGGTATAGATCCTTTACCTCTTTGATTAGGTTTATTCCTAGGTATCTTATGCTTTTGGGTGCAATTGTAAATGGGATGGACTCCTTAATTTCTCTTTCTTCAGTCTCATTGCTAGTGTATAGAAATGCCACTGACTTCTGGGCATTGATTTTGTATCCTGCCACAGGCCTAATTGCTGTATGGGTTCTAGCAATCTTGGGGTGGAGTCTTTTGGGTTTTGTATGTACAGAGTCATGTCATCTGTGAAGAAGGAGAGTTTGACTACTTCTTTGCCAATTTGAATGCCTTTTATTTCTTTTTGTTGTCTGATTGCTGAGGCTAGGACTTCTAGTACTATGTTGAATAGCAGTGCTGAGAGTGGACATCCCTGTAGTGTTCCTGATCTTAGGTGAAAGGCGCTCAGTGTTTCTCCATTGAGAATGGTGTTTGCTGTGGGCTTTTCATAGATGGCTGTTAAGATGCTGCGGAATGTTCCCTTTATCCCAACACTCTGCAGAGTTTTGATCAGGAATGGAGATGCTGTATTTTGTCAAATGCTTTCTCTGCATCCTTTGAGAGGATCATAAGGTTCTTGTTTCCTCTTGTTGATATGACCTATCATGTTGATTATTTTACTAGTGTTGAACCACCTTCCATCCCAAGGATAAATCCCACTTGGTCAGGGTGAATAATCTTCTTAATGTACTGTTGGATTCTATTGGCTAGTATCTTGCTGAGAATTTTTGCATTTGTGTTCACCAGGGATATTGGTCTATAATTCTCCTTTTTGGTAGGGTCTTTGTCTGATTTTGGAATTAAGGAGATGCCCTGCCTCATAGAACGAGTTTGGAAATAATCCATCCCTTTCTATCTTTTGGAACAGCTTTAGTAGAATAGGTATTGTTTCTTCTTTAAATGTTTGATAGAATTCCCCTGGGAAGCCATCTAGCCCTGCACTTTTATGCCTTGGGAGGTTTTTGATGACTGATTCAATTTCCTCTTTGGTTATTGGCTTGTTAAGGTTTTCTGTTTCTTCCCATTCTAGTTTTGGTAATTTGCGGTTTTCCAGAAATGCATCTATTTCTTCTAGATTGCCTAATTTATTGATGTAGAGCTGCTCATAATACATTTTAAAATCATTTGTATTTCCTTGGTATTGGTTGTGACCTTGGTATTGGTATGTTTTCATTCATAATTTTATTAATTAGAGTCTTTTCTCTTTTGTTTTTATAATGCTGGTAATGGTTTATCTATCTTATTAATTCTTTTAAAGAACCAACTCCTGGTTTTGTTGAACTGTTCTATAATTCTTCTGAACTCTGTTTCATTGAGTTCTTCTCGAATCTTTATTAACTCTCTTCTCCTGCTTGGTGTAGGTTTTATTTGCTGTTCTTTCTCCAGTTCCTTTATGTGTGTGGTTAGTTTCTGTATTTGAGTTTTTCCATTTTTTTGAGGTATGCCTCAATTGCGACGTATTTCCCTCTTAGGACCGCCTTTGCTGTATCCCAATGATTTTGAATGGTGGTATCTTCATTCTCATTAGTTTCCATGAATCTTTTAAATTCTTCTCTAGTTTCCTGGTTGACACTTTCATCTTTTAGCAGGATGGTCTTAAACTCCATGTATTTGAATTTCTTTTTTTTTTTAATTTTTATTTATTTATGATAGTCACACAGAGAGAGAGAGAGAGAGAGGCAGAGACATAGGCAGAAGGAGAAGCAGGCTCCATGCACCGGGAGCCCGACGTGGGATTCGATCCCGGGTCTCCAGGATCGCGCCCTGGGCCAAAAGCAGGCGCCAAACCGCTGCGCCACCCAGGGATCCCTGTATTTGAATTTCTTCCAAATTTCTTTTTGTGATTTAGTTCTAGTTTCAAAGCATTATGTTCTGAAAATATGCAGGGGAGAATCCCAATATTTTTGGTATCGGTTGAGACCTGATTTGTGACCCAGTATGTGGTCAATTCTGGAGAAAGTTCCATGTACACTTGAGAAGAATGGGTATTCAGTTGCATTCAGATTAAAAGTTCTGTATATATCGGTGAAATCGATCTGGTTCAGTGTATCATTTGAAGTTCTTGTTTCTTTGGAGATGTTGTAACTAGAAGATCTGTCATTTGCAGAGTGCCGTGTTGAAGTCTCCTACCACTAGTGTATTACCATCTAAGTATGTCTTTATTTTGGTTATTGATTGCCTTACTTGGCAGCTCCCACATTAGGGGCATAAATATTCGTGATTGTTAGGTCCTCTTGTTGGATAGAGCCTTTAAGTATGATATAGTGTCCCTCTTCATCTCTTACTCCAGTCATTGGGATAAACTTTAATTTATCTGATATGAGGATTGCTACCCCAGCTTTCTTTTGGGGAACATTTGAATGGTAAATGTTTCTCCAACCTTTCCCTTTTCAGGCTGTAGGTGTCCTTCTGTCTAAAAGGAGTCTCAAAAATAAAAAATAAATAAATGAAATGAGTCTCTTGTAGACAGCAAATAAATGGGTCTTACTTTTTTATCCAGTCTGAAACCTTGCACTTTGTGATAGGATCATTTATCCCTTCACGTTCAGAGTTACTATTGAAAGATATGAATTTAGTGTCATAATAATATCTATTCATTCCCTGTTTTTGTTGATTATTTCTTTGTGTTTCCACTTTCTTTTACAGGGTCCCCCTTCCTATTTCGTGCAGAACTGGTTTGGTGGTCACATATTCTTTCAGTTTCTGCCTATCTTGGAAGCTCTTTATCTCTCTTTTTATTCTGAATGAGAGCCTTGCTGGATAAAGTATTCTTGGCTGCAGGTTCTTCTCATTTAGGACCCTGAATATATCCTGCCAGCCCTTTCTGGCCTGCCAGGTCTCTGTAGAGAGGTCTGCTGTTAATCTAATATTTCTCCCCATATAAGTTAGACATCTCTTCCCTCTTTCTTCTTTAAAGATAGATTTTCTCTTTATCTTTGGAATTTCCAAGTTTCACTATTAAATGTTGAGGTGTTGAATGGTTTTTATGGATTTTAGGGGGGGACCTCTCTCTCTCCTGTTCTGAACATCTGTTTCCCTCCCCAAGTTAGGGAAGTTCTCAGCTATGATTTGTTCAAATTCTTTTCTGGCCCTCTAGCCCTCTTGGCACTCTCTGGAACCCCAAATATATGTAGATTTTTCCTTCTGGGGCTATCATTTATTTCCCTTAACCTTTCCTGATGGTCTTTTAATCGTTTTTCTCTTTTTTCCTCAGCTTCCTTCCTTGCCATCAACTTGTCTTCTATGTCATGCAATTTATTCCACCTCATTAACCCTCATTGTTACCAGTTTGGGTTGCATCTCATTTAATTGATTAATTTCAGCCTGATTAGATCTAAACTCTGCAGTCATGAAGTCTCTTGAATCCTTTATGCTTTTTTCCAGAGTGTGGGCGACCACGAACTAGCTGGAGTAACTGAACCAAACCAGGCCCGGACTTGCGTCCTTCTTTCACTCAAAAGGTTCAGGAGCCTAAAGGGTGAATGGTTGGTAGACGCTTGAGAAAGGGCTTGAGCAATGGTTCTCAGGGCTCGCTTGTACGTGATCGCCCACATAACACAATAGATACAACTTATTCCGACCTGGTCATAAATGTAAATAAGGGTCTGTCTGTCCTTGCTGGTGTTTTCCATACCTAATATTCCTTTGAAGTATGCACATCTGGAGCAACAAGCTTATCTATTTACCAAGGTCTTCTGGAACCCGTGAGTCTGTCTTGCATGCTGAGAAAAGGGAACTTTGGAGGGTTTCACAAACCTGCTAAAAAATAAACACCATCTTGGCTTTGTTTAGCTCATGCTATAGAATGTTGTAAAACCTTGAAAAAGCTGGCACTGGTTGGACATCATTCACTGTGTCCCTCCTGTCCCCATCTCTTTACTTTTATTTTCGTCATCCCCTTATCCTCAGGACCCTGATCGTGTTGTCGCAGCGCGCACAACACCAGAGCCACTAGTAGCTTTATAATTTTGCTTCTGAAATGACTTTCTGGCATTTAATTGTAATCCAAATTTTGTAACCCTATGGCAGAGAGTACTATTTCTGATTCTTTCTTTTGTGGGGAGTTCTTTCTTCTAGTCATTTTGTTCAGTGCAGAGTGGCTGTATGAATGGTCTGAGTCAAGAACACCAAGCACAACCTAAGTAAATTTAACCCTAAATGATTCTTCCAATGTCAAAGACCAGAAGACATAGACCAGAAAGTAATAATACAAAGGACCACTAAAGTGACAAACAAATTTTAAAACAAAGTAGTAGGGCAGCCCTGGTGGCACAGTGGTTTAGAGCCACCTTCACCCTTGGTCTGATCCTGGAGACCCCGGGATCAAGTCCCACATCTGGCTCCCTTCATGGAGCCTGTATCTTCCTCTGTCTGTGTCTCTGCCTCTCTCCTCTCTGTATCTTCATGAATGAATAAATAGAATCTAAAAAAAAAAGCAAAGTAGTAAAAAATAAAAGGCCAAGAATCACAAAGAAGAAGAAGAAAAAAGAAGAGGAAAAAAGGAAGCATAAGAGGAAAAAAAAGAAAAAAAATAGGAAGGAATTAAAGGGTGGGGGGGAACTGGGAGATGGTGGTGGTGATGATATTGTAGTGAAGGGAGAATGTAGTCTACCTGACAGGTCCTACAGTGTGATCGTCTTGGTTCTGAGTATATTAAGTTTTGTATTTTAGAAGATGCTCAGTCCCAAATTTATATAAACCAGAAATACTTGTAGAAAGCCCCAACATTGATCACCAAAGCATAAGTGAGATATAAAGAGGGGGCAGAATGGGAATGAAGAATCTCACAGAATGAACCCGTGCTGTATACCACTTTCTGGGTGCATGCTGGTCTTGTTTAGAAGGTATTAACTTCTGCCATTGTAGAACAAATGAGGCAGAGGAAACAAAAAACACAAAACAAAACAATAACATATCTTATATATCTTCTAAAATTAAGTTGAGTATGTTGAAGGGAATCTAGACGTGGGAAATATATCGAAAAACTGTAATTGTAGAAATATGAAAGTGAAAAAGGAAGAAAAAATGGTAAAATATTGTAGCTAAGGTCGGAAAAGTGAAAAAAAAACCCTGGAAATTTACAGTCTGATATAAAAACAAGTGGAACTTGAAAAAGGAGAAAACAAAAAGGAGGGGTGCCCTCTAGTTCTATATACTGTAAATCCCTCAACTTCTCCTGGAGCTTTCCAGCGCTGCTCGGTCAAGAACTTGCTCTTCCCCTGTCCTTCCAGGTGGTCTTCTGGGGGAGAGGCCTGTTGTGCTGCTTCTCAGGTGTGTGTACCTAGAGAGCTGCCCTCCCTACCACTGGGTTCCAGGCTCAGTGGGAGCTGTTTATCCTGTGAGGCCCTAGTCCCCTGACGGCCCCGCCCCTCCCAGGCACAGGGTGACACCAGGAGGAACAACCCCACTGGTGTCAGCCAGCTCTCCAGCCCTGGTGTCAGCTCCCGCAGTAACTCCCGCAGGTCCCAGTCCGCAGGGGCCTGGATGCTCCAGGGGGTCGGGGGCGCTGACCTGTACAGCTCAGGGCACCCTGCAGCAGGAGCATCCTTGCTGTCCTGTGCTCTCCCCACCTCTGCCTGTCCTGGGGGAGCCGCAGGATCCTGGCCTCTGCCCCCTGGTGCCCTGGGATCCTGGGCCTGTGCTGCTGGAATCTCGCTCCCTGCTCCCTGGCGGTGAAGGCAGCAGGGCACAGCCCCCTCACGTGGAGCCGCTGCCTGAGCTGCTCCCGAGGCCCCACCGGGCATGCTCCAGCCCTGTATCGCGCTTGGCCAATGGTGTGTGGGGCGCTCTCCCCTGGGCGCACTTCCTCTGTGACTCCGGGAGACTGGGGGCTCCACGATCCTGCACCACTTCTCTGCTAAGCGCCTTTCCATCCAGTGCAAAATTTTTAAGTTCCCCCTTCTCCGGGGCGGGGCTTTCCTGTCCCTGAGGCTCCCGCTGCCCCCTTAGTCCGACTCCTGGTGGGGCCCCTCCCCCACTTGATTCTTTATTTTTCTCCACCTTCCTACCTTGTTAGAAGCCAAAACCTTTCTCTCTGTAGGGTACAGGCTGTTCTCTCTTTAAATCTCAGGTCAGATTCGTAGGTTTTCAGGATAGTTTGAAGTTATTTTCCGTAACTTTTGGAAGTTGGTGGGGCCAGGTGAATTGAGGCTCCTACTCCTCTGCCATCATGCTCATTTTTTCCTTAAAACTAGTTTTTACCTTTCTGTACTTCGATCTCAGAAGATATGTTTTATCTATGGTGCATTTTAAATTCTTATTTAGTCTTGCCAGCCTAGATTATTTTGCCTCCTTCCCTCTTTGACTTATAGAATTCTCTTGGTATATAACAATCACACAAATTAGCTGAATATCTCAAGATCTTTGTAATAAAACACTTCAAAAATCCTTTACATAATGTGTCAAATATGTTAATAGCCAAAAGAAACAATAAGAAAAAAATATATATCTATATATACACACATACACACCTTGAGGCCTTTGGTTCACTTGTATGGAACTTTATAAAGATAAACTAATGGGGGAATCCCTGGGTGGCTCAGTGGTTTAGTGCCTGCCTTAGGCCCAGGGCATGATCCTGGAGTCCCAGGATCGAGTCCCAATCAGGCTCCCTGCATAGAGCCTGCTTTGCGCTCTACCTGTGTCTCTGCCTCTCTCTCTGTCTCTCATGAATAAATAAATAAAATCTTAAAAAAATTAAAAAAAATAAAAATATAAAGCAAACTAATGATATAATGTAAAGAATTTCTAATGCCCCCCCCCAAAAAAAAAAGTCCCAATGCTCTGAATGTGTTGAAAAGACAGTAGGATACCTTATTTGAAATGTGCTATACAGGTAATTACAAGTCATAAAATTATTATTTATGGATGATCATTTTTGAATAGTTGTGTTGTATAAATATCTTTCTTATTAATATACCAGAGTGTAGACAGAGTTTTGAGCAGTATTTCCCAATCAGCAACATCAGAAGTGAGCTCTCAATAAAAGAAAGAACCAGACTGGCAATATAAGGGAAGCTACTAGTTTAAGGGCAGAAGTACCAAAAAAAGTAAGGAACTCTGGTGTGATATATTTGAGTGTGTTGGGTAAATCAGGATACACAGTATCATATTTGATATCTGTACAGATTAAGTAATCAACCAAAGTCCTCAATTCATCTTCTGCTTTCTGAGGTAATTTTGATATGCCATAGCTTTCGCATGGCATTTTTCACTTCTGCATTCCTCAGTGTGTAGATGAGTGGGTTGACAAGCGGTGTCCCAATAGTATAAAACACGGCCATCATCTTGTCCATGGGGTAAGTGGTTGGGGGGCGTGTATATGTGAATATACAGGGACCAAAGCATAAGACTACTACGATGATGTGAGAAGTGCAAGTAGAGAGAGCTTTTTTCCTCCCTTCTGCACTGTGGTTTCGCAGGGAATGCAAGATGACAATGTAGGAGATCATCAGAATCACAAAACTGCTTGAGCAAATGGCCCCACTATTAGAAACCAACAGTAGGTTGATCTTATAAGTGTCCATGCAAGCAAGTTTCAGCAAGGGCTGCAAATCACAGCAGTAATGATCAATCAAATTGGGTCCACAGAAGGGCAATCTCAAAGCCAGGATAATCTGGGCTATAGAATGGATAAAAGATCCAACCCATGCCAGAACAATTAGGATGGTGCAAACCCGCCGGCTCATGATGGTTGGGTAATGTAAGGGCTTACAGATGGCCACATACCGGTCAAAGGCCATGAGGAGGAGGACAAAAACCTCCATGCAACCAAAGAAATGTAGTGCAAAGACTTGAGTCATGCATTCATTGTAAGTTATGATATTTTTTGCAGAGAGAGAGTCCACAATTAGTCTGGGGGCTGTGGAAGTTGAAAAGCAGGAATCAGCAAGGGACAAATAAAATAAGAAATAGTACATGGGGCTCCCAAGTGTCCGACTGGACTTGATGGTCACAATAATAAGCAAATTCCCAACCACAGTTCCCAAATAAAAAATGAAAAATATTACAAATACCGTTTTCTTTTTCATAGGATCTTGGGTCAATCCTAACAGTATGAACTCAGTAGTACTGTTATTTTGCTGCATTATTTCAGGCAAAGTGGAGAAAATGCAGGTTAGAAATAATTAATCTGCAAGGAAGCATTCTGTGAAATGAACACTCCATATTTGGAGGTTTAATCCATATGTTTGATCATTGAAGTGCCACTACCAGTATATTATCCACCATTCATGTTGTTTTCTCCTGAATAAAGTGGAAACCACAATATTTATTCACAACTTATTAACTTGGTTGCTTAGGAAACAAGAAATATATCAATAACTATAGAGACCTGATTATTCAGGCATAATAAACATTAATTTAGAGGATTCAATAGAAGACGGCATCTTTCTGAGCTGAATGTGTTTTTTCAGTTTCTAGCAAGGACCTATTTGGATACAAGTCTACAAAATAGGGAAAATTCATCATGATTTACATAATGCACTTTCACACTACTACAACATAGTAGGTTAGTAATAAAGTATCTTACAATAAATATTCTGAACATTCAAGTATCATGTAGAAACATTTGATAGTGTTTTCCTTAATGAAACCTAAAAGAAAGAAAGAGAGAGGCAGAGAGGACAAGAGATAAACCATCAATATTTTAGCAGTGAATATTCAGTCAATTGGTCAGTCCATTGTGAAACGTATTTTTTAATCTGTTACCTCGACTGAGTTTATTTCACTGTTACTAATTCTTTTTTTCACTGTTAATAATTCTTAATAATTTCTATTTTTACAGTTCTAAATTCAGTTTCTTTTTTTTGTATATTTTTTTTCATTGGAGTTCGATATGCCAACATACAGTGTAATACCCAGTGCTCATACCGTCAAGTGTCCCCCTCAGTGCCTATCATAAAACATTTTACTTTTTTTTTAATTTTAAAAATTATTACTTTTTTTGAGAAATCACTGACAGAGAATGAGAGAGAGTAAACATGACTGCAGTGGAGGGAGGAGCTGAGGGATGAAGTTTAGCCTTTCTCCTGAGAAGGGAGTTTGATACAGTGTTCGATCCCTGGACCCTGAGATCATATCTGGGGCATAAGCAGATGTTTAACCAAGAGAGCCACTTGGAACCCCTAAAACCTTGTTCTTTTTAAATTATACATTATTGCATTAAATTATTAGATATAATAGTAAATTGTATACATACATATCAATGTATATGTATATATATTCATTTATTTATATGTTGCATTTTTGGAATAGAAGTTAGGAGGATGACCTTCTCCATAATATATTTCATTTGGGAGTTCAAATATGCCATAGTCATGCTGCATTAAAAATAAAGCTTTAAAAACCTAATCTTTGTAGATTGTTTATTAATCTCCTTGGCATAATACTAGTTCATACAAACTGTCTTCTGACATGGGCTGCGGGAAAAGCAAGATCTCCAGACCACGTGAAAGTTTAAGTGTTTGAGAAGGTGGGTGAGTCAGCTGTAGAGCCAAATCTGGACTCAGGGACTTTACCACCTCATGCCCCAACAACACTGCCATTCACTACAGGTTCCACTGTAGTTTCAAGAGATGGCAAATACGTTCTTTGTCCAAATCCAGCAAAGAGGAATGAAATCTTGTTCATGGTATCTAACAATTAAGTATTATAAAAGCATTATCTATCTATCGTTCTATCAGTCCACCTATTGATCTATCATCTATATAGATCAATAGGTAGACTACCTATCTACTACCTATCTACCTATCTACCTATCTACTTGATAGAATTATAGTTCGAGACATTTGTATAGTTCACATAATAATAGAAGAGTGGCATACATGAAAGAAGCAAAATAAAGAAAGTAATTTTTATCTGTTCACTGCTGATTTTAAGCATCTAGAAAGAAGTACATATTAATAATAAGTATTCATAAAATGAATGAAATATTTAAGAGAATTTACTATTGATACAACCCAATATCTTTGGTCCTATTCAATACTCAGTTACCACTGAAAAAGGCTCCTACTTCATCCAAAGTAAAATCATCATCTCCGTGGAGTATTTTCTGGAACACTCAGATAGGTATTATTTCTATTTGATTATCTCTCCACCAGGAGCTGCTGTCCATTTCTTTTATTTCAACTTCTCACATTAGATTGTAAAACACTTCTAGAAAATTCTCTAAACTTTCTATCTTTCCACAAATTTAATACATAAAAACGTGTTAGGTGTGCACTGTAGCATTGATCAGATAAATTTTCTCTGAGTATTAAATACAAGTTAATCCCCAACACAAATCTTACCAGTTTCGATATGAGCTTATCCAAAGGTTAGGATGTTCAGTCATCCTCTTTTCTTCTCAAGAAAGAAAAGAATTTCTCACTCACATGAGAATTAAAAAACAAAAAAAAAAGTGTTCTAAAATTCTGTCTGAGCTCTTTGCTGTCACTGAGGCTCAGGTTCTTGCCTGCATGCCAAAGATAAAGTTGGTCTTGATTTCATCCCACACCTTCTGAAATCAACTCCCACATGGAATTTTTACTGGGAAATGCTTCTCTTTTGCCTTTCCTGCAGCAGCATTTAAACAGGAATGATGCATAATATAGGAGTCTGGGGAAAGTCATTCCCTAAAGTGTCCCTTCTCTTTTAATTAAAGCACATGAACTAGGTGTGATAAAGAACTTAAAGTTCAATATATATTAATAGATTATTGGAAAAAGGTGATCTCTTCTTGTAATTAAGGGTGTTTAATAGGGTCATAAATAATATCTTTTGAATAGAATGAAAAACCTGTGATTACATAGTAATCTAGAGTCCTGGACTTGATATCTGATATCATTATTCAAAAAAATGAATTAATACTTCTTAAAAAAATGGCTGTTTCAAAAGATAAAAAAAAAGAAATGGCTGATTCTAAGTTTTGGGCAGGGAATGTACAAGATGAATTGGAGTATCTTGTAATGCTAGAAGGTAAGGATGCTAACACATTCACACACATGCACAGTCATTCACACTGTAAGGAGAATATTACACAGGGACACAAGAGCCAATGGAAATCCCTCCCACTGCCCAGTGCCAAATACTGGAAAAATATATTGAGTAACACAATCAATGACACTAAATTGAAATGTACCTCATTGTTTAAAAAATCCACAAGTTGTTATTGATATGACCACTTAAATAAATAACTAATAAATCAGAGGCAATAGACAAATCTCACATTAAAAAGAATTTCTGGGCAGCCCTGGTGGCTAAGCAGTTTAGTGTCGCCTTCAGCCCTGGGTGTGATCCTGGAGACCTGGGATCGAGTCCCATGTCAGGCTCCCAGTATAGAGCCTGCTTGTCCCTCTGCCTATGTCTCTGCCTCTCTCTCTCTATCTGTGTGTGTGTGTGTGTGTGTCATGAATAAATAAATAAAATCTTAAAAAAAAAAGAATTTCTAATGATTTTGTAGGTTTCTCTCAAAGGGTTATAGGATAACTCTCAATCTCTTATTTGTGGGCTCTACCCAAGTTAAGTTCCTTCCAAAAGTCACATTTTGGGATGAGGAAGGGGGAGTAAACCTACAGAGGAGAAATCTAGCAACACCACCTTAGCCAGGTGATCAGGCTAAAAGCAGTGGTGATGAGTCACACTGAAAGTATGTACCTACTGGTATGATGTGATGCAAATGGCACTTTGTCTCAGTAACCTTTGTCCCATAACCCACAACCCAAGTCTAATCCTGAGTACAGTACCAGACAAACTCCATGTGAAGGTTTTACAAAATGTCAGAATAGTTCTCCTCAAAACTGTCAAGTTCATCAAAAACAAAAAAAAAAAAATGTAAGGGGACCCCAGATTTTTCTGTTGGGTAAACCTCCCACTCTTGTTTTGGCATGATCTCAAGGTACTGGGATCCAGCCCGAGTAGTGCTCTACAATAAGCTTGGAGTCTGCTTCTCTGCACCCTCTCTCTCTCCCTATGCCTTTCCCTCTGATTGCACACACACACACACTCATAAATAAATAAATAAATAAATAAATAAATAAATAAATAAATATTTTAAAACTCAAGAAAGGTTAAGACTACACTTATTGTAATGGGCACTGAGTAAGCTATAGAATTGTTGAATCATACTATATACCTGAGACTTATAGTGATGTATGTAATCATACCTGAAATAAAGAAAGAAAAGAACATTAGGAGAAACCGTTATGTCTAGAGGTGCAGAAGAAGACATGACAACTGAATGCAATGAGGTATGCTGGCTGAGATTATGGCAAAGAAAAATGGCATTGATTAAAAACAAAGTAAATGAATAAAGACAGATGTTAGTTAAAACTAGTATGTTCATATTTGTGAAAATGTGCCATGTTATTTAGGATGGTAACTGGGGAAACTGAGAGCAGAGTATATGGGAACTGTGTATCATTTCCACAATTTTTCTGTAAATATAAAACTGAATAAAATATAAGTTCATTAAAAATAGATAAATTATTCCAATTAATCTGTCATCAAAATTTATCTGTGTGTAGCATGGGTCAGAAACTCCTTCCTTTTCAATGCTGAATATTTCGTTGTACACATGCCACAAAACTGAACTGCAAAGTCTACGTCCCATTTTGAGTCTAAAGACTAGAACGTGCTATAAACCAGTAAGAGGTGATGTCCCAGTTTAGTCTATAAGCAGGAGGAACCTGAGAATCAAGAAGAATTAATGTGAAAGTGACAAGCCCTCAGACATGAAGAGCTAATGGTTCATAAAACCATTAAATGGTTTATATGTCATAAAAGTTTATCTGTGTTGTAGCATGGATCCTAAATACCTTCCCTTTCAATACCAAATACAACTCTATTGTATGTATAGCACAGTTTGTTTATTCCTATGTTGATGGACACTTGGGTTGCTTACACATTTTGACTATCATGACTAATGCTGACATAGACGTGAGTGTACACAGATCTCTTCTGGTGCCCACTTTCAATGCTTTTGGCATATACCCAGAAGTGGAAATGCTAGGTCGGTTGGTGTTTTTTTTGTTTTTGTTTTTGTTTTTGTTTGTTTGTTTGTTTGTTTTTACTTTCTGATGATTGTCATACTGCCTTTCACAGTGGTTGCACCATTTTTGTATTCTTATGAACCCTGAGTTTGCTTAGTGATGTTTGGTATTTTTTTTCATGTGCTCTTTCTCTGTTGTATATATATTTTTTGAGATGTTTATTCAAGTCGTTTTTTGATATTTAGTTGTAGGAATTCCATGAGTTGCATTTTCATTCTTTTGATTGTGGCCTTTGATGCATAAAAGTTTTTAATTTTAAGGTAGTTTAATTAATTAATTTATTTCTCTGTAGCCTGGGATTTTTTTGTGTCATATTCAAGAAATTATTGCCTAAGATAATGTCCTGAAGCTGTCTTTTTTTTTTTGTTTTTATGATAGTCACAGAGAGAGAGAGAGAGAGAGAGAGGCAGAGACACAGGCAGAGGGAGAAGCAGGCTCCATGCACCAGGAGCCCGATGTGGGATTCGATTCCGGGTCTCCAGGATCGCGCCCCCGGCCAAAGGCAGGCGCTAAACTGCTGCGCCACCCAGGGATCCCCCCTGAAGCTGTCTTTTTAATTTATATTTTCTTCTAAACGTTTTATACTTTTAGCTCTTATACTTAGGTCTTTGATTCATTTTGAGTTTATTTTGTAGATAGTAAAGTTAGGGGTCTGCCTTCATTCTAAACGTGAATATCTAGTTTTTCGAAAACTACTTTTTGAAAAAAAACTCCCTTTCCCTATTGGATGATTTTGGAACCCCTGTAGAAAGTCATTTGACCATATATGTGATGGTGTATTACTGGGCTCTCCAATCTATTCCATTTGTATATATGCCAGTATTTGTATTTATGCCAGTACCATACTGTTTAGAACACTGTCAATTTTTTTAATAATAAATTTATTTTTTATTGGTGTTCTATTTGCCAACATACAGAATAACACCCAGTGCTCATCACATGAAGTGCCCCCCTCAGTGCCTGCCACCCAGTTACCCCCACCCTCCACCTTCTTCGCCTTGTATGTATATACAAGTATGTACCTACTGGTACTGGTACTGGTTCGTTTCCCAGAGTAGGAATCTTCCGTGTTCTGTCTCCCTTTCTGATATTTCCCACTTATTTTTTCTCCTTTCCCCTTTATTCCCTTTCACTGTTATTTATATTACCCAAATGAATGAGACCATATAAGGTTTGTCCTTCTTTGATTGATTATTTCACTCAGCATAATACCCTCCAGTTCCATCCAAGTCGAAGCAAATGATGGGTACTTGTCGTTTCTAATGGCTGAGTAATATTCCATTGTATACATAGACCACATCTTCTTTATCCATTCATCTTTCGATGGACACCGAGGCTCCTTCCACAGTTTGGCTATTGTGGACATTGCTGCTGTAAACATTGGGGTGCAGGGTCCAGCGTTTCACTGCATCTGTGTCTTTGGGGTAAATCCCCAGCAGTGCAATTGCTGGGTCAGGGCAGGTCTATTTTTAACTCTTTGAGGAACCTCCACACAGTTTTCCAGAGTGGCTGCACCATTTCACATTCCCACCAACAGTGCAAGAGGGTTCCCTTTTCTCCGCATCCTCTCCATCATTTGTGGTTTCCTGCCTTGTTAATTTTCCCCATTCTCACTGGTGTGAAGTGGTATCTCTTTGTGGTTTTGATTTATATTTCCCTGATGGCAAGTGATGTGGAGCATTTTCTCATGTGCTTCTTGGCCATGTCTGTGTCTTCCTCTGTGAGATTTCTGTTCATGTCTTTTGCCCATTTCATGATTGGATTGTTTGTTTCCTTGCTGCTAGATTTCAGGTTGTACTACAGAGCTGTGGTCATCAAGACAGTGTGGTACTGGCACCAAAACAGACACATAGATCAATGGAACAGAATAGACAATCCAGAAGTGGACCCTCAACTTTATGTTCAACTAATATTCGACAAAGGAAGAAAGACTATCCACTGGAAGAAAGACAGTCTCTTCAATAAATGGTGCTGGGAAAATTGGACATCCACATGCAGAAGAATGAAACTGGACTATTCTCTTACACCATTCACAAAGATAAACTCAAAATGGATGAAAGATCTAAATGTGAGACAAGATTCCATCAAAATCCTAGAGGCGAACACAGGCAACACCCTTTTTGAACTCGAACACAGTAACTTCTTGCAAGATACATCCACGAAGGCAAAAGAAACAAGCAAAAATGAACTATTGGGACTTCATCAAGATAAGAAGCTTTTGCACAGCAAAGGATACAGTCAACAAAACTAAAAGTCAACCTACAGAATGGGAGAAGATATTTGCAAATGACGTATCAGATAAAGGGCTAGTTTCCAAGATCTATAAAGAACTTATTAAACTGAACACTGTCAATTTAAAATGAGTTTTAAAATCAGGAGATGTGAGACCTACAACTTTTTCAAGATTTTTTTTTGACTACATATCCCTTAAGATTCCATGTGAATCTTTTAGCTGATTTTTCTATATCTGCAAAAATTGTCATTGGAGTTTTAATAGGGGTTGTATAATTGTGTGTTGTTTCAGATATTATTGACAGTTAAACAATATTGAATCTTCTGATCCATGAAAATGTGATATCTTTCAGAGCACACACACATTGTTTTTTATAATATGATTTTCTATACATACATACCTGTGATATAGATTAATTTCTAAATTAGACACAGTAAGAGATTAACAACAATAATAAAATAGAAATATTACCACAATACAGTATAACAAAAGTTATCTGAATATAGTCTCTCTGTGTGTGTGTGTGTGTGCGCATGTCTTTCTCAAATACCTGAATTTACTGTACTCACCCTTCTCCTTTGGATGATGTGAGATGAGAAAATGCTGTTGTGATGAGATGAATGAGGGGAATAACACAGACATTGTATTATAGCATGACTCTACTACTGACCTTTTAACAATATGTGAAAAGGATCATCTGCTTCTGAACTCAAGATAATTATAACCATGGAAAGCAAAACCATGAGTCACTTGATAAATAGACCATAGTAAAACACTCAAATGAAGAATCTGTTGCCTTCCCAATCCAAAGAGGCCTACTGGCTGTTGTGCATCATTTTAGTGTTGGAGGGGATAGTTGGACCAAGACACTCTTCACTTTAAAAGGGATATCTTTTGGTTTGGTTTTATTTAAATTCAAGTTAGTTAACATATAGTGATTATTAATTTGGGGGTAGAAATTAGTGATATATCAGTTGCATGGAACAGCCAGTGCTCATCACCTCATGTGCCCTCCTTAATGCCCATCATCCAATTACCCCAACTCCTCATTCACCTCCCTACCAGCAACCCTCAGTTTTTTCTATTTACTTAAGTGTCTCTTATGATTTTTCTCCCTCTCTGTTTGTATCCTATTTTATTTTTACTTCAAAAGAACTGTCTTGATATACTTTATATCCGTTAGACCATGGAAATTTCACTAAGCTTCAATTACTTGAATTTTAATTATTATTATTATTTTTTTGCATCCTGTGACTGCATCCACAGAAGTGTCTTACCAATAAGTCTAGAGTAGTTATGTCTTGATCATTGGATCCACTCAGTGTAATGTCATCCTTACGATTGACCAGTATGGATACCTTGTATAATGAAAGACAATCAAGGTTCCTACAAATTAAATTATGACATTGTGCCAGAGATTTGACACACACCTGAGAGAGGTCAGTGAAGGCATGTTGCTGGCCTTGTAAGGTGAAATAAAATATTAAAGGAGATCTCTCAAGGCAAAAACAAACAAACAAACAAAAAACAAACAAACATGCCTGGTGTCAGAGAGAGGAGTCCATACAGCTGTGTAACCTCTATGAGTCTCAAAGTTTTCATTTCCCAAATTAGGTTAATGACATTTAACAACTATTTTTTTAAACAACTCTCTTTTTTTTAATAATAGATTTATTTTTTTATTGGTGTTCAATTTACCAACATACAGAATAACACCCAGTGCTCATCCCGTCAAGTGCCCCCCTCAGTGCCCACCACCCAGTCACCACCACCCCCAGCCCTCCTCCCCTTCCACCACCCCTATTTCGTTTCTCAGAGTTAGGAGTCTTCCATGATTTGTCTCCTTTTCTGATATTTCCTATCCATTTCCTCTCCCTTCCCCTCTATTCCCTTTCACTATTATTTATATTCCCCAAATGAATGAGACCATATAATGTTTGTCCTTCTCCGATTGACTTACTTCACTCAGCATAATACCCTCCAGTTCCATCCACGTCGAAGCAAATGGTGGGTATTTGTCATTTCTAATGGCTGAGTAATATTCCATTGTATACATAAACCACATCTTCTTTTTAAAAACTGTTGAAACATAATGCTTACTATATATAGAAAGTACCAGTCTTTAAAATGCTACTGAAAACCCTACCTCATAGATTCAAATGATCTCAATGATGTTTAGGGATTTTCAGGAATAATTACACCTTCAAATTGACCTTTTCTTGGATAGTAAACTTTTGATATGAAAGATAAGACACACTCAGACACAGACTATTTAGGCAATTAGATACTAATTAACGATTCTTGAAAAGTGTTTCTATTGATCTAAATCTTTCCTTCTAGCCTAAAGCATCAAATTTCTTTTTTTTTTTTTCAAATTTCTTCATAGAAAATCTTGGATTTGAATTTAGAATGAATTATTTTGAAACACTGTGGAGAAATGGTCTCCAGATGGCTCTGGACCCATAGGCTAGAGACAAGAAATGTGGAGGAAACACTTTTTTTTTTTTTTCCAATTGGTCATTCTTGTAATAAATCTTGGTCTGGAAATGCAAACACCCCACAATATTTTCCTCTGGCATCGCAGGGATATTTAAAGAGATTTCCAAAAATATTCAAGGACCTTGGCTTAGAGCTGCTGCTTTCTCGCTCTGGAATGATCTCCTGTGATGGAAAGACTTTGTCTTAGAAGCAGGTATGCTGAAGAGACATGATTGAGAAACACCCAATTTTGAATAAGGAATTGCATTCCCTCTACTGGGAACCCAACCATGCAACAATGCCCTTTCTTTTTGTGAACTTTGGTTTCCAAGAAGGCTAAAGGTAATGTGAATAGGAAAATAGCATAATTTGGGTGTGGAGTCCTGTGATGTTCTTAACCTGTTGACTCAAGTCACAGAAAGACCTTTTGCTTCCCTAACAATATTAAAACATTTCTGGAAACTTGCTATTAATTGCATCAGAGCTAGAGCAATGAGGGCATAAAATCAATAGAATGAAATTAAACAGAAGCTCTAATAGGCTCCTAATTAGAAATCTCTGGAACTCATGGTCTGGTCAGTAAGGAATACTAGGCAACATTAAAGTTGTGGAAAGATATCACAACACAAGCAGAAAATTCTAATTTTAACCACAAGAATTGTTCCACATTCTTGTTGCTTGGCATTGTTATTTTCCATGTAGTCATTCAAGGAGGTATGTGGTGATATAGTATTGTGGCTTTAATTTGCTTTCCCTGATGACTAATGATGCTGAGCATTTTTTTCATGTTATTTTTGGCTATTTCCATATTTTTTTAAGTTTTCATTTAAATTCCAGTTAGTTAACATACAAGGTAATATTAGTTTCAGGTGTACAATATAGTGATTCAAATCTATCGGGCTCATCACAAGTGCTCTCCTTATCCCAACGTATTTATTTAACACATCCCCCCCCCCCATCTCTCTTCTGGTAACCATCATATTGTTCTCTATTCTCTATTCTATTTAGAAGTCTGTTTCTTGGTTTGCCTCCCTCTCTCTGTCTCTTCCTCCCCACATACTTCTTTGCTTTATTTCTTAAATTCCACATATGACTGAAATCATATGGTATTTATATTTCTCCAACTGACTTATTTTGCTTAGCATAATACTTTCTTGCTCCATCTATGTCATTGCAAATGTAGGTTTTCATTCTTTTTGATGGTTGAGTAATTATTCCATTTTATACATATGGTTATATATATATATGATTATATATATGGAGATATATATATATATAAAATACCACATCAAATCCAACACATCGTCTTTATCCATTTATGGGGTGATGGATTCTTGGACAATTTCCATGATTTGGCTATTGTAAATAATGCTGCTGTAAATATTGGGATGCGTGTATCCTTTGAATTAGTACTTTTGTATTCCTTTTCCCTTTTTAAAAGATTTTATTTATTTATTCATGAGACACACACACACACACACACACACACACACACAGAGATGCAGGGACACAGGCAGAAGGAGAAGCAGTTTCCATGCAGGGAGCCTGATGCAGGACTTGATCCCAGGACTCCAGGATCACCCCTGGGCTGAAGGTGGCACCAAACTGCTGAGCCACCAGGGCAGCCCACTTTTGTATTCTTTGAGCAAATACCTAGTAGTACAATTTCTGGATTTTTGGGTGGCATCCAAAATATATATAGAATTTATAAAACTTAACAATCAAAGAATAATCCCAACAGAAAAGGGGCAGAAGACTTGAATAGATATTTTTTCAGAGACGACATGCAGATGGCTAACAGACACATGAAAAGATGCTCAACATCACTGATCATCAAGAAACACAAATCAAAACTTCAATGAGAAATCCCCTCACACTTGTCAGAATGGCTAAAATCTACAATACAAGAAGGAAAAGATGTAGGCAAGGATGTGGATACAGGGGAACACTTCTGCACTGTCAGTGGTAATGCAAAGAGGTGCAGCCTCTCTAAATAGTACAGAGGTTCCTCAAAAGGGTAAAAACAAAACTACCCTCTGACTCAGCATTTGCATATCTTTTTGCGTTAATTTCTTTCCAAGTCCTTTGTACAACATAAAAATAGTAGTTCTCAGTTTTTTATTCCTTCTCTCTAAGCATTCTTTATATATT
Source organism: Canis aureus (assembly GCF_053574225.1). Taxonomy (NCBI): domain Eukaryota; kingdom Metazoa; phylum Chordata; class Mammalia; order Carnivora; family Canidae; genus Canis; species Canis aureus. The sequence continues at coordinate 15,430,895 of NC_135631.1, read as the reverse complement.
CTTGGTATAGGTCTTTTTGCTATATATATCATATATTAAAATAGATAGAAGCTATATTTTTATATAGTTTACATATCAATTACATATACAAATTTTATATAATGTAAAATGTTTATAAAGTGTATGTCTTATTATATATAGCTTTTTCCTAGTGCAAGGATAACCTTTACATATTTAAAAAATTAACATCTAACGAGAAAAAGAATTAAAATCTTAACATTTTTCTGATAATTTCTTATAATAATTAAATCTTTTATAATTATTTTTGCAATATTTAATAAAGATTTATCCACCCCCAAGGTTAAAAATACTCTTTTTCACATTTTTTTTCTTTTTCATATTTTTATAGGTTTTTCTTTTAACATCTAAATGTCAGATTCATTTTTGGTTAAATTTTGTGTTTAGTATGAGATAGTATCTGTGGTTCATTCTTTTTCTCATATGGATATCTAATTGACCCAGCATAATTAGTAGAAAAAAAAGTCTATTCTTTCCTTCATAGAATTACCTTGACATCTTTGTAAAAAAAATCACACATTTAGGTCTATTTATGGACATTCTATTGTTTCAATGATCTATATGTTTATCCTTATAGCAATACCACACAGCCTTGTTATGGGAGCTTAATATAGTTCTTTTATTTAGCTAGAATAAATTTTCTAACTATTCTCTTTTTTTCTCCCTAGATTTTACATGTAAGTGGTAGCACACAGTATTTGTCTTTCCCCTTCTGGCTTCTTTTACTTAGCATAATGCTTTCCAGATTTACAATGACATTGCAAATGGCAAGATTTTCTTCTTTTAAATGGTCAAATAATATTTATCTTCTTTATTCATTCATTTATAGGACATTTATTTTTCCCCATATCTTGATTATTGCGAATAATGCTGAAGTTAATATGGGTGTGCAGATATGTCATGTTATTAATTTTTTTAAATTGTATGCGTTTAAGTAGGCTTCACACCCAAGGTGAAGCTTAAGTTCCAGGTCCTGAGATCAAGAGTCACATGCTCTACAGACTGAGCCAACCAGGAACCCCCAAGTTGCTTAATTTAAGTCTTTTAAAAATACACAGAAGTAGGATTGGTACATCATATCTATGGTAGTACATTTTTTAAGTTTTTGAAGTCTGACCATATTCTTTCTCTAATGGCCATGCAATTTTGCATTGCCACCAACAGTGTATAAGAGTTTCCTGTTGTTCCCATTCCTGCTAACATTTGTTATCTCTTGTCTTTGTTTTATAATAACAGTCTGAACAGGTGTGAGGTGATATTCAATTGTGGTTTTGATTTACACTTCCCATTAATGACGTTGAGCACCTTTTCATATATTCTTTGGCCTTTTATATGTTTTCTTTGAAAAAATGACTATTCAGGTCTTTTGCCCAATTTCAATTGGATTATTTATTTATTTACTTGCTATTAAGTTGCAATAATTCAATATGCATTTCTTGTATTTTATGATTTTTTAAACTTCTTATCAATTACGTGTTTTGTGAATATTTCCCCCATTCTGTAGATTGCCTTTCAATGTCCTGTGTCTTTCCTTTTCTGAGCAGAATTCTTTGATTTGATATAGTCTCATTTGTTTTTAGGATTTTGTTGCCTGGTTCTTCTTCTTTATTTTTTTTTCTTTTCTTTTTATTTCTGTCTGATCCAAGAAATAATTTGCAAAACTAAAGTCAAAAATCTTTTTCCCTCTTTTTTCTTTGGGGAGTTTATGGTAGTAAGTCTTATATTTACCTCTGATTTACTCCAATTTAATTTTATGATTTTGTGAAGTAGATGTCCTATTTTATTTTTTTCATATGGATATCCAGTTTTCTCAAAACTATTTTTTGATGATATTGTTCTTTCCCTATTGTGTGTTTTGGAACCCTAGTCAAAAATCAGTTGACTATATGTGTGTATGTTTTTGTCTGGGTTCTTTGTTCTGTGTCATTGTTCCATGTACTGTTTTTATGCCAATATCATACTGTTTGTTTACTATAGCTTTGTCATCCAGCTTGAAATCAGGTTTGGGATGTCTCCAGGTTTACTCATCTTTCTCAAAGATTGCTTTGGTTATTCAGGGTATTTTTATAGTTCCAAAGAGAATAAGGATTGTTTTTGTCTCTTTCCGAGAGAAATGCCATTGGAATTTTGATCAGAATTGCATTGAATCTATAGATCTCATTGAGGTATATGGATATTTTCACAATATTTATCTTTCTAATCCATGAGCACAGATTATCTTTCTTTTTATTTGTGTATCTTTGAATCCATTTCATCAATGTCTTATGGTTTTCAGTCTATGAGGGTTTTTCCTGCTTGGTTAAATTTATTCCTAAGTAGTTTATTGATTTTGAAGCTGTTGTAAGTGGGATCACTTTCTTAATTTCTCTTTCAGGGTTTGTCGTTACTTTGTAGAAATGCAATTGATTTTTATATGTTGATTTTTTATTTTTCAACTTAATGTGATTCATTTATTATTTCTAATATTTTTTGGTGGAGTCTTTAGGATTTTCTATATATATCATGTCATTTGTTAATAGAGTGTTACTTCTTCTTTTCTCAATAAGATGCTTTTATTTATTTTGTAACCTAGTTTACTAAAAGTCTTTTGAGTAAAAAATTGAATATAAGTACTGAGAGCGAATACCCTCGTATTTTTCTGACTTTATCAGGGAAATATTTTGTGGATTGTGGTTTTTGGATTGTTTAGTGATTTTTCTAAATTGTTTTCTTAAAAATCTTTATTTTTTGCTATGTGCAGTTATTGAACTGTCCCTTCGATTAGTGTAGTAGTTAGCAAGTTATTTGACAGAGACATCTTTAAACTATTTGCACAAAAAATAATAATACATAAATCTTGATCTAACATTTGTTGTGTTCAGATTTGATGTAATGTATCTTCTTTAATAGAGGTTACAGCTTTTCCTTTTTTAATAATATAATACTTGTGCAAATATTCCATCTACACATGCAAATAATATGTATTCTTTGTTAGATGTATAATTTTATGTATGTGTCTACAATACTTTTAAAAGTATTGTTTAGATTTTCTCTATCTTTCCTGACGTATTGCTTGCTTTATTTTTCAAAAATTTAAAAAGGAACACTGAAATCTTCTGTGAAGATGAATTCATATTTTTTCATATGGATTTACTTAATTTTGTTTCATGCATTCTGAATCTGCATTATTAAGTGCATGTATGAGTCGGAGTCCAGTGGCAAGGAGAAGACAATTGCTATAATTTAAGAGCTGTATTGGAAGTGGTTATTTTCATGATGTGTACAGCTGTAGGAGAACCCAAGGAATGTGTAATGGCCCAGCTTTGTGAAGTTGAGTGTGTTAGAGTATGGTGGGTGCACAGAAGAGGCGAGCAGAAGAAATGGAAATGAGCAATATAGGAAAGAAAAATATATTATAAAACAAAACCTTAGATGGACCTTCACGGACCCATGACAATCATGTGGTATGAACTAAGGGCTATCATTTACTCAACGTGTTCCCATTAGATTCTATGTCTCTCTCACCCAAGGTAGGGAGGGAGATAAAAGAAAGCAAAACAAAAACAAACTAAAATAAGGAGAGAAAATGATTGTGCGTTGTGGCCTTTCAAATTCTTTCTTTTTTTTTTTTTTTTTTTTGCTTTCACCTGGTATCCTTTATTATAAGGAAAATCTTTGTTTCTGCTACATTTCATTAACATAATTATCATGGGAATTTGGTTAAACGTATATGTATAAGGACAGTTCCATCTTTAAATAGGGCTAATTTTAACTGCAGCATTGTAGACAAAGGAATGCATGGAATCAAAATCTAACTCTGCACACAATATGGATGTACCATATGTTTTCATCTCATTTTTGTTTGCTTGTTTAGTTTTCATGAATTTATTTTTAATTTATTTTTATTTTATTTTTTAAGTAATAAATTTATTTTTTATTGGTGTTCAATTTGCCAACATACAGATAACACCCAGTGTTCATCCCGTCAAGTGCCCCCCTCAGTGCCCATCACCCATTCACCCCCACCCCCCACCCTCCTCTCCTTCCACCACCCCTAGTTCGTTTCCCAGATTTAGGATTCTTCATGTTTCCAAATTCTAACCACATCCCGAACTAGGTAATATCCAGTATCACAAAAAGGTTATAATTGGAATGATAAAAAAATTCAATACTTATTATATATATATATATTTATAAGTATATATATATACTATATATATATAAGTGTATATATATATATATATATACATATATAGTATCATGATAAAACAACAGAGACCTCAGTCTTTAAGGAAATTATTCTAGGATAGGAGAGAGGGGGAAAACAGATACCCATAATATTACATCAGTGCTATAACACTAGAGAAGTATTGAATCACTCAGGTAATAACTCTCATGAGATAAATAAAATAAGCCTCAAGCCCGTATATGGGCTTTGATGATCTTATAAAAATGTGAGCTTTATTTATCAAATAATAACCACATATGCATTGGCCACTGTAAAATGCCTGTGGGAGTTTCAGGCCCCTCTGTGCTTTTAATTCAAGGTATTCCCAGTAATGCTCTCCTGAAAGGTTCTTTTGGTTGGAAGATTCACAGGAGAGTCAGAGACATTCCACATGTGTTTTCTGTTGTATAGCACAGGCATAGAAATTAAAAAACAAAACAAAACAGCCTGAAGGATCCTTGACATTCCAAAGAGATGTAAAATCCTGCAGAAGTGAGCATCCTGGTAAGTATGTCTGTGTGTGTGTGTCTATAGTATTTTTATATATTAATTTTTACATATATATGTATATTTAAATTGGGAGAAACTAGGATTTTTAACAATTCATTTTAGATAAAAATTTGATCTTATTGAAATCTTATCTTTACATTTACATTCTTCTGGAATAAATTTTCTTCATGGTTATTTCTAAGAGAAGTCATTAAAGATATACAGAAAAAGATTAGATACAGACTCCCCCTTAGTGCTTGTGTAACCTTGGGTTCAAATTTCCTTATTTGCGAAACAGGGACAATAGTACAATAATATACCTCATCAAGTCATAGTGTAGGTGAAATGGTTGTTATATGAAAAGTACTTACTAAATACTAAAATGCCTAGAATATAGTATTACTTAATATTTGGTATTTAAACATTTTAGTCTAAATATATTACATAATTCAGCCCATACCTTTCAACTTCACATTTTACTTTATTATAAATATGATAAATCATTTTAAAAAGCCAAAAAATCAGGGTGCCTTGGTGGCTCAGTCAGTTAAGCATCTGACTCTTGGTTTGAGCCCAAGTCATGATCTCAGGATCTTGAGATCAAGTCCTTCACTGGCTCTACATTCAGTGTGGGGTCTGCTTGAGATTCTCTCTCTCCTCCTGTCCCTGCCCCTGCTTGCTCTCTCTCTCAAATAAATAAATATTTCTAAAAAGGCAGAAAAATCATGTCAAATTGTCCTTGATGGATTTTTATACTATCTATAGACTCTTATGCCTTAGTCATAATCCCCACTTCCAAAGAAGCTAATGAAACTTTTTTCTTTTTAACCTGTAGTTGACAAGTGTTTGCAAATAATTCCTCAGATATTGTTCTCAAGTAACTTAAAATTTAAGGGGAGATTCTTGAAAGAAACTCTTTAAATAAAAAATATGCTAAAAGATGGACTCAAAATTCTTTACTCCAAAACCGTGCAAATATCTGTGGTTTGTGTTTGTATCGGGGGGGGGGGGGAAGTAGTGGAACAGGTTTTGTTTTGTTTCTATTGATTAAATAAATACCACAAAGAAAATGATTTGAAGATGAGCCTGGGGATATTCATGCATAAAGGAACTTTCCCAGAGGATTCTATGGGCATTGCTTTGTAGAATGTTTTTCTATGGATCTGTGTTTTCCTAACTGATGTTCAATCACTCTAAGCTGAGCAACACTGGACCAAACATTGGAAGGGGCGAGTCTTGCACCAATGTCCGGACACATTCCAAACTGAGAGTTGAACTTGCTACAGTTTTGTTCTACAATTTTATGAAAGATTATCCTTGAATTCATATATGTCCTTTAATCAATCATATTCTTTCACATAAATAAGGACTAGGTTTGGATATTATCAATTTATACATAGAAAAAACTTTGCTAAGCTCTATTGTTTCAACCCAGAACAAATTGATACAAACACCAATTTTTGCCTTTGCATTTAATGTATGTGTAACATGAGTTTTTCAACTATCCCATTGTAGTAGAATACAAAATGCACAGGGAAAACCAATTCACTGATGAAAGTACTGATAATCTGTTTTCTTATACGACAACTTGTTCTTTTCCATTTTGGGGAGCATTATTCTTCACTCTTGATCATATCAGAATCATAAGCCTCTATAATATAACCTTAAATGAACTTTATTTCGCTCTTGGCACAGGGCAGGCATATCCAGTATCACTACGAGCTGAAGAAGGAGGATTGGGAAGAATGAATTGCTCAGTACTAAGAAGAAAAAGAATTTTTGCAATTTGCAACAATGTGTATGGAGCTAGAGTGTATTATGTTAAGCAAAATAAGCAACAAGTCAAGTCAATCAGAGAAAGACAAATACAATATGATCTCATTCATTTGTGGAATTTAGGAAACAGATGAACACAGGGTAAGGGAAAAATGAAAAAATAAAGAAAGGGAAGCAAACCTTAAGAGACTTTTAACTACAGAGAACAAAATGAGGTTTGTTGGAAGGAGGTGGGTGGAAGAGAAGCTAGATAGGTAGTGGGTATTATGGAGGGCATTTGTGATGAGCACTGAGTGTTATACATGTAAGGTACAAATCATTAGATTTCAGACCTGAACCCAATTTTACCATATATATCAAGTAGCTAAAATTTAAATAAAAAATTGAAACAAAAAAGAAATATGAGAGCTACGTGCAACATACACAAATATATGTAGCACAGTGAAGGGATGGTATTTGTTTAAACTTATATGGGTAGTTAATGGCAGAAATGGAGAAAGACCCATATTTTTTAAGGAGGTGGAAAACAGCTGGAAGCCTATTTACTCAGTGAGTAATGTGGCATAGACATTAAGAGCATAAAAATTGCATCTGATACTGGCATCTGATATTTTAGGTTGCTACCTAATACTTTAATGATTTGGTGCAATTAGCGAACCAACCTATTTTTCTGTTTCCTCATATGTAAAATGAGTATCAGAATAGTAACCATTGTGTTGTTATGACTTCAATGCTTGCAAAATGTTTATGATAATTTCAAACATAATATATGTTTTTATTAAATATAATTTGAAATATAATGATACCCTTGCTCTGAAAGACTTTATAAGAGTGTAACAAATTCTCTAAATCTTTTTTTTATAAATAGTCCAAAACTTAAAAAACACTATTGAAGACGTAACATATTCTTTATCATTTCAGATGAATTAAGTTTCTGTTGTGTCTCTGGAATCACCTCAACCTCATGGAAAATCAGAACAATGTCACAGAATTTGTTTTCATGGGTCTGTGGGGAAATAAACAAATGGAGCTACTGTTCTTTTTCCTGTTCCTGCTCTGTTTTTTGGCCATCTTAATGGGAAACTTCATCATCTTACTCACGATCATCTGCAGCCATCTAATTGAACAACCAATGTACTACTTTCTCTGCCACCTTTCTCTCATGGACCTCTGCTACACTTCCACTGTAGTCCCCAGACTAATCAGGGACTTAGGTGCAGCCAGAAAAAACATTTCCTATAACAACTGTATGACCCAGCTCTTCACTGCCCACTTGCTGGCAGGGGTGGAGATATTCATCTTGGTGTCCATGGCTTTAGACCGTTATGTGGCCATTGTCAAGCCCCTGCATTACATGGTCATCATGAGCCGGCGGAGGTGTAACCTGTTGATTTTCATGGCCTGGAGTGTGGGGTTTTGGCACTCTGTTGCTCTATTGCTCTTGGTACTCAATTTACCTTTCTGTGGTCCTAATCAGATAGATCATTACATATGTGATGTGAAGCCTCTTTTGAAACTGGTGTGCAGAGATATTCGTGTTGTTAATATCTTAGTGATTTCAAACTCAGGAATGGTGGCAGTTGTTGTGTTTCTTGTCCTGGTGGCTTCTTACATTCTCATATTATACAATCTGAGGACCCACTCCTCTGTAGGGAGACGCAAAGCTCTCTCCACGTGCAGCTCTCATGTAATGGTGGTCATTTTATTCTTTGTGCCTTGTATCTATATTTATGTTCTACCTGCAGGGAGTGAAAACAAGGATAAGGAGATCTCTGTGTTTTACACTGTGATTGCTCCCTTGTTGAATCCTCTCATCTATACCCTGAGAAACATGGAGATGAGAAATGCCATGTGGAAGGTGTGGTCTAAAATGGCACATACGAAATTCAGGTAAAGGTGATATTCATTCCACTTCTGACCATGTGTTCCCAGAGCATTTATTATTTGAGATGTTATGGAAAACATAGCTTTCTTTGGGGAGTTGGACTAAATGAGCTCTAACATTATAAGAGACAAAGAAGCAAGTCACTGTAGTTCAGATTGCAATATGTACACTAAAGTTGCCAACTGGTTCCACATGTGGTTGAATGGGTTTGAGGAATGCTAGAAATGTCTTTCTAAAACACATGCCTAATTATAGCACTGTCCTCTCCAATAATGTACACAGAACAACATTTCCTTGGAATAAAATCCAAAGTTCTCACTTGTTTATCACAATTGGTCCTGGCTGAATCTGCTAGTCTCAGAAGGCATTATAATGGTAGAAAGGATGGTGTTAAAATGACAAGTTTTGGGGTCAGGGAGAGCTCAGCGATTACTGACTCTGGTACATTTTTATCTTTGTGTCTTGGTTATTTGCTTTAATTATATATGCATCTCCATCTTTCAAATATCTATGAAATGTGTAATACTGTACTTTATAAAGTTGAAATATTGCCTTGGCTAACACGTGTGAAGATTGAGGAGGGCATGTGGCTTCTAGAAACATAGATTTTTCCTCTTTTTGTACTTTTCTTCATTTCTTTCCCTTTCCTAGGCTGCTTTCAGTCAGCTACACTGCACTCCTCTACATTCTCCAAACATACTCTAAAGTCTATCAGCTCTATAACTGTTCTTCTATCTTTTCTGCTTGTAATGCTGCTCCCACGATGCATTCGTGTTCATATCTTACATATAAAACACACTCCTGATATTTTCTTATTCCAGAAGATTTTGCCAATTCATAAACAAGCCAGTAGTATTTATTATTTCTTCCTTGTTCTTTTGTTGCTATGAAACTGTGCAATTACTCCTTTTAAAATAATCCTGTGTTCCATATCGGTGTTTCTTCTTATGTGTTTTTCCAGTTGGATTGAGTCAACTCGGTCAAAAATGTACTGTATCTTTATTTTTCTTTTATCTATTTTCTAGGAATAAACCTATACAAATTAATAAATAAACAGTGAATTAAATTCAAAGATGCTATCTTTTCTTTTTATTGCATTTTACATGCTGTTCTCATATCCAGAACTTCCCTTTATGTTATGAACTATCATGCATTTGTAATAAAATATGTAATGTCAGAAAGGTTAAAAATTAAACATACATCCCATGTAGCTCCCTGGAAAAGTATAAAATCCATGAGATTCCAGCTCCCTATTATGTCGTTTATTTATTTTCTACATTTGAAGGTGCTATTACTTTAATTTTCTTTTATCCTCTTGTCTTTTGAATCAATAATCCCATTAGCTCTGTGTCTTGGTTCCCATTTGTGTAGACATTTCTCTCTGCTGAAGCATTTGCCTTTTCTCAGAAGAATGATTGCATATTTTGCACATTGAGTTTGCTCAGCTGAATTACTCCTGCCCGAGAGTAAGGAGAAGTCCAGGAAAAACCATAAATGTGATGGTATTTATCTTCTATGTCAGGACACCTTCCTTTGTTATTTGCAGTCTTACAACTTTTCACATCTAACTGATTACTGATTTTTTTCATGGATCCATGATAACTTGTTGGATAGCAAGGGAAAATGTTCTATTTCTAGGAAATTTTAAGTCTGTCTAGTTATAGTTTGGTTTGGCTTCGTTTAACATATTAATCTTCCAAGGATTATTTGGATTATTTTGTAAAGTATAGGAATGTAGTGTGTATATTTGTTCTAGCCTATAGAACATCATCTAATGTCTTCAAAAATACCTGAAATCTGTTTTATAAATAATCCCATATAACCCACAAAACAAATGGTTTTAGAAGTGGTTAGAAAATAAAGAACAATAAAACAAAATCAATTCTCAGAAGAGCGAGTTAATATGAACTGAGACACATGGAGGGCTTAGGGTTACACACAAGGTACTTGTATGCATCTCTAAGGAGTATCCCAGTGTATTTGTGTGTGTCATTGGTAAACATATGACCAGCTATCCTCTTCTGTGTATTGACACAAGCTTTGAGAGAAGCTTGGTCACAAACATTATGTTGAAATAGACACCAGTAAAATAGTGAGTTCTGATATCCATCATGCTAAAGTAGTAGAATCTCTTATTTCTGCAGGGTTACTACACTTTCAAAGCCTGAAAGCAAATAGTAAACATAAAAACCTGCTCCTTTCTGTCACAGAAAGCACACATTTCCTTTTCTTATTCTTATCTAGTAGCTCTTTGAGCAAATTGTTTTAACTTATAAAGAATTGTGTTTTTTTCTTTATAGACACACACATATGTATATATATTTATCGAAGTTCTATTTTTTACTTTTTAAATTCTTTTTTATTGGAGTTCATTTTCCAACATATAGTTTAACACTCAGTGCTGAAGCATATAATATAACACACAGTGCTCAACCCATCAAGTGCCCTCTTCAGTGCCTATCACCCAGTCACCACATTCCCCCATCTTCCTCCCCTTCCACTACCCCTTGTTCATTGCTCAGAGTTAGGAGTCTCTCATGTTTTGTCACCATTTCTAATTTTTCCGACTCATTTCCTCTCCTTTCCTCTATAATCCATTCAAGAAACAAACAATCCAATCATGAAATGGGCAGAAGACATGAACAGAAATGTCACCAAAGAAGGCATACACATGGCCAACAAGCACATGAGAAAATGCTTCGCATCACTTGCCATCAGGGAAATACAGATCAAAACCACAATGAGATATCATCGCACACCAGTGAGAGTGGGGAAAATTAACAAGACAGGAAATAACAAATGTTGGAGAGGATGTGGAGAAAGAGAAACCCTCTTGCCCTGTTGGTGGAAATGTGAACTGGTGCATCCACTCTGGAAAACTGTGTGAAGGTTCCTCAAAGAGTTAAAAAGAGAGGCTGCCCTATGACCCAGCAATTGCACAACTGGATATTTTACCCCAAGAATTGTGTTCCTATTGGAACAATAGAACTAACATTACTTATCTCACAATATGCACTATTGTGAGATGAAATTATATAATGACCCTAAGACACAAAATAATTTCTCAATAAATTGTTGTTATTGTGGTTGTTATCATTATTTTGCAGCAGTTAAGATCCTATAAAATTTATCTGAAATTTAATGTGTATAAAGGAAATTGTTAATATATGGATCTGTGCATAATGGAAGAATATTGGTTCACTGAATGTCAGTGTGCACATTTTGGGCTCAGCCAAATAACCTGCAGAAATGAAATCACATGGGACAAAGCCAAATGGTAAACAGAATAAATTTTGCATTGAGTTCTGTTTCTCCCCCATATTTTATTATATTCTCACCTGACAATATAACTATTTTAACCTAACGTGTATAAAGAACATGTTGTTTATTCTTTTACCATTCCTTTTCTTCTGTCCTCCATTCCCCTACCATTTATTTCCTCATTGTTAATTCATGACAATAAATAACCCAAGTTCCAGTCCTGATATTGTAGGTCACTATTCTATCCATCTATGCACTCTACTGATGCAGGTTACTGTAGATATTGATGCATATTGGACTGTTATGCATCTGCTTGGTTCTGAAAAACCAAAAAAATCTGAGTTTCCCATCTCAGATTTTTCCATACTACTGTAAAAGTAAATTTCAAACTGGAGCAAGAAAGCCTACTTAAGAGAGTCTTTCTTTAAAAATAAGATCAGGAAGCCATAAGTGAGGAAGAATTTATGCACGTCCTCATTGAAGAAACCATGAAGATTTTTGAAATTTTCAGAGAGCTGCAAGCCCTCAACCTGGACGTACCTTCTTCCTCACAAAGACCCCTGAATCATCTGCATTCTTTACTTCTAAAGGAGCTCTAATCCCTCATTTAGCCCAACCAGTCCCAACCCCCTAATTCCAACCTCTGTTTTGCATCGAGAACCTGAATGAGAATTACACTCACAGCCTTTCAGCTATATGACTCTGCTTCACTTTGTCTTCCTGGGAACACACTTTAGGTTTCTACTTGAGTCTGTGTCTTCGAAATTGCAATTTTAATGGCCCACATAAATTTTCATATTATTATTGTTATTATTTTTTAATGCATGAGAGACACAGAGAGAGACAGAGACATAAGCAGAAGGAGAAACAGGCTCCCTGCAGGGAACCCAATGCAGGACTCCATCCCAGGATCCCAGAATCATGCCCTGAGATGAAGGCAGATGCTCATCAACCACTGAGCCATACCCAGGGATCCCAAATGGTTGTATGTTTTAATTTTCAGTGAATTCTTTCTAAGTCAGCACTACCCTAATACTATTTCATGCAATATGATTTTTTCTTCAGAAAGCAAGATGAGCCCAAGGTCAGCTTGTGGAGCCTCCAGAGAAACTTCTTGACACAGGCTAGCACACAGATAAGTAAAGTTATATCCAGAAAATGCCCACAGGCACCAGGGTCAGTACCATGGAGAGCAACACAGAGCCTTGGATGAAGTTCTGTTCAGAAATGCCTCTGGGAGATAATTCTCTACAGTTGCAAAGACCTATTAATTCTTGTATTGTCATATGTTATATTCTGCTCTTCTGAATAAACTTTCCCTTTAGGGATACACACAAAATAAATAAGTCCTAGAACTTAAAATGTATAATTGTTTTTGCAAGAATCTCAAAATACTTAAAATTTTTTTTAAGTCTGAAAATCCACTTCTTACATTCCTGATGGTCAATGGATGTTTAAGTTCTACTCTCCTTGCAAATAATTTAATGTCCTAACATGTGGATATTCCTTAAATAATTTTAGAGAATCAACCTAAATGTGTCTAAACTATTGGTTTATAATCTCTGCATTTTATTTCATCTTTAGATACTGGAGAAGAATCGGCAGAGTGAGTACCTCAAGAGGGAGCCCTCCTGATTTGATCTAAAACTAATCTTACAGGGACTGAAAGCTAATGATCGGTGAATTAACCATGGCACTTTCATTGGAGAATGCTCCACCAAACTGTCTTTAGGTTGGTTATCTGCTACTTAAATTTATTCCATTTAATCTCACTCATAGGCTTTATTTTCTGTAGCAGCATAAGATAGTTTGACTACTACAAAAAATAATTTAACCAACTGTAGTCTTATTATACATTTTTATGAGAATTCCACTTGAGAATGAGAACAGTAGAGTTGAGGTTAATGAAATCTTTAAGTTTCAGTGAACTTTACTGAGTTCCTTTTTGGTTGCTTTTACATTTTTCTCCATATTCTCTTATGAATAGCCCAGTTTATGATTGCATGTCCCAATGATGAATAACTAACTTTCAAAAATCTTGTCACCCAAAAATGGACTAGATTTATCTGACTGAATTAAGGTAACTTTATAGTGGGCCATATTCTGATATCATTAGGTGAAAATTTGAACTCATTGTGGAAACTCTACTTTAACTATAAGAACAATTTTCTTGGGGATCCCTGGGTGGTGCAGCGGTTTGGCGCCTGCCTTTGGCCCAGGGCGCGATCCTGGAGACATGGGATCGAATCCCACATCGGGCTCCCGGTGCATGGAGCCTGCTTCTCCCTCTGCCTATGTCTCTGCCTCTCTCTCTTTCTCTCTCTGTGACTATCATAAATAAATAAAAATTTAAAAAAAAAAGAACAATTTTCTTATTGTTTAAATAGCACAATCAAAAGTCAATGCAGCATGATTATGTAGTGCAACCAAAGAAATAAAGTAATAATTTGACTGTATCTTTACAGTTCAGGGAAATGGCAGGCTAGATTATTAGTATTAAGAAATACCAAAGACAACCAATGATTTAGAGTAATTCTATTTCTCTTTACTAACTGATTGTTCCAAATTGAAATTTATCACGGTCAGCCTCTTTAATATGTGTTGTGATATTTTGTGGGAGGATTTTGTTTCCTTGTGAGGCTGGCTATATATGTGCCCGTGGCAATTTCAGAGACTGTTGACTCCAAAAGGTAAAAAAGGAAACAAATGTGTGGATTTGAACCATGTATGACACTGGGGTGGTTTACATTATTTTTTTTATTCCTCAATATATTTCTGGATTATGTAATAGTTTATGGATTCTATAAATGTGGACAATGAAGTTTTAAGAGGTCAGCAATAACCTCAACATTCATAAATGTTATGGAAGGGGAAAAATTAATTTTGTGTACTGAGATCTTATTAAAAGTTGTTGGATATAGGAAAGGCAGACAATAAAGTAAGTGAGAAAAATGTTTGAATAGTGTCTTTGCTTATAATGGTTGATCGACTTCTCATAGAACATTGGCCAGATTAGTCTGATTTTAAACTGTACACATCAATTGTAAATAACCATAACTAAAATGGAATAAAGCAAATATAAGGACACAGTTCGCTTAATATCAAACCTCTGACTAGTAGGAGCATTTAGGTAACTGGTTTACTTTTTATATTCACATTGTTACTAATATAGAAACACAACCTGAATCAAAACCGTTCTCCATTCAGAAATTATCCTTCTTTGTGTGTCTACGTCTCTTTTGTTCTGTGTTTCCAACCAGGGAATGAATAATATTTTTTCCTTTCATCAACTATGATTTCTATTATTTGACAAATTGAGAACATGTCATCAAGAATATAGTATGTGTTTCAAGGACAATAATTTTCTCACTGGACTGCATTCACATCTCCCTTTTACTTCAGCAAACAGCAGTGATCATGATAGCATGTCCCTTCATAAATCAGGATAAATATTTAAGAGCTATTGTGGGTGGAACATCTCTGATAATCCAGACATTGAGACACAATCTTACCTGAATGAAAGCTCATTTTGCTAAAACCTATTTAAAATTATTTCAAAATTATTTGGAATCAAGAATGCTGGACCATATATTTATATGAACTGCAAAATATATCCCCCCAAGTATTCATAAACATATATTGGGTAATTGGCAATCTGTCACCTTGTATACTTTTTTTTTTAATTGGGATGAGAATCTATATGCCTCTTCTCCCTGCAGGCCTCCCGGATACCCCACCTTTGTTCTTTGCTCACAAGAATGGGATGCAGCCCTCAGACTGGGTGGGAATCAAGATATCTGTCCTCCACATGATTTTTACATTCTGATGCTAATAAACTGCTTAGATTGCCTTTATCTGAATCTCTTTATTGAAAATCAGGGGTTTGAGTCTCAGTGCTGAGACAAATCTCCCTTGGAATTACACTCTATAACAGCTTCTTTGGTTGGATTTTATGCCTAGACTGTGTATAAAAACTGAAAATCCTAGGAAAAGTCCTGAATTACAAAGAGTGCAAATATGCTTGGGCAATTTCTTTTTTATTTTTCTTTACACTTGCTATCACAAAATTATATAATTTTTTTTTAATTTTCATTTAGTTTGTAATCTGTAAATCAGATAAATGAATAAATTGGTGCTTTTTTTTTTACAACTTAAATCCTTTGACAGTCTATTTGCTGCATAATTTTCAAGCATTCTTTGCTTTTAATGTGCCTGAACCTATTTTAGTTAAATATGTACAATTTATTTTTGTCCACAGGGCAAGAAAGATTATCTTTAGTTTTTATTTTTTTTAGAGAGAGAGAAGAGGGAGTGGGGCAGAAGCTGAGGGAGAGAGAGAATCTTAAGCAGGTTCCATGCCTGACACAGGGCTCTCTCCTGTTCTTCTTTCAGGATGATCTGGACAAATTCTGTTTTATTCGGGACTGTGTCTTCAGGATAGATAATTTATTTAAAAATATCAGTTTGTGGAGCACCTGGGTGGCTCATTTAGTTAAGCATCCAACTCGATTTCAGCCCAGGTCATCATCTCAGAGTGCACATTATAACACACATATTTAGTTTTAAAATTATGTAAAATATATTCCTTTTGTTATCTAATGTTATAACTAAGAATAATAAATTTATTTTTAACAGTAAACTAATATTTAAGTATTCTATAATCATTAATAGTAATGTTGAAAATCTACCCTATTATTCATGTTATAGAATTATTTACAATAGATTTCTAAAATAAGAAATATAAAAAGGAAGCATAACTCTCAGTGTCAGGAATAATTAATATTACTTATTCAATAACATCAATCTGCTTTTTGGTAAATTTTATGGTATTGTTCTCATGATGCTAATTTTGTATAGATTCATGGTTTCTTTCTTTTCAGATACTGAACCCATTTGTTTACAATATATGCCAGTTCAAAACACATGGAGAGCCAGAGGAATGTCTCAGAATTCATTCTTTTGGGACTTTCGCATGACCAGAACATGCAAATATTTTGCTTTGTGCTCTTCTTATTCTGTTATGCTGCTCTCTTGGTAGGAAACCTTCTGATCCTTGTCTCTATTCGATGCAGCCCTCTTTTTCACCAACCGATGTACTACTTCCTCAGCCACTTATCCACTTTGGACATCTGCTATATCTCTAGCGTTACACCCAAATTAATTGCTGACCTGCTAGTGGAAAGAAAAGCCATCTCCTATGGTAATTGTATGTTACAGATCTTTGCCATGCACTTCTTTGGAACGATTGAGGTTTTAATTCTTACAGTCATGGCCTTTGATCACTATGCTGCCATCTGCAAACCTCTCCACTACCTGCTTATCATGAACAGGACAAGGTGCAATCTCCTAGTCTTAGCTGCTTGGGCTGGTGGGGCCGTCCACTCCTTTCCTCAATTTTGTATGGTAATCAGGTTGCCCTTCTGTGGGCCTAATGAGATTGATCACTATTTCTGTGATATATTTCCTTTGCTAAAGGTTGCCTGCACTGATACCTACATCACTGGTGTCCTTATGGTTGCCAATTCTGGAATGGTTACCTTGGTGACATTTGTGGTTTTATTTTTTTCGTTCGTATGTCATTATATTATTCACTTTAAGAAATCACTCAGCGGAAGGAAGACGCAAAGCCCTCTCTACCTGTGGATCTCACATCACAGTTATAGTTTTATTTTTTGGGCCTTCCATCTTTGCCTACCTTAGACCTCCAACCAATTTCCCTGAGGATAAAATATTTGCTCTGTTTTACACCATCATTGCTCCTATGTTCAATCCCTTAATCTATACTCTGAGAAATTCAGAGATGAAAAATGCCATGAGAAAATTTTGGTGCCAAACATGAGAGCTCAACATCATTTTAGCAAAACAGAGGGGCAGCTACATGCGGATAGGGGAGGGAGGAAATCATCTGACAGGGTAATTCTCATACTGGTATCATGTTATGAGTGACAGAACTTAGGACTTAGAGTTTCATAATAACTCAAAGAAATATTAATTCAAGCATACAAACATAAGTTTAAAACATAGTTAATTTTGTGGATTTTGAGATGGCATGAGCGAGTTTACATGCATAAAGAATTATATGTGCAGTTAAGACAATGCCATATGAGCTGTGAATTGTGATGTAGAAAAGAAAATTCTAATAATAATTGTATTAGAAAAGTCAGGTTTGGTGGCTAGACCACATGATGAAACATTCTGGATGGCAAAGGAATAGTTAAAACCCATGATTTTATAACCAAGTTTTGGTTCATGATAGGATCTTCACCTAAGTGAACTCAAGTGGTATTTAGAAGTGAATTTCACATCAAGAAGTTTGCATAATAGAACCTGATTTAAAGCAATTCCCTGTTTTTAAACTCTTGGCTACACATCGGAAATAAAAAATAAACTAGTACGGCAGCCCAGTGGCTCAGCGGTAGAGCACTGGTTTCAGCCAGGGCGTGTTCTTGGAGACCCGGGATTGAGTCCCCCGTCGGGCTCCCTGCGTGGAGCCTGCTTCCTACTTTGCCTGTGTCTCTGCCTCTCTCTGTGTGTTTCTCATGAATAAATAAATAAAATCTTTAAAATATATATATATATATATTAGTAAAAATTGATTGAAATCAGTCACTCAGGATATTAAAAATGCACTCACTGCCTCTTGTACTATTGGCTCACGTACAAAATCCATAAAGGAACTGCTATCTATGAAATGCCAGAAATTAGTATTAAGTCTCTGTTTATTAGACCCAGAGACTTTCTTATGTTCACAAGTAAAACATAAGCAAAAAGCAAATAAGAGCTCAAACAAACAAAAACTTCAATCAAAAAACCCCGTGACATAAGTCATGGAAATGAGTGGAAATACAAATCATCTTTGTAAATAACCTGAAGAGTAGATGCATGAGAAATATTTCCTAGAGGAACCTGAAAAAAAATTCGATGTGATCTGTTTATTTGAATGTCTGACAAGATACAAAAAGAAATGACTTCTTGGAAACCAGAGCAAGTATCCTTAAGACAGAAGAAAATGTGTAACAAGGATAGGATGATGATGAAAATACACAAGGATGGTTTTGTCCATATAAATGCAATACTAAAATTATAATGATTATATAAGGCCCTATACAGAAGGAAGGAAGGGTGGAAAAATTGATTAGGGAAATGTAATTCATTTGTGTTTTTATAGCAGAGATGAACTGGACAGATGACTAGTTGGTCGAGTTACTAATAAAACAAAAATATTGCCAGATTTAAAAGTTCAAGCTTTACCCCTTATTTAATGTTTATTTTTTACCAAATTTACTCAGTTTACCATTCTGCAGTTCTGCTCAGATAATATCACTACATACGTGATATAAAGTCCCTTTTGAAACTGGTGTGCAAAGACACCTGAGTTGTACTATCTTAGTGATTGCTATTTCAGGGATGGTAGGGTGGTGGTGGTGGCAGCCTTTTCTGTTGTCTTGGTGGCTTCTTACATATTCATATCACATAATCTTAGGACCCACTCCTCTGCCGGGTAATGCAAAGCTCTCTCCACCTGCAGCTCTCATGTAATGGTGGTAGTTTTATTCTTCATGCCCTGTATCTGTACTTAGGTTCTACCTGCAGGGAGTGAGAACAGAGATGAGGAACTCTCCATATTTACACTGTGATCGCCCTCATGCTGAATCTTCTTAACTGGATTTTGAGAAAGATAGAGATGAAAATTGCCATGGGGAATGTGTGGTCTACAATGACACATCAGAATTCATGTAAATAAGGTAGTATTCATTGTACTTTCAATCCTGTATACCAAAGGCCTGTATTATTTGAGATATTATACAAAGCATATAAGCTTTCTTTGGGCACTTGGGTTAAATTACCTTTGACTGACGTTACGTGAACCAAAGAAGCAAGTGACTGTGAATCAGATTGCAATCTGTCACCTCTATGGATCGAAATAGTTCCATGTGTGACCATCTGTATGTGAGGAAGCAAGAAATGTCCTTCTGGAGTACATCACTGATTGATCATATCACTCCTTTCCCCCCAAATCTGTAAGGGATCCTATTTTCCTTGGAATCCACCCAACCTTCTAGCTTCTTTATCAGAAATCTTCCATAAATCATTTGAATCTAATTTGCCATTCTCAGAAGTCTCTATGTTGGTTGAGTGTGTGGTGTTACAATGACAGGCATTGAGGTCAGAGAGAAGTGGGTATATACTGACCGCTAACTTTTATCTCTGGGTCTTGGCAATTTGCTTTCATAGTATGAGTCTCCCTTTTAAAAATATCTATAAAATGGTGTGATATTGTACTTCCCAAAGATGTAATGTTACTTTGGCTAACACAAGTGAAGTTTTAACATGGCACATGGCTACCAGACTCATGTTAGTTATTTTTCCTCTTTCTTTGTTTTTCTCTCTGTGTGACCCTTTGCTCAGATGTTTTCATCCAGGTATTCTGAGTCCACCTTCATTCTCCAAACACACTCTAGAATCTATTTGTTCTGTGGCTGTATTTCAACTATGGAATTTCCTGGTCAGCAGTACAAAATTTAATGATAGACCCCATCCATCCCCCTTAGGAGGGCAACTTTGCCTGAAACAGTGCACTCTTCCTTTTTTATGGTTTCCTCTGCTTTTAAAACCTTTTCTTATTCTGCAGTTCTCTAGACCTCTTTTCTATTATCTAGGTAGGAGCTGCCTGATTCATGAATCATTCAATAAAATCAGCTGGATCTTTTAAATGACTCTGGTGAATTTTCGAGTTTAACAGTAGTAAGGATTCTTTAAGTGCTCGCATTTTGTTATTTTATTAGGATTTTAGAAGATTTAAGTATCTTACCCAGACGTGTTAAGCAGTAGGGCTAGGAAAGGGTATCTAAGCCATCTGAGTTTCAAGTTTCAAGTTTTCAAAAACTATGCTGCCTACCTGTCCACGAGCAGCAGTAACTGTTGTTCTTACTAGTAACTTTAAAAAGAAGCACAGATGTCTGGTTTCCGGCTTAGCTGGGGCCACCTATTTATGAGGAAATGGAGATGATGGTCTTGATTTTGTCCTGAAGTCAAGTTTGGGCTTGAGTGGTACTTGTTTCTGAGGAACAGGGGTGTGTATTAATGTTATGTTTTCCTTAGAAGGAAAGAAGAATCTTGGAAGCCACTATTTGGCCTGCACAATGGCCTGACCCATTTAATAACCATCCTCGAGTTCTGCCAGGGTCTATCCCATGTGCGAGGTCTTTTGGATTGGATTGCCAAACACTTGTTACTATTTTATATCCCAAATTTTAAACTTAATGTAATGGTTTCTTTCACTGGTATCATTTATTTCTGGGCTTTCAGAAATTGTAAATTCTATGATAAATTTATGAAATAACAAATTTCTAATGATATGTCCATATCACAATTATACCTAAAACATAAGGACGGGCAATACACCATGTTTTACTTAAACATATTCCTTTTCTTTCAACCGCAAAATCTTTGCTAACTGTATTAAGACTTTTCAGGAGCTCTCTCTTTGTAATTTGTTGTTTATCAAACTGCTTCTTATTGTTTATTCAAATTTGCTTGTCACAGGCTCTCCATTCAAATCACCCAAATCATAAAAAAAAAAAAAAAATTGAGTTGAGGTCTCAATCTAACTTGAGAGGTTTCACACAGAATTTGTAGGCTAATTTCAAGTTGGGTCTTGGCACCTTAAACTCTGCAGAACACGTGATCTGTCCTGTTTGCTAAGATTCCTGCCCCATGTGCCCCATCCAGGTTGCAAGAAGTCTGGCCTTAGAGGTTTTGGAACTGACTCTGAAATGGCTCTGTAAGCTGACTTTAATTACAAGGACTCATCTCTATTTGAGTATAATTGGTCATCTGCTCTTTGAAATTTATTACAAACAAAATCTGGCAAAAAAAAAAAAGTCTGAGCCATAAGGTCATGTGACACATTGTTTCTCTTAAGACCAGGTATAACTCCATATCTAATGATGCTAACTCTATATTTAACTGGTGATACTTGGACTAGTCATGCAATATCATGGATTTCTAAACAAATGTCTGAACCTAGAATTGATGGAAAATGTCTTATTGTAGCTTAAGTAGATACTATCAAACTATATTTCAATGTTTTTGTACAATTTTGCACTTCACTAGCAATATAGAGTTCCAGTCCTGATACTGGTAATTTGTTTTTCTTTCTCTCTCTTTTTATTCTCTCTATTGATCTTGATAAGTTTTTCTTGGTTTTATTCATCTCTTTAGAGGACCAACTTTTGTTTTTGAAGGGGAGCAGAATATGTGATCCCAGAATATGCCCCTTCAGCTCAAAATAGGAGCTGAAGGCAAGCAAAGTCCAACAGACTCAGGTAGAGTTGTTTTACCTCTCCTTGAAGTGCCTAAGATAATTTAGGTAGAGGGCTGTATCAGGAAGAGAGCTAACAATAGACACAGATTTTTACATCAGAAAGACTTATCTGATTGGCAGGACAAACATCTGTTTACCAAAGTTTTGCTCTTCTATCTTCTTGTGAATTGTCTTCTTTGCCTTTGAAGCTCTAGAGCCCAATCCCTTCTCCTGAGCTCAAGACTGCACAAATTTTAATTGCCTGACTCTCAGGGAGTCTTATATCTTTAGGATTCCTATATGTACAAAATTAAATTTCTTTTTAATCTGTTCTGTGTCAATTTAATTATTAGATCAGCCAAGGGAGATCTAATATTAGATCCAGAAGGGAGAAGGGAGAAGAGATAGTTTCCATCCCATATATTTTCTTTTTTTAATTCCCTATTTAAGGCTGCTAGCTATATCCTTGACTTCATTCCTATTATAACTAGTAAATAAATTTATAATCTAGTATGTCCTATTTTCATATTTGGTCTTAATTTACTTCTATATTTCGAGATATACTTTCTAGGATATTTGTAGACCATTGATCACTAAACACTTATTTTTCATGATAGAGGCAGTATCACTACACATTCTACAGATTTTAGATGTATAATAAAGGAATATAGTGATCATAACAATATCAATATATTCAACAATTTAGATAGGTGGGCAAATCCTTTAGTATTAATTACCCAAGCACATTAAAAAATAATAGATATTTGGGGCACCTGAGTGGCTCAGTTGATTAAGCATCCAAGTCTTGATTTCAACTCAGGTCACGATATCAGGCTTACAAGTGTGGAACTGCTTGGGATTCTCTCTCTCCCTCTCCCAATCAAATACATAATAAATAAATATGTAAAATAAAATAAGATACTCTCAATAGTTTGTATTTCCAAAGAAACTTAGTATATTGTTTTGTCTCCCTACGCCCTGTCCACATAGCTTCAAATTTCATAGCTTCATAGCTTCAAACTTTAAAGAAAACAGTAATATTCATTTTATACAAACTCTTTTAAAAAGAACAGAAGCAAATGTTCTGCACTGAACGTACTAGTCTAACACATCTTTGAGACTTATCAATTGTACTAGCTTCTCTGAACCTTCCTTAGACCTTTCAATCACTTCACTGTCATTGTGGACAGTTTTAGTTCTTCTACATTTTAATGTGAATTTAGCATGATTGCAGGATATAATATCTGTTGGGCTGGCGAGCCTGGGGACCTCAAAACGGCCAAACCCAAGCCAGCAACCTCCCAATAAGGCCGCTTGCCACCCTACCCTAACTTAGCACACAAAGACCTGTAACCCTTGCCCTAATCGGAATGCTGGCCTGCTCCCATCTTCCCACTGAAAACTCTTTATGGACTCCCCAGCAGTTTGCTTGGGCATGACTTCCTTGGCCCTAGACTTCCCTGCTCTCTTGCTCTTTCCCTCCCCTGCAGGCCATGGAATCTCCACCGAGAGGGCGTCCTATTAAAAGCCTGTTTCAACCAACTTTTGCCTGGCCTCTCTATTCCATTACACTACCGATCCGATTAAACCTGACATTTGGTGCCGAAACCCGGGAGGAGATTTAAGGATCGCTCCAGGAGAGGGCCTCTCTCCTCTCGCCACCAAGACCTCAGCTGAGACCCAGGAGATCGAGGCCCCACGCTGGTGGGGAGCCTCTCTCCTCTCACCACCAGGACCTTAACTGAACCCAGTATCTGGAAACATCGGGTAAGTTCCCCGATTCCCTGCCTCCCTCCGGGTGGTCCTGCCTGAAGCCCTGGCCGCGCCAGGGCACCTCCACCGAGCCACCGGGTGGCTCTCCACGGGTCCCTGGGGATCAGGAGAGGTCCTCATCCTCACGGTGATCTCTGTTTCTGTCCGTGACCCTGAGCTGCAAACGGGGACGCCTGTTTTCAGTCTCTGGGTTACCCAGCGGGAATCATGGGAACTGCCCAATCCAAATTTGACCCCGAAACTCTGTTGGTTTTTTACTCCGTTGGGTAAAAACTCCATTTTACTGGCCAATTTCAAAACTCTGGGCCTTTCCCAGGACCTAAAAAGGCGCCACCTCATTCATTACTGTACAGTGGCCTGGCCCCAATATCGCCTAGACAATCAGTCTCAACGGCCCCCTGAGGGTACTTTTGACTACCCAATTCTCATGGACCTGGACAATCTCTAGCCAGGGCAAGTGGGCCAAGGTCCCACAAGTGCAGGCTTTCTGGGACCGCCACTCTCGCTCCTCCCTCTGCTCCCAATGCTCTACCACTCAGGTCCTTTGGCACCGGCACTGCTCCCTCCCTCCCTTCTACCTATTCCCTCAGCTCCAAAAGCCCCAGAATCCTTTCCCCCTGCCCCTCCCTCGGAGTCTCCTGAGACCTTGGCCCATCCACCTACTAGGTGGAAGCCAGCCCTCCCCCCTCCCTATCCGGAATCCCTTGCCCCCTCTCCTTCTCCTCCTGTCTCCCAACCACATACCTCTTTACCCGTTTCTGACCCCCGACCTTCAGCCTATACCTCCCTCTGATCTCCAGCGCACCAGATCCCACAAGGTCCACCTTGAGTCCACTCCTAACCCAGCCTGCCCCCTGCGAGAGGTGGCAGGAGCTGAAGGGGTTGTTCGGGGCCATGCTCCTTTCTCTCTCCAAGACCTTTCCCAAATTAAAAAGCGGCTGGGCTCTTGGTCTGCTATCGCAGGAAACTATATCAAGGCATTCCAATATTTGGCCCAGGCATAGGACTTGACTTGGCATGATTTGCATGTTGTCCAGACCACCACCCTTACGCCAGTGGAGAGGGAAGGCTGCTGCCCGAGAACACGCTGACCAGGTCCATTTAACCGAAGCTGGTATGCCCATCAGTGCTCAGTTCCCACCCGTGGATCCCGGATGGGATTATCAGGCTGGCCAGGAGGGCCGCAGATGCCTGCAGTTTTCCTTATTAGGCTCACTGAGGCCTTAACCCAGTACACTTGCCTGGAGCCTGTCTCCCCAGCCGGGGCTACTGTCCTGGCAACCCATTTTATCACTCAGTCCTCCTCCGATATCTGTAAAAATATTAAAGAAGACTGAGGAGGGTCCTCAAACTCCCATTCCTGACCTGGTGAAAATGGCATTTAAAGTCTTTAACACCCGAGAGGAAGTGGCTGAACTTAAGAGGCAGGCCAGGCTCCAGCAGAAGGTCCAACTCCAGACCCAAGCGTTGGTGGCAGCCCTGAGGCTGGTGGGCTCCGGGAGCCCACAGAAAGGGGGATCCAACTGCACCCCACCTGGGGCTTGCTTCAGATGCGGCACCGAGGGACGCTGGCCCGTCAATGTCCCAATTGCCAATGTGGCCATGCCCTCAATGTCGAATGATGGGCTACTGGAAATCCACCTGCCCTGGTCTCAAGGGATCCTTGGCGCCTCCATGCAAAGGAAACCCTGACCCGGGAAGTCCATCCTTCCAACTACTCAGATTGGACGATGACTGAAGGGGCGCAGACTTGGACACCCCCTAACCCAGGCTGAGCCCAGGGTCCTGTTCCAGGTAGCGGGTAAGTCCATCTCTTTCCTGTTGGACACGGGGGCTACTGACTCCGTTCTGCCTTCCTACTCGGGGGCCAGCTTTCCCTCTCCAGTAGTGGTGATGGGAATTGATGGTACCTCCTCTATTCCATGGACTACCCCACTCCTCTCTTGCAGCCTGGATGGGTTCACCCCTCACACTCCTTCCTTATAATTCCTTTCTGCCCAGCTCCTCTCCTCGGCCAGGATATCCTATACAACCTCAAGGCCACCATTCGTCTTTCTCCCTCACCCACTCTTTCTACTCCCCTCCTCTTCATCGAAAATCCTGACATCTATCTATCAACTTCTCCTCGTCTAAATCCTGCTACCCTCCTACTTCCCTCCTCTACTAACCCTGAACCGTCCCATTCCTGCTCTCAACTCCTGAAGAGCTGACTCCCCCACATCCAGGACTTTCAAATTAGCCCCTCCCTAACCCTGACCAAATCCTCTTTGTGGCCAGAGACATGCAGCATAGGCCGTTGTTACCCTCGATGCCATCCTGGAGGCAGTTCCCTCCCCCTTGGGACAAGCTCTCGGAAGGCAGAACTTAGAGCTCTCACCAGGGCTCTTCACCTGTCCAAAGGGCAATGAGTTACCATATACACTGACTCCAAATATGCCTCCCTCATCTCACATACACATTCTGTCCTCTGGCAAGAACAAAGGTTTCTTACAACAAAGGAAACCCCCATAATCTATGGGCCCCTCATTTCAAAACTACTAGAGGCCCTCAGCCTTCCCACTGTAGTAGCCATTGTCCACTGTCACAGACATCAATCCTCCAAAGACCTGGTGTCCCGGGCCAACAACAAAGCCGACTCAATTGCCCGAGCCACTGCCTTAGGCTCCTCACCAGCTCCCCTCCTCTTCCTCAACACACCACATTCCCACTTTTACACAGACAAGGAAACTCAGACACTAAAAAAGATGGGAAGAATAGCCGGGGGAAAAGACTGGATCTTCATTCAAAAGAAACTCGCTCTTCCAAACCATTTAGCGCCTATGATCATTTCAGACATACATCAATCCCTACACATTGGTCCCAAGGCCTTACACCAATTCCCAGAACCCCTTTTCCACTATCCACATCTCTGAAAGGTAATTGGAGAGGTGCATTAGTCTTGCAAAACCTGCTCCACTGTAAATGCTCAAGGGGGAATTCGCAGGCCAGGACCCAATCACCAGCTCCAATCATGGCTACCAATCTGGCAAGGACTGGCAGATTGACTTTTCCCACATGCTGTGCCATAAATCCTTTTGCTACCTATTAACCTTAGTGGACACCTTTACAGGGTGGATAGAGGCTTTCCCCACAGCTCGGGAGATGGTAGATGTGGTGGCCACCATACTTATCGAACACATCATTCCGAGATTCAGCCTCCTGCAGATCCTACAATTTGACAATGGCCTGGCTTTCATCTCCAGCCTCACCCAGCAGGTTTCCGGGAGCCCAAATATTACCTGGAAACTCCATATCCCATATCACCCCCAGTCTTCGGGTAAGTTAGAGTGTGCCAACGTCCTTCTCAAGGAACATCTCACCGAACTTACCCTTGAAACCCGCCTGTTCTGGACAACCCTCCTCCCACTGGCTTTAACAAGACTCAGAGCTACCCCTAGAGGGCCATAGGTTCTAAGTCCCTTTGGGCTTCTCTATGGGGCGGCCCTTCCTGCTCACTTAAAATCTTCCATCATCACCTCCTCTACTCCTATCTTACCTACCTTACCTAATTCTTCTAAGAGCCCTCCTGCGGGCCCATGTGGATTCAGTCACCCCTACTCCAGGAGAACCCACCTACAGGCTAGCCCAGCTCAGGACCAGGGCCCCTTCTGGATAAAACTTATCCAACAAGGCCCTTCCCTTGCCAGCAATTCCTGCATGGGCAATCTGTCCCACTGTTTTATCTGTGCTGCTTTAGGCAAAACTCCCCTTATGGCCATTCCCCTCCCCAGTGCATTCACCCACACCTCCAGTGCCTCATCTCTCTCTCACTAATATTCCCCTATTTCCTGACCCTCTCAACCATCAATTGCCCTTCTGTTATTCCATCCCTAACTCATCCCTTTGCAACATTACCTGGTCAAACGTCACCTCTCCTCATGCTCCTATTGGCCATTTCTTTTGGTCCAGCGGCACCCTATCTAAATTTCCCAATACCTCTGCCTTGCTCCTGTCTGCCTGTCTCACTAGTTCCGTGATTAACTATCTATAGTCAGGCAGAAGTAGCCCTCCTCATCAGCTCCCCGGAAAAGCAGAAACGAGTGATCTTTCTCCCACTGGTTGTCAGGGTCTCTCTGGCCTCAACACTGGTGGCCACAAGGTTGGATACGGGGGCCTTAATCCACTCTGTAGATTCCTCCAAGGACCTATCTGAGAGGCTTCAAATGGCTATAGAGGCTTTGGCAGAGTCTTTTGCTTCCCTACAATGCCAAATAACCTCGGTGGCCCAGGTAGCTCTTCAGAACCGACGTGCTTTGGACCTCCTCACAGCCGAGAAAGGAGGAACTTGTATGTCTTTCAATGAAGATTGCTGCTACCACATCAATGAAACAGGCGTAGTTGAAACCAATCTCCACATCCTCGCCAAAGTTCGTGAGTCTCTCCAAAAACAATATCACCCTCTCAACCCATCTACACCCCAATGGTGGCAGACCCCACTAACCACATGGCTCCCCCCTCTCTAAGACCACTCCTAATCATTGGCATACTATTAATGGTGGCCCCTTGCTTTCCCCGATTCATCAAGGAATGAATCTGCAAAATATCTCGGGTATCAGTCAATCAACTTCTTTTACACCCCTACACTCCTGCCCACCTCCGACAGGCCCCACTAAGCCCCTATATCAGCAGGAAGCAGCAAGATCTGAATCTTCACCCAATTATAACATAACAAAAAGATCGGAATGTTGGGCTGGCAAGACTGGGGACCTCAAAAACGGCCGACCCCAGGCCAGCAACTTCCCAAAAAGGCCACCTTGCCGCCTTACCCTAACTTTACAGACAAAGACCTGTAACTCTTGTCCTAACTGGAATGCCGCCCTACCCCCATCTTCCCACTAACACCACTTTGCTGCCCTACCTTAGCACACAAAGACCTGTAACCCTTGCCCTAATCGGAATGCTGCCCTGCTCCCATCTTCCCACCGAAAACTCTTTATAGACCCCCTGCAGTTCACTTGGGCCCGACTTCCCTGGCCCGCAACTTCCTTGCTCTCTCACTCTCCCTCTCCCCTGTGGGCTGTGGAACCTCACCTGAGAGCGTGTCCCATTAAAAGCCTGTTTTGACCAACTTTTGCCTGTCCTCTCTATTCCATTTCACTACCGATCTGATTAAACCTGACAATATCAATATTTAAAAATTAATTACATAGCATATACTAGTAACTAACAAATAAAAATTATATTTTAAAAATTAGATTTTAAATCCCGTTTGTAATATCATAATATTATAAAATTATAAAATAATTAAGGATGACTATAGCAAGATATAAGGCATACATTTTCTCTGAAAGCCAAATATTTGTTAAGAGAATATAAACACCTTAACACAGAAAATACACTGTGTTCATGGACAGATGACTCAACGTTATTAAGATGTGAATTCACCCCAAAGGAACCTCCAGAGTCAAGCATTTTCAAAAGCAGAATTATATGCACATCTTTAAAAATTTTCAAAATTGATTTAAAACTTATATGGAAATGAAAGGGCCTTAAACTGGGTCCCACAACTTTAAAAAAGAACAAAGTTGGTGAACTTAAGCCATCTGATTTCATTTCATTCATTTGTCCCTCTGAATGAATTATCTTTAGGCATAGGCATAAAATAAGTGGATGATTCCTAAAACCTAAGTACTTGTGTTAGCTTTTGCAGGCATATAAAAACACATTTTGCTTATTTTTTCTTCTGAGCTATTTTTAAGGAGTTAAATCAACTCTGAAAATTCCCAGCCTTCCTTCCTGTGGGATGAAGATCCAGTTCTCTCATCACCAAGTCTAAGTGAATACTTGAAGTCCACTTCCCTTGTAAACTGTAGAAGGTTTAAGACATGTTGAAACTTTCAAAGTATTTGTAGAGAATTAATCTGAATGTGTTTGAATTATGGCTTTGCAATTGCCTTCTTTTATTCCAGGTTTTGATACTAGAGACAAAGTGGCAGAGTGAATATCTGAGGACTGAATGCAGCCCCAAACTAACCGGACAGACACTGAGATCTTATGGTTAATGGATTACCCCTTGTCATCTTGGTTTGGGAAGGGTACCACCCCACATGTGCTAGGCTAATTGTGTGTTCTTTACAATTATTGTATATAAATTCATCCTAAAGGCTACAACTTCTCCTGCAGCATATGACAATTTGATTACTATACAAATGTTTTAGCTTACTTCAGTTTTAATGGGACATTAGCTTTAAGCAAAATTCCCCTTTTTGGAGAGCAAAACAGTAGAGTTAGTTGAAACATGTTCCAAATGACATTGAATTTCATTGTGACCCCGAATCTTGCTTACAGGCAGTCCTCCGTATTATTATTATTAAGAAACAGACTTTATGCTTGAATATGTACAATGACAAAGAATTTCTTATTATTTCAAAACATCTGCCATCCTAAAATAGAGTAGTTTCATTTGAGCCAACTACGGTAAATTTATAGCATCCCACCTTCTGTTACACTAAGAAAGTTTGAATGTGTGGTAGAAACTTTTATTCAAATATAAGAACTTCTTTATGAATACTGTAATTCAAAAGACATACATAATTTTTATTCAGCAATACCAAAAACCAAAGTAATCCTTTGAATAGCTTTTTGTAGAGGAAAAAAATTAGACTAGTGATTAGTGTCAAGAAAAATGCTACAATAACCAATTGATTATGACATTAACACACTTTCAGTAACAGATTACTGAAATGGGAGTTTATCATGATCATACTTGCTAAATCCATGTTATGAATGTTCTTTTTAATTTCCTTTATTTTTCCATTGGTTGTGTGTGCACGCATGACAATCTGTGGTCTTAAGCAATCTTTTGTTCATGGTTCCCTGAAGTTCTTACCTCACCAACTGTGACTTCACTTTTCTCATGGGAGGATTCCTCAGTATCACTATGTTGTTTTATGACAATAATTCTCATCAACTGACTCTTCCCTCTTCCCCTTTACCTCTACAAACAGCACTGATTACAAAGCAATTCTTAGAATACAGGATGAGGTTTTGAGCTATTGGAGATAAAATCCTAATGATGATTAGGAAGACAAGCAGGATCCTGTTTTTTTCTTCTTCTTCTTCTAAGATTTATTTATTTATTCATAAGAGACACACACAGAGAGAGAGGCAGAAAGAAGCAGAGGGAGAAGCACAGTCCTCTCAGGGAGCTCGATTGGGAACTCAATCTCGGACCGAAATAAGGACCTGAGCCAAAGGCAGAACGCTCAACTGCTGAGCCATCCAGGTGTCCCAACAAGCAGGAATCTTGATTAGGAATATTTGTCTTTGTAAAACTGAAGGCAAATTATTTCAAATGTTTTAGAATCAGAGAATTCTATAATATGTGTGTATATTAAATATTCCCTACCTCTTTACTAACATAAATACTCAAAAGACAGACGGGTTGTCTGTTAACCCGTTGTCTTGCATATTCCTTTCTGCTCAGATGAGGAACCAAAAGAATTCTTTCATGCTCTCCTTCATGACATTCCTATCAGTTCTCTCCCATGAAAGATAGCCCCAGATTGAGGAAGAAACAGAATTTCTGTCTTTTAATATTTACAGTGTATTCCTTTTCAAATCTGAGAAATTACTAGGATTCTCTTAATGTCTCCTTTTTAGACTCAGAGAAAAATTACTTACATATAAATCAGTTTGTTATAGTAATTAGGTATATCTTAAGAATTAACATTGTTTCTAACTCATGAACACATACCAGTACCAGTTGTAATGAACAGAAGATAAGTCAATGATCCTCACACTCCTAAAACTTCTCACTTTCTTTAGTTACTGTTAATTGCTGAACACTCTATGATATAAGTAGTGATATAATTATTTTATTTGTTATATAATGAAGGATAGGAAGCCTTGTTAGTGATTCTGAAAGCAAAGTAGGAACAAATTGAAAATTTCTACTTTTATGAGGTTAGAATTGTGAGTAGTAATTTAAAATAGAATTGATGTGGTAAGGTAGAGACCATTCTAAAAATGTCATAGCTGTCAATTATTTGCCTTGTAAAATCTTGAAGCCTATCAATAACATTGATGTTAAATTTGTGAGTCACTCCAGATGATGGTTGCTAAACAATATTGCAACATGATTTACAATTTTTTATTCTTTTATTTTTTAAAATTTTGTTTGAGAGTGGGAAAGCATGTGAGAGAGCACAAGGAGGGGGAAGTAGTAGAGGAAGAAGCAGACTCTTGGCCAAGTAGGGAGCCCAACTTGGGACTCGATCCCAGGACCCCAGGATGAAGACCTGAGCCAAAGGCAGCTACTCAATGGATTGAGCCACACAGGTGCCCACATTTCTTATTTTCAAAATAAACATCTGATGGTCAGATGTGTCTGTCACTTCAGAATCAGACTAAGGTAGAAGATGTGTTAGTTCTTGCAAACCCGGATATTTTCTCCTTAGTGGGTAAAATAGCTTTTCTAGTTGTTTTTTCATTATCCTACACTCATTTTGCCCCAATTAAATAATGTCTTAAGATAAATGTTACAAACAAAGATGTGATTTCCTGAATATTACATTTAGTCATTATTGCAACAAATACTACCAAGTGCTACTTACCACAAAGTTTGTCTTCAAGTTGCTTTCACCTTTATTTCCTTTAATTGGCATTTGATTTTTCACATTGTAACTAAAGAATGAAATTTTCAGCAAGAGCCATGATTCATGCATAATTCAAATATATTTGGGCAATTCAACAATCTTATCTTTCCTTGATCAATTGCTATCACAAACTTCAATGATCCTATGTATTTTTAAAATTGTATTTAACTCATAAAATAAAAATTTGACAAATTAATGGGCTTCCTGAATATTTCTAAAAATTTCAGTCATTAATTGATATTCTTTCTTTTGCAGTCTTGTTTTCAAACACTTTGCTTTTTAATGTAAGACAAATTGCGTTGGTTTAACATGATCCATTGACAATATTTGACCATGTAGGAAAATATAGTATGCTCTACAGAAATCAAAGTTCAGTAGTTCAAACTGGATCTTTAAACAAATGTGCATTTCTTCAGGATTCATTCCCAGAACATTAAGAGTATTTTCTCAGGTAATTTTAAAGGAGGATCATTTATTTTATTTGTAAGGTATAAGAACTGGAAAATATGGACAAAATCTTTTCTTGTTTAAGACTAACTTATATAGGGAGGAGGGGCAAGTGGCGGAAGAGCCGGGTCCCCAAGTCACTTGTCCCCACCAAATTACCTAGATAACCTTCAAATCATCCTGAAAATCTATGAATTCGGCCTGTGATTTAAAGAGAGAACAGCTGGAACGCTACAGTGAGAAGAGTTCGCGCTTCTATCAAGGTAGGAAGACGGGGGGGGGGGGGGGGGGGGGGGGGAAGAAATAAAGAAACAAAAGGCCTCCAAGGGGGAGGGGCCCCCCAGGAGCCGGGCTAAGGCCTGGGCGAGTGTCCCCAGGACAGGAGAGCCCCGTCCCGGAGAAGCAGGAGCTGCACCAACCTTCCCGGGCGGAGAGGGGCTCGCGGGGAGGTGGAGCAGGACCCCAGGAGGGCGGGGATGCCCTCAGGCTCCCTGGGACACTAACAGACACCTGCGCCCGGGAGAGTGCGCCGAGCTACCTAAGGGCTGCAGGGTGCACGGCGGGACCCGGAGCAGCTCGGGGGGCTCGGGGGCGGCTCCGCGGAGGGGGCTGCGGGGCGGGAGCGCGAATCCAACAGCGCAGGCTCCGGAGCACAGGGCGCCGGGACACAGCCCAGGATCGGCCTCCCCCCGGGACAGAGGCAGAGGCTGGGAGGGCCCAGGACAGCAAGGACGCTCCTGCCCGGAGCTGAGGGGATCAGAGCACCCCCCCCCACTCCCCCCACCCAGCATCCTGGACCTGGAGAGCCAGGAGTTGGTTCTTTGAAAGAATTAATAAGATAGATAAACCGTTAGCCAGCCTTATTAAAAAGAAGACTCAAATTAATAAAATCATGAATGAGAAAGGAGAGATCAAAACCAATACCAAGGAAATACAAACGATTTTAAAAACATATTATGAACAGCTATACGCCAATAAATTAGGCAATCTAGAAGAAATGGATGCATTCCTGGAAAGCCACAAACTACCAAAACTGGAACAGGAAGAAATAGAAAACCTGAACAGGCCAATAACCAGGGAGGAAATTGAAGCAGTCATCAAAAACCTCCCAAGACACAAGAGTCTGGGGCCAGATGGCTTCCCAGGGGAATTCTATCAAATGTTTAAAGAAGAAACCATACCTATTCTCCTAAAGCTGTTTGGAAAGATAGAAAAAGATGGAGTACTTCCAAATTCGTTCTATGAGGCCAGCATCACCTTAATTCCAAAAACAGGCAAAGACCCCACCAAAAGGGAGAATTACAGACCATTACCCCTGATAATGTTAGTGTTATTCTGTATGTTGACAAATTTAACACCAATAAAATATAAATTTATTATTAAAAGAATAATACACTATATGCTAATTTGAACTTAATAAAACCAATAGAATATTTCCCTTTTAAGGAAAAGTGTATGTTGGTTCAACTATGCCCTCCAATACCAAACGATGTACAATACCCAGTAGGTATCTTGGATAGGGAAGGCAATCCAAGAATCCAAGAGTCTTCATTTGGATATTTTACTCTGGTCTATTTATTAAGTGACTCAAAAAGCTTCTAATTTGAGTGGAGCTCAGAAAAAAGAAATGTGGGGATCCCTGGGTGGCGCAGCGGTTTGGCGCCTGCCTTTGGCCCAGGGTGCGATCCTGGAGACCCGGGATCGAATCCCACATCGGGCTCCCGGTGCATGGAGCCTGCTTCTCCCTCTGCCTATGTCTCTGCCTCTCTCTCTTTCTCTCTCTGTGACTATCATAAATAAATAAAAATAAAAAAAAAAAGAAATGTCTCTGTCTCAAGTCGAGACTGTGGTGTAAGCTACTATTCCATGGGTGCTATGATTCAGCACATCCAATGGTGGTTGATATGTCAATGGTAGAAAGGGATGCTGCTGGAGTCTTTGGCAGTCCTCCATGTATGAACTGCAGGGCAGGCCCTTAGGATTTTGGAGCAAATTCCTGACGTCCTCTATAGGCAACTACTCTCCATTTGAGAAATGCCTCTTGCCTGCTACTGGGCCTTGGTAGAGACTAAACACTTAACCATAGGTCACCAATTCTCTGTGAAACCTAACTACTCATCTTGAACATGGTGTTTTCTAACCCCCAAAACCATAAAATTGGGAATGCCGTGCAACAGTCCATTATCAAATAGAATAGTCTTCATTTATATATGATTTTGCCTTCCATGGTTGCTATTACCTGATGTTCAGAAGCAGATGATCCTTCTGAGATATGTTCAGAAGGTCTTTAGTGGCCTAATGCTACCTCACCATGTCTGTGTTATTCATAGCACTTCATCTCACTAGGACAGCATTTTGTCATCTCACATTATCATAAGAAGGAAGGTGAGTACAGTACAATCAGGTATTTTGATAG